>NC_083447.1:9431791-9776791 GCF_020745735.1 Hemiscyllium ocellatum | reverse complement strand
AGACGCCGTGCAATCACCAGTCAGCTGTGCTTTTGTAATTCAGGTCACAAGGGGGCTCTGGCTGGGAGGAGAGAGAAGGAGAGGAAAGTGAGCTGCAGTTTAGAGAGAGAAGGGGAGAAAAGTGATCTGGAGGTTTGGATAGAGAGAAAGAAGGGGAGGAAAGCGAGCTGGAGGCTTGGAAAGAGAAAGGAGAGGAAAGTGAGTTGGAGGTTTAGAGAGAGAGGAGAGGAAAGTGAGCTGGATTAGGGGAGGAAAGTGAGCAGGAGATTTGGAGAGAGAAAAAGGTGTGGAAAGCAAGTTGGAGGTTTGGAGAGAGACAGAAAAAGGGGAGAAAAGCGATTTGGAGGTTTGGAGAGAGACAGAGGAGGGGAGAAAGGTGAGCTGAAGCTTTGGAGAGAGGAAAGTGAGCTGGAGATTTAGGGAGAGAGAGAGAGAAAGAAGGGAAGGAAAGCAAGTTGGAGGTTTGGAGAGAGAAAAAAGGGGAGGAAAGCGAGTTGGAGGTTTGGAGAGAGAGGAGAGGAAAGCGAGTTAGAGGTTTGAAGAGAGAGAAGGGAAGGAAAGCAAGTTGGATGTTTGGAGACAAAGAGAAAAAAAGGAAGAGGTTGTGGAATTGCTGACAAACTGAGATTGATGCTGACGTTGACATTCTCAGGGAGTGAGGGCAATTCTACAGTTAGAGACCATTCTCCCCCAACTCCATTACCACCTCCCTTAAATCCTGCAGCCACACTTGCTAACTGTTCTTGTGAGAATATAGACTGAAGGTTAGGAACAAAGAGAAATTGCTGAAGAAACTCAGCAGGTCTGGCACCATCTATGGGTAGAAAGCAATGTTAACAGCCAGATCCAATGACTTTTGTTCAGATTGAAGATTAACTGGGATGGGGTGGTGTCTAGACAAATCCTTAATCTATGACAATATGGACACTTGCCCTCTTACTGTCTTCTTACAGTTGCTGCAATAAAATTACACAAAAATAGACCTCCTGAATTAATATAAAAGTTTACCCTTTGTTAGAAATAGAACATATAACTTAGGAACATGGTTTGGGCCCGAAGCCTGCTCCGTCATTCGATATGATCACAGCTGAAATTTTTTTTATTAATTCATGAGATGTGCGCATCGCTGGTTGGAGCCATATTTATTGCTCATCCTTAATTGCGCAAGAGGGCAATTAAGAATGGACCACTGCACTATGGGTTTGGAGTCGAAGAGGGCGCTGCTGGAAAAGCACAACCGGGCAGACAGCTTGAGGAGCAGGAGTGTTCCTATTTTGGGCATTAGACCTTCATCAGGAGGAGGAAAAGAAGCCCACCAACTCCCATAGCTACCTGGAGTCCACCTCCTCCCACCCTTTCTCCTGTAAAAATGTTCTCCCTTATTCCCAATTCCTCCACCTCTGGTGCATCTGCTCCCAGGAGGATCAATTCCACCATAGAACATCCCAGATGGCTTCCTTCTTCAAAGACCGCAATTTCCACTTCCACGTGGTCAACGATGCCCTCCAGCGCATCTCCTCCACTTCCCACACCTCCCCCCACTTGAACCCCACCCTCCAACTGCAACAAGGGCAGAAGCGCCCCCGACCATCCCAGTCCTCACGTTCCAGCTCACCAATCTCCAGATATATTGCATTACCCTCTGCTATTTTCGCCACCTACAAACAGACCTCACCACCAGGGATATATTTCCCTCCCCAACGCTATCTGCATTTTGGAGAAACCATTCCCTCCGTGACTCCCTTGACAGGTCCACGCCCTCCAACAACACACCTGCCCCCCCCCCCCCATTTCCAACCTGTCACCTTCTCCCTTATCTTCATTTACCTATTGCATTCTCATCTACCTTCCCCAACACCACCGCCCTCCCATTTATCTCTCAGCCCCCCTGCCCACAAGCCTCATTCCTGATGAAGGCCTTATGCCCAAAATGTTGATTCTCCTGCTTCTCGGATGCTGCCTGATCTGCTGTGCTTTTCCACACTTTCAACTCTGGTCTCCAGCATCTGCAATCCTCACTTTCTCCCATCGCAGGAAGTGCAAAATCTGCGTCCGCATCTCCATCCAAGGCCCCAAAGGATCCTTCCATATCAGACAGAAATTTATCTGGACTTCCACACGTCATCTACGGCATCCATTGCACCTGACATGGTCTCCCCTACATCGGGGAGACAGGGCGCCAACTTGCAGATTGTTTCAGAGAATATCTCTGGGACACCCGCACCAACCAATCCCTCCACCCCGTGGCTGAACACATTAACTCCCCCTCCCACTCCAGCAAGGACATGCAGGTTCTGGGCCTCCTCCATAGACAAACCTTAACCACCTGATGCTTGGAGGAAGAACACCTCATCTTCTACGTTGGGACACTTCAACCACATAGGATCCATGTGGATTTCACCAGTTTCTCCATTTCCCCTCCCCCCACCTTATCCCATCCCAATTTCGCAACTCAGTACAGCCCTCTTGAACTGTCCTACCTATCCATCTTCCTTACCAACTATCTGCTTTAACCTCCTCTCCAACTTATCACTTTCACTCCCCACCTTCATCTACTTATCGCATTCCCAGCTACTTTGCCCCCAGCCCCACCCCTTACGATTTATCTCTCAGCTCCCTTAGCCCACAAGCCTCATTCCTGATGAAGGGATTATGCCTGAAACATCGACTCTCCTGTTCCTCAGATGCTGTGCTTTTCCAGTACCACACTGTTTGATTCAGATCTCCAGCCCTCACTTGCTCCTACAATGGGTTTGGAGTCACATGTAGGCCAGATGGAAAAAGGATGGCAGATTTTCTTTCCTCCATTCCACATTCCCAACTGACCCCCAAATACCATCAGATACTTTGTTTATCAATAACACTGTCTTTCTGAGGGATTAGGGAGCGAGGGAGGGAAGAGGGAGCGAGGGAGGGAAGAGGGAGGGAGGGAAGAGGGAGGGAGGGAAGAGGGAGGGAGGGAAGAGGGAGGGAGGGAAGAGGGAGGGAGGGAGGGAGGGAGGGAAGAGGGAGGGAGGGAGGGAGGGAGGGAAGAGGGAGGGAGGGAAGAGGGAGGGAGGGAGGGAGGGAGGAGGGAAGAGGGAGGGAGGGAGGGAGGGAAGGAGGGAGGGAAGATGGAGGGAGGGAATAGGGAGGGAGGGAGGGAAGATTTGAGGATGGAGTGAGGGGTGGGGGCAGGGTTAAGGGGTGAGGACTGGGTTAGGGATAAGGAAGTCAGGGAGGGATTAGGTGCTGAAGGGGAGGAAAGAGAGAGAGGAGAGAGCAAGATTAGGGAGTGAGGGAGGAGAGAGCGAGATTAGGGAGTGAGGGAGGAGAGAGTGAGGTGAGGGAGGAGAGCGCGAGATTAGGGAGTGAGGGAGGAGAGAGCGAGAGATTAGGGAGTGAGGGAGGGGGAGAGAGCGAGAGATTAGGAAGGGAGGGAGAGGGAGGAAGAGAGAGATTATGAAGAGGGAGGGAGAGAGAGATGAGGGAGAGAAGGTAAGGGGGAGGGAGGGTTGGTGAAGGAGAGCAAGTGGGAGGGACAGCAAGTGGGAGGGGGAAGGAAGAGAAGGGCGGCTAAGAAATGGAGGGTCAGAATGAAGGATTACAGAAGGCCGGGGGGACGGATGAGGGAGGAAAGGCTGAAGGAAAGGAAGGAAGGATGTGGGCGGGAGGGAAGGAAGGATGAGGGAGGAAACAAGCGAAGGATGAGGGAGGGAAAGGGTAAAATGAGGGAATGAGAGTAAGAGGAGTGAGGGGAGGAGGAAGGAAAGGCTGATGAGGGAGGGAGGGAAGGAAGGATAAGGGAGTGAAAGGTTTTGGAGGGAAGGATTTGGAAGTTAAGGATGAGGGGTTTAGGTGTGGGGGGGTAATTTGGGAGAAATAAGGAAGGGCTTTTGCCCGAAACATGGATTCTCTTGCTTCTCAGATGCTGCCTGACCTGCTGCGCTTTTCCAGCACCACTCTCTCGACTCAGATCTCCAGCATCTGCAGTGATCACTTTCGCTTTTAGGTATGTGTCCACTCTGTGCAGGTTCTTGTCCATTACCAAACGAACAAGTTTCACTCATCGGCTTCAAACCTGCTGCTGCCTGCCAACTTCTCAGCTTTTTTTTTGGCGGGGGTGGGGGTCGGGGTCGCAGCTCAGTCTGTTCCCGCAGCCCAGCTGCCTCCAACACAAGTGAACTCTGCAGTAGGAAGTGACTGGGAGCAAGAACATGTGGCTATTTCTTCACCAGCTCGAACCAACTGCAAAGGGACCATCCCAATTCCCGTTATCCAACAATTAATATCCAGCAGGATCTCCATGCAACAATTCCAAGGATTGTGATAACAGGACATTTATACAAACGATTTGATGTGAACAGAGGAGGTGTAGTTAGTAAGTTTGCAGATGACACCAAACTTGGAGGTGTAGTGGACAGCAAAGAAGGTTACCTCAGATTACAACTGGATCTTGGACCAATGGGCTGAGGAGTGCAGATGGAGTTTAATTCAGATAAATGTGAGGTGCTGCATTTTGAAAAAGCAAATCAAGAGCAGGACTTCACACTTAATGGTAAGGCCATAGGGAGTGTTGCTGAACAAAGAGACCTTGGAGTGCAGGTTCATAGCTCCTTGAGAGTAGAGTTGCAGGCAGATAAGATTGTGAAGGCGACAGTTGGTATGCTTTTCTTTATTGGTCAGAGTACCGAGTACAGGAGTTGAGAGGTCATGTTGCAGCTGTACAGGACATTGGTTAGGCTACTTTTGGAATATTGCGTGCAATTCTTTGTTTTCTTCCTATCGGAAGGATGTTGTGAAACTTGAAGTGGTTCAAAAAAGATTTACAAGAATGTTGCCAGGGTTGGAGTATTTGAGCTACAGGGAGAGGCTGAATAGGCTAGGGCTGTTTTGCCTGAAGCATCGGAGACTGAGGGGTGACTTTATAGAGGTTTATAAAATCATGAGGGGCATGTAAAAGATAAACAAACAAGGTCTTTTCCCTGGGGTGGGGGAGTCCAGAACTAGAAGGCATAGGTTTATGGGAAAAATTTAAAAGGGACCTAAGGGGCAACTTTTTCATGTTTAGGGTGGTGTGTGGGTGTATGGAATGAACTGCCAGACCAAGTGGTGGCATTTGGTATAATTGCAACATTTACCAGGGTTCTGGATGGGTATGTGAATAGGAAAAGTTTAGAGGGGTATGGGTTAAATAGTGGCAAATGGGACTAGATTAGGTTAGGGTATGTGGTTAGCATGGACAGATTGAACCAAAGTGTCTGTTTCCGTGCTGTATATCTCTATGACTCTATGACATGAGAAAAACATAATACAAGTAAGCAGAGTCAACACAAATTTATGAAATAAACATCATTTTTGACAGATTTATTCAGTTTTTTTTTCCCAGAACTATTTAGTTAAGAATGAAGGACTGCCTCTGCCCAGCTGCCAAAACAACAAGCCTGGCACATATTTGATGAAAACGTCAACAAAAGGTTTGGAAGTGGGGAATGGTGTTACATTGAGACCACTTTCCCTCAGGAACAAAGGGAGAGGTTCAAATACACCTGTATCTGAAACATGATAGTGATAACCCATTATTCCAGCCTAGTTCTAACTATTAGGATGGATAAGGGGGAACCAGTGAGAGTAGAGTATTTAGGCTTTTAGGTTACAAAAAGCAGTTGGTAGCACATAAGCAATTCCTACACAAAAATCAAGGTGCTTAGGATTGGAAGTTGTAATGGATTGAGGATGGTCAGTAAACAAACAACAGTGATAAGTCAGACATTCTCGCGTTGATATGCTGTAAACAGCCCGAGGAAGTGCAAAAGTCATGACTGTTTACAATCTATAACACGAGCGGAAGTGACTGACTAACTAAATTTGATGGCAATATAAAATGCAGTGGGGAAGATACCAAGAAACTGCACAGGGACTTGGACAGGTTGGGTGAGTGAGCAAGAATATGACAGATGGAATACAAAGTGTGTGGGGAGCATGAAAACATCCATTTTAATAGGAAAATATGAATATAACAACAGAGAAACACTGGAGAGAGAGTGGAAAACATTTTTATTCAAAAGAACCATTTTGGTATATGAATGACAAAGTTCCTTGCTGCAAATTAGGAAGGCAAATTGTCTGTGTGTTAGCTCTTGATAAAAAAAGGGGAGTAAAGTATAAGAGTAAAGAAGGCTTACTACTGTAGTGATTGTAACAAGGTCAGCCAGGTGGACCTCATAGAATGCGAGTTCCCAAACTGCGCCAGTCAGGGGGTCCTGGCTGACAGATAAGAACAGGGGTTTCAGACGTTTTGTTCATACTGAGAGCTGGCTCTGAGGAAGCTGGATCAGTTTCAAAGATTCTCTATGTGTAAACAAAGTGACTTGCTGATGGAATACCGGCCTCCGAGTTATTTCAGTGGTGACAAGATAAAAACACACTAAGAAATGCACTCACAACAGTTGTCTTTGATTTGGGGTAGGCATTTCTGGCATCATGCCATTATTTGGGAAGCTTGATTCATTCAATCCTGCTGTTGAAGACTGTGCCCAGTAGGTGGAAAGAATGCATTTTTTTCCCAAGCAAATGACACTGAGGCAGATGAGAAAATGAGTAATTCTCCTGACAGCTTGCGGACCTGTAGCTTTTTCGGTTAATAGGAGCCTAACTTTCCCTGAGGCACCAGATAATAAAACCTTACAACAGCTGACAGATTTAGTTAAAGAATATTACAATTCCAAACCTCCTCTAACTGAGACGCTTTTGTTTTTACTTGGCAATTTGAGAATCGGGGAGTCCGTATCAGGATCTTTGACTAAATTAAGACAACTGGCACAGGCGTGACTCTGGGTGAACCCTTAACGAAATGCTGAGACACTGTTTGGTATATTGGATTAATGATATAACCAAGCAAAAGTGCTTACTAGCTGAAGCCCAGTTGAACTTCAACCAGGCACTACAACTGGCTTTAGCATTGGAAAATGTGGCAAGGGGAGCGTACGAGTTGCAGGGTTTTCTGATGGAAGTGGACACCCTCACCAGCTTGAGGGCCACCACATAAGTGAAGGCAATTACATAGCTTCACTCAGGACATATCCTGAACAAAGGGATTCTAGGTTAGCCTACAGCAAAACCAGAGAACAAAATCAAGCTTTAGCTAAATAGTTAAAACTTCCTTCACGATCTAGGCAGGCAGGCCATTGTAGTTGCTGCCAGTACGTGGTCCTGAAACAGCGAAAGAGTCCCACTAGACCTAAACTGAGTAAGAGAGCTCATAGGCTGGTATCGAGGAGAGTGCACACCATGGAAAATCCACCTACATCTGCTTAGCAACATGCAAATCAAAATAAGCATCTGATTAAATGGTGACCCGGTTGTACTGGAGGTCGATTCCAGGGTGGCTGTTTCACTGGTCACAGAACTAGTCTTCAACAAAATTTGTTCTGGACTCTAACCGTTAAGTTTATGCAAGACTTCGGTTGACTGAGAAACTATGCTGGGGAACCCTTACAGATTGAGGGTACAACTTAGGTTCCGGTCTCTCATGAGGAACAACTGCTTCAGTTACCACTGACTGTAGTAAAAGGTTCAGACACAAGCTCAGTGGGGTGAAATTGGTTGAGAAATATTTACCTAGATTGGCTCAACAAGTTTTGATTTGAAAACGGCTGCCCGAGTAAAGTCCTAATTAAATACCTGGAAGCTTTTCAGGAAGGTCTAGGGATTATCAAAGGAGCTAAGATAAGGAAGCAATTCCACGATTTTGCAAGGCCCGCCTAGGGCTATTTGTCTTACAGACAAAAGTCAAGGCAGAAATCAAGGGGCTGAAAAAGTGAAGGAATCATCAAACCAGTCCAAATTGTGGAATGGACACTACCAATTGTGAAGCCCGACGGTTTGTTTCACCTTTGTGGGAATAATAAACAAAACAGAAAATGCTAGAAATGCACAGTCAGCCCAAGAGAGAAGCAACAGTTCAGGTTTCAGGTCCTTAACCAATTTCGGTTATTCCCTTGTCGTTAGTGTCTAACGTGAAGCAGGATTGTGGTTAGAACATGACATTAACACCTTTCCTCCTCCCTAAGAGTGTGGCTATGGCTTCTCTATCTTCACCTTCATCCCAAAGTGAGTTGGCATTGAGGATTTCCCAAGTTAATGGAGGGCATGAATTGCTGAGAACAATCTCTTTTGCTTGGTCCCCTTATCGTGTCATAGAATCCCTACCATTGGAAGTGGGCCATTAAGCCCATCAAGTCTACACTGAGCTTCAGAAAAGCATTATGCCCAGACCCACTCCTCCCAGTAATCTTGCATTTCCCATGGCTAATCCACCTAGCCTGCACATCCCTGGACACTTTGGGAAATTTAGCATGGCCAATCCATCTAACCTGCATATCTTTGGATAGTGGGAGAAAACCGGAGCACCCAGAGGAAATCCACATAGACACCTGAAAAATGTGCAAACTCCACGCAGACAGTCGCACAAGGCTGGAATTGAACCTGAGTCCCTGGCACCATGAGGCAGCAGTACTAACCATTAAGCCATAATCTACAGACAAATATAATAGCATTGGAGGCAGTCCAGAGAAGGTTCACTCAGCTGATCCCAGGTAAGGAGGGATTGTCTTATGAGGAGAGATTGGCTTTGTACTCATTGGAGTTTCAAAGAATGAGAGGACACCTCATTGAATCATACAACATTTTTTGGGGCAAAGACAGAAATTGCTGGAAAATCTCAGCAGGTCTGCGGAGATATATCTGATTTAACATTTCAGGTCCAGTGACCCTTCATCAGAACTGAATATTTTTAGGGGATTTAATGGGATAGATGTGGAAAAGTTGTTTCTCTTTGTGGGACAGTTTAGGACCAGAGGGCATCATCTCAGAGTAAAGGGGTTGTCCATTGAAGACTGAGATGAGGAGGAATTTCTTCCTTCAGAGGGTAGACAGGTCTGTGGAAATCTTTATCACACAGGGCTGTCGAAGTTGTTTAATTATATTCAAGGCTGACAGGGACAGATTTTTAATCAGGAAGGGAATCAAGGGAAAAGGCAGGAATGTAGATTGAGGATTATCAGATCAGTCATGACCTCACTGAGTGGCGGAGCAGATTCGATAGGCTGAATAGCCTACTTCTGTTCTTATGTCTTATTTTCTTACAAAATGTCCCTCATTGCTGCACCCATGCATTGGGCCAGTGAGTTTCCCCAAATTGCTGAGGCCGTAGCACTTCTCAATAAATATCTGAACTGCTCTGTCCAATCAAAAGCCTACTGACAAAGCACATTCGCCAGTACACGAAAGCAGTCCACTTCATTGGCTGCTTTCAGCTTTTGGGTAGAAAGGCACTTGGTGTGCTTTCCTTTATTGGTCAGAGTATTGAGTACAGCAATTGGGAGATGATGTTGCAGCTGTACAGCACACTGGTTTGGCCACTTTTGGAATACTGCGTGCAATTCTGCTCTCCTTCCTATCGGAAAGATGTTGTGAAACTTGAAAGGGTTCAGAAAAGATTTACAAGGATATTGCCAGGGTTGGAGGATTTGAGCTATAGGGAGAAGTTGAAAAGCTGAGGCTGTTTTCCCTGGAGCGTTGGAGGCTGAGGGGTGACCCTGTAGAGGTTTATAAAACCATGAAGGGTGTGGACAGGATGAATAGACAAGGTCTCTTCCCTGGGGTGGGGGGAGTCCAGAACTAGAGAGCATAGGTTTAGGGTGAGAGTGGAAAGATATAAAAAAGACATAAGGGGCAACCTTCTCACGCAGAGGGTGGTACATGTATGGAATGAGCTGCCAGAGGAAGTGGTGGAGGTTAGTACAATTGCAACATTTAAACGGCATCTGGATGGGTATATGAATAGGAAGGGTTTGGAGGGATATGGGCCAGATGCTGGCAGTGGAACTAGATTGGGTTGGGACGGCATGGACGAGTTGGACTGAGGAGTTTGTTTCCATGCTGTACATCTCAATGAGTCTATGTGAAGAGAGTGAATGAATGAATATATATGTTGTTATATATAGATACTGGGAAAGAACTACATTTGGCTACAATGGCTCTTCATGGCTAAATGAACTTTAGTGCAGACCACCTAGAATCTCTAGGGCCTCTAAGCAAAGGAACAATTTATTCAATGACTTTTAAAATTACTTCATAACACCACGAAGAGGGAGTGGGAAAATACAAATCTGCATGTGGGCGACTTGGGAATTGATCTTTCTTAAATACTTCAGTTCAAAGCTACAAACACACCATACAGTCTGGGGGGGCGGGGGGGAGGGGGAGAAGAGAAGGAGGGAGGAGGGGAAGAGAGCTGATAATTTAGGACTGGGGTGAGGAGAAATATCTTTACTCAGATGGTTTACTGGAACTCACTACACAAGAGAGTTCAGTTCATTGTTTAGTTACAGTGAAGGCTGAAGTGGTGAGTAATCAAGATCTGGGGTCTAAGGTGGGAAAACGGAGTTGAGGTCTATCAGTCATGATCTCATTGAATGACAGAGAAGGTTTGAAGGGCAGAATAGCCTATTTCTGCTCCTATGTCTTATGGACTCTGTCCAGTCTCTCCTCCCTCCAGCTCCTGACTGAAATTGCTTGGCCATATACAGTCCTCAGAATGCAAAGCAATATGGAGGCTGGTGGGAGCAAGTGTACCCATGATCTGAGAATGTTGGCAGACAGTCCTATTTCTCATCTTCATAAAGCCTAATTTGCACCTCTGGTAACATGAAGATTCCAGAATGATCCTGGTGAGTTAGTAACACAACTTGAGAGTCAACTCAGGGGATCCTCAACTTAGTTGGACAACTTCTCCTGTCAGCGCCCAACTGACGAACTCTGACAAATAAGCCAGAATGAGGTGAGTTTGGGGGAAAAAGGGTTGCTAACTCTGGTTAGACATGCGATGTATCTTTAAGAAATAAGCTTTAAATCATCACCCATACCAGGACATGTCACCTAATGGTATAACATGTGCAGTAATGGGTAGCTTGTGGCATACCTGTAGTGCTTTTACCTCTAAGCCAGAAGGTCTGGCTTCAAGTCCACAAGCCCTGGTTCAAAATAACTATAAAGCTCTCAGTCCCCATTTTTACTGAATTCTGACTCCTTCCAGCATGACACACTGAGGAAGAGTGCTCCAGTGCATCTAAATTGCTTAGCTTATTCTTTTACTCATTCACGGGTTGAGGGTGTCACTGGCTAGGAGAGAATTTATTTACCAACATTTCTTGCCCATCCCAGAGGGCTGTTGAGAGTCAATGACATTGCTGTTGGTCTGGAGTCACATGTAGGCCAGACGAGGTAAGGATGCCAGTTTCCTGCCTAAAGGATGTTTTTACCAACAAACGACAATGGATTCACGTTCACCATTAAACTCTTAGTTCCAGATTTTTACTGGTTTCAAATTCCACCATCTGCCATGGCAAGATTTGACCTGGGGTCCCCGGAATAATAGGAGAAAGTGAGGACTGCAGATCAGAGTCAAGAGTGGGTTGCTGGGAAAGCAAAGCAGGTCAGGCAGCACCCAAGAAGCAGGAGAATCGACGTTTCGGGCATAAGGCCTTCATAAGGAATGGTCATGGAATTCCTGATGAAGGTGTTATGCCCGAAACGTCGACTCTCCTGCTTTTCGAATGCTGCCTGACCTGCTGTGCTTTCCCAGCAACACACTCTCTCCGGAATAATAGTCTAGTGATAATACCACTAGTCCATTGCCTTCCTTGCTTGACTTCAAAGTACTGTTTGCAATATACAAACCTAAGTACCAGGAGCTACAATAAAAATGCTTTGAAGTACAACATGACCCCCAATTCATTAAGAGAGCCAAGTGGCAGATCGTTAGCTATCACGCCACCTCACTGCCCAACATATCCTGGAGCTTTGATCACGTGACCTCCCACCGCCAGATGCCCCACCCAGTTCAACAGCCTTCCAGCTACCATACAAAAATCGTTGTAACTAAATAAATAATGGATCTTTCAAAAAAAACTTGCCAGATTTATCGATTGCTCTCATGGGCTTTGCTTGTGGCACACTGATCTTTAACTTCTGGGGATCCCAAGGCAATCCTAGAAAGGTGGCAATGCTTTGTGGAGAATGTTAAACCACATAGCCAAAGGAGACTGGTGCTTTAAGGTCAGGCTGAGGCCACACTCGTGCTTTAAAACATACAGAATTGCTAGTTACCAAAAAATTCAAAATAAAATACATAAAAATCTGTAGGTTCAAAGCAGCTTGACAGTCAATATTTTGTATTGAAATTCTATGTGCAGCATTGCCAAGTACAACAACGTTCATTTGTAAAGCGCCTTTCATACAGTAAAAACATCCCAGGTGCTTCATCAGTGTGTTTGCTGACACACAACTGGGGAGACTAGTGGCATAGGTTAGGGTGGATTGGCAATGCTAAATTGCCCAGTGTGTTCAGGGATGTGCAGATGGGGTGGAAAGGCCATAGGAAATGCAGGATTACAGGTATTGGATTACTGGGAGGGCCTGGACTTGATAGGCCGAAAGGCTTGCTTCCACATTGTAGATAATCTATGATAACAGCAAGTCATTGGAGCAGTAATCGACAGGTGGACGTGGGTTCAAATGCCACCGCAGTGACTGGTGGAATTTGAATTCAGATGATACTATCTGGAATTGAAAAGGCAATCTCAGCCGTAGCGATCAAAAGAACTATCATCAATTGTTGCTAAAACCCCACCTGGATTCACTCATGCCCTTTAGGAAAGGATATTGAGCATCTTTACCCAGTCTGTCCACACATGACTCCAGACCCACAGCGATGGTGTTAACTCTTAAATGAGCTCGGTAATGGCCAAATTCAAGGGCAACTGGGTTCGGGCAACAAATGCTGGCCTTGTAGGTGACACCTGCATCCCATGAAGAAATAAAAGAGACGAAAACGTTTAGCTT
This sequence comes from Hemiscyllium ocellatum, assembly GCF_020745735.1. Taxonomy (NCBI): domain Eukaryota; kingdom Metazoa; phylum Chordata; class Chondrichthyes; order Orectolobiformes; family Hemiscylliidae; genus Hemiscyllium; species Hemiscyllium ocellatum. The sequence goes on along the minus strand of NC_083447.1, from coordinate 9,763,906 downwards.
CCCTGCAATTGAGCAGCACAGTGGCTCAGTAGTTAGCACTGCTGCCTCACAGCACCAGGGACCTGGGTTCAATTCCAGCCTCGGGTGACTGTCTGTGGAGTTTGCACATTCTCCTAGTGTATGCATGGGTTTCGTCCAGGTGCTCTGGTTTCCTCCCACAGTCCAAAGATGTGCAGGTTAGGGTGGATTAGTCATGCTAAATTGTCCAAGTGTCCAGGAATATGAAGGCTCAGTGGATTTGCCAAGGGAAGTCCAGGATTACAGGAACAGAGTAGAGGTTGCATGCGGTGGCATGCTCTTCGGAGGGTCGGTCTGGACGCAATGGGCCAAATGGCCTGCTTCCACACTGTAGGGATTCTTTGATAATTCAGGTCCTATGTTTTTCTCAAGTAAACTCGTTGTTATAATTTAGAACTGGGGAGGGAGGGGACTTCCAACGTGCACACACCAAGATTCTACAATGATGTAATGACCGGAGAATTTTTTTAAAAAAAGAAAGCTTATATGAGGGGTCACTATTGGCTGAGATTCTGCGGAAGGAGCATTGCTCAGTGTGAAAGTATCTTCCTTCGACAGTAATATTTCTGTCAGTGATCAGAAAGCACCATCCCTTTAACACATCAGGTTGATGGTGAAAGGGGTCTTTGTGCAAGGTGGAGTGATAAAAGCAGCATGAAAAATACAATTTTGACAATTACTTCTTCACGGCTGCATATGGGGAGAAAGCACCTGATCCGATCCACATGCAGTAAGTGCAATATTTGCCTTTCACACATATTACTGTAAATCTCCAAGGAGTCAAGAGCATTAAAACTGTACACTGCTCGTTTTCACAGAGTAAACACTGTGCTAAACTGACACTGTTCTGTAATATACAAACTCATGAAAGGAACATCCAGTCACTGTGCAGAATAAATGAGATGGAGGTAGAAGAATACAGAGGGATACTGGCTCCCTTCTGTCAATGATGACTACTGTGTACTTAGGTAGAGGATGAGGCCATTCAGCCCCCTTGAGCCTATCCCTCTGGTCAACAAAACCATGGCTATTTTAATTCCAAAACGCCCGTCTTTGAACTCTAATCCTCAACGTGTTTGCTTAAAGACTGCCTGTCACCTTTGGTTTTCACAAGTTCAATCGGCTGAGGTCCTGGGGAGTGTTGCTGAACAAAGAGGCCTTCGAGTGCAGGTTCATAGTTCCTTGAAGGTGGAGTCACAGGTAGACAGGATAGTGAAGAAAGCATTTGATACACTTGCTTTTATTGGTCAGTGCATCGAGTATGGGAGTTAGGAGGTCATGCTACGGCTGTACAGGACTTTGGTTAGGCCACTTTTGGAATTCAGCAATCAATTCTTGTCTCCCTGCTATAGGACGGATATTGCAAAACGTGAAAGGTACAGAGAAGACTTACAAGGATGTTGCCAGAGTTGGAGGTTTTAAGCTGTAGGGAGAGGCTGAATAGGCTGGTGCTGTTTTCCTTAGAGGGTTGAATGTTGAGTGAGGTGACCTCATAAAAGTTTATAAAATCATTAGGGACATGGATAGGGTGAAAACCAAGGTTTTTTTCCTAAGTAGTGAAGAACAAAACTAGAGGGTATAGGTTTAAGGTGAGAGGGAAAAGATTTAAGAGACCTAAGGAGTTAAATTTTCATGCAGAGGGTAAATGGAATGAGCTGCCAGAAGTAGTGTGGAGGCTGGTACAAGTAGAGCATTTAAAAGGCATCTGGATGGGTACATAAATAGGAAGGATTTAGAGGAATATGAGCCAAATGCTGGCAAAGGGATTAGATTATTAGGATATCTGGTCAGGATGGGGGAGTTGGACCAAAGAATCTGTTTCTGTGCTGCACATCTCTATGACTGCCGCCTTTTCGAACATGAGCAGGCCATTTGGCCCCTAAAACCTGCCTTGCCATTCAATATGATCATGGAAGATCTGACTGTGACCTAAACTCCATTTCTCTCCCTGGCCCTCCCAAAAAACTTCTGACTCCCACATCGATCAAAAATCTGTCTCGAATATATTCAGTGACCAAATCTCTACTGCTCTGTCTGAAGTAGTGAATTCCAAAGGTTAATAATCCTTCAGAAAAATAGACCTCCCTATCTTCTTCTCAAATGGGAAAACACCCTGTTTTGAAACCCTAGTTCTAGATTTCCCACAACAGGCAATATTCTCCTTGTCAAGCCCCCTCAGAATCTTGTGTGGTTTATTCTTCTAAACACTAATGACTTTTGGACACATTAAGTTATTGTGTGTCCAAATATTACATAGTTTTGGGATTAAGTCGTCCAAATTTTCATTCTCCTTTGAAGACCTACTTGACATCACCCCGAATGGGTTGGCTCTCATTGAAGCTCTGACCCTCTTTCTCGGTATGCTGCCAACGTATGAAATTAATTTATCTCTCTTTCTCTACTCTGTCAAAGCCTTAAATTGTCTGAATAACCTCGATCAGTTCACCCTTAATCTTCTGTATTCAGGTGAATACAAACCTACAAAATGAGGAGATGGTGACAGAGTGACAATGTCACTATGATGGTTAGGCTAAGATGGTTAAATCTGCAGATCCAATTTAATAATGTAGCCAGGAAGTAGCATCTCTGATTCTGAGGCACGAGGCCCAGGTTTAAGTCCCACCTGCTCCAGAGGGTGTACCATACCTGAACAAGTCAATTCAAAATAACTACTTGTGTCAGCTGGCATGAGATTGGACCACTTAAGACAAAATGGGAAAAAATCCCACTGCGAAATCTAACTGAAAAGTTACCTGTTTCTCCCACGTTTGCTGTTACTCTTGATTCAGTGATGCTACCCATTGATATCTGACGTGCAGGATCAGGCTTTGCCACTCATTAATGCTAGCACCCACTGAGTAGCCTCACCAGTGGAGATCTTGGTTAGATCATATTAGGAGCCAGGTTAGCAGTCCTGTTCTCTATATTACTGACCAGACATAGAAGCATTGGAAAGAATGCAAAAAAAAATTATTGGACGGATACCAAAATTCAGAAGGTTGTAACTATCTAGGAAGATTGAAGAGAGAGAGGGTGGGGGGAAAGAGAGAGAGAGAGCGCGCGAAGTGAAAGGCGATCGATGGGAGTCTTCAATGTTATGAGATGGTTCTGACAGGATAAATACAAAGAAGACATTTTCATTTATGGGGACATCAAGAACTGGAGGCAATAAATAGGACAGTGACGAATGAATCGCATTTATGTAGCTCTTTCCACAATCTCAGGATGTTCTAAAGCACTTGACACTTAATTGTGTACTTTTGAAGTGTAGTCCCTGTAAAAATGTGAGGAAATCCACCAGATAGGACAGAAAGATCTCAGCTTAACAGTTAATACCACAGGACAGAATCTATGGATGGTTACAAATTAGTGGACTAGGTGAATAGGTCGCAGATGAGGTTCAATGCAAAGAAATACAAGGTGATGCACTTCATAGGAAGAATGTCGCAAGACAATATAAATAGCGTGTACGACTCTGAAGAGAGCAGGAGCATTGGGACCTGGACGTATAAGATCACAGATCATGAAGACTGTAGGACAGGTAGACAGAACAGTTCATAAGGCATACATTGTCCCCAATTTTATTCATTGGAGCATAGAATACAGGTGATATTGAACTTGTAATGGACACTACTAGACCTTATCTGGAGTATTGTGTACAGCTTTGGTCACCACAATATCTGAAAAATGTGGATGCATTATAGAAATATAGGGGCAATTCACAAGAATGGCTCCAGGAATGAGCAACTTCAGTTATAAAGATAAATTGAAGAAGTTGGGTCTGTTCCCCATGGTGCAAAGGCAGCTTGTTATGATTCTAAAATAGGTCAGAAAGCTGGCTATGATGAGGAGATAAGGAGTTTACAAATGGATACCGATAGGCTAGGAGAATGAACCAGAATCTGGTAGAGGGAGTTTAATGTGGATAACTGCAAGATTATCCATTTTGGAAGGAAAAACAAAAGGCAAACTATTATTTAAATGGAAAGCAGATTCAAAGTGCATCAGTGCTGATGGATCTGGGTGTTCTTGTGCATGCATTGAAGAAAGTGGGTCTGTAGGTGCAGTGTATAATAAGAAAGGCAAACAGAACCTTGACATTTATTGCAAAATGACTTGAGATTACATGAGGAATACTGAGTCCAATTTTTGATCTCCTTACTTGAAGAAGGATATGGTGGCACTGGAGACAGTTCAGAGGAGGTTCGCCAATTGATTCCAGGGATGAACGGGCTCTCAAAAGTTGAATAGCTTGGGCTTGTGCTTGCTGGAGTTCAGAGGAATTGGGGGGTAGGAGCTGGAGTCATCTGATCGACATCTATAAAATGCTAAAAGGGAATACAGGAGATTGATAAAGTGGACTTTGAACAGATATTCCCCCTTGTGGGGCAGTCCACAACAAGAGGTCATAGACTTGGATACAGAACTGGCTCAAAGGTAGAAGACAGAGGGTGGTGGTGGTGGAGGGTTTTTTTTCAGACTGGAGGCCTGTGACCAGTGGAGAGCCACTAGGATTGGTGCTGGGTCCTCTATGTCATTTATATAAATGAGTTGGATGCGAGCATAAGAGGTACAGTTAGTAAGTTTGCAGATGACACCAAAATTGGAGGTGAAGAGGGTTACCTCAGATTACAACAGGATCTTGACCAGATGGGCCAGTGGGCTCAGAAGTGGCAGGTGGAGTTTAATTCAGATAAATACGAGGTGCATGAAGGGGCATGGATAGGATTAATAGACAAAGTCTTTTCCCTGGGGTCAGGGAGTCCAGAACTAGAGGGCATAGGTTTAGGGTGAGAGGGGAAAGACATAAAAGAGACCTAAGGGGCAACTTTTTCACACAGAGGGTGGTACATGTATGGAATGAGCTGCCACAGGAAGTGGTGGAGGCTGGTACAATTGCAAATTTAAGAGGCATTTGGATGGGTATATGAATAGGAAGGGTTTGGAGGGATATGAGCTGGGTGCTGGCAGGTGGGACTAGATTGGATTGGGATATCTGGTCAGGATGGGCCGAAGGGTCTGTTTCCATGCTGTACATCTCTATGACTCTATATAGAGTTAGAGGAGATAGGTTCAAAACTGAGATGAGAAAACTGCTTCTCTCAGGGGGTTGGGAATCTGTGGAACTCACTCCCCCAGAATACAGCACAGGCTGAATCAATCAACAAATTCTAGAGATGAAAAGATATGTTTCTGTTAAAAAGTGGGAAAAAGGCATATAGGAACAGGCAGGAAAATAGAGCTGAGACCAGGATAAGATCAGCCTTGATCATGTTAAATGGCAGAGTGGGCTCAAAGGGCTGAATGGCCTACTCCTAATTCCTCTGTTCCATAGTGGAAAGTTAATAGAGACTTCCAAAATCATAAATGTAGAATATTTCAATGCTTGACTTTGATCACCACAGGCTTGATGGGCAGAAGATAGGCCTCTACGACCCTATGGCTGGATAGTGTGCACAGGGAGAAACCATTCCCATTTGGAAAAGAAAGAATGAGACAGCATACACTTAGTGATCTCAAAACAAAACAATGGTCATGTGAGAAAAGTCTTACTTCACAAATCAAGTAGTCAGGATCTGGAATGCTCTGCCTGAAAAAGTGGTGGAGGCAGGTTTACTTGTAGCATTCAAGAGGGAACTGGGTGGTTATTTGGATAGAAACAATGTGCAGGGATATGAGGAGAAGCCAGGAGACTGACACAAGGGAATAGAACTGACGCAGGCACGATGGACCAAATCTGCACCAGGGCAATCCAGGAGCAAGTGGCATTCCCTCAGCACTGCACTGGGAGTGTTGGCCTCAACTAAGTCCCTCAACCATCAATCTTTTGGTTAAGAAGCAAGAGTTCTACCTAAGACTGCTCAGTCTAACGGCAGAGTAAGTACTAGTGCCCAGGAGTGAAATGGGACAGTCTTTACCCTCTCCTTAGCTTCACTGCTTTTCAAGTACAGGTCAATAGGAGCAAGTGAAAATAGGGTGCAAGAAGACTTGTGTGTTCATGCTTCATCATTCCATTACTTAAATGAAGGTCTCAGTCAATATTTCCATCAATAATTAGAGCAGGGATGCAATGGGACTCAACAGCCTGAGGGTTCTCCCAGTTGTCTGCAGGAACTTGGGTATTAAGCCCAATGAGAGCCCCAGCTCCATGCCAGAAAGTGTCTCACGTCTCTGGATTTATGGTGAGGGATCAGAAAAATATCCCCAAGGAAATGAATACAAAGTTTTTTGCTCTGTTACCACATTGCAGTGATATTAACAAATGCGTTTGTAAGACAGGATTAGGAGCTAAACTTTCAATCACTGAGTTCCCATAACAATCTGGTTAACTTAAACCCTTCAATTACAGAGCAGCCTGTAACCTGCTCCACAATATGAATTACTCTGAACATTAATATTCTAAGCATCCAATTACATTCCAGTCTGGAACTCAGCCCCAGGATTCAGTTCTGTCATTACAGCAATGACTACATGTACAAAGTATTTCAGGTAGTCTTAGAAAGAATTATATATACATGAGATTTTAAAAGTTCTATGCAAGTCCCAAACTCCTCAATTAGATTCCAGTCTGTAACTCACTCACAGGTATCTGCTATTCTATGTATAAACTACACAAACCCCTTAATTAGTTTCCAGTTTGTAACTCACTCCCAGGTATCTGCTGTTCCATATATAAGCCACACAAACCCCTCAATTAGATTCCAGTCTGTAGCTCACTCCCAAGTATTTGTTTTCTATATATAAACCCTACTGAACCCCTCAATTAGATTCCAGTCTGTAACTCACTCCCAGGTGTTTGTTATTATATAGAAACCACCTGAATTCCTCCATCAGATTCTCATCTGTAATTCACTCCCAGGTTATCTGTCATTGTGTATATAAAGCCCTTGAACCTCTCAATTAGATTTCAGTCTGTAACTCACTCCCAGGTATCTGTCATTCTGTATGTAAACCAAGTGGAATCTCCTGATTATATAAAAATAAACGAAAGAACTGCAGATTCTGGAAATCAGAAATATAAACAGAAATTGCTGGAAAAGCTCAGCAAGTCTGGCAGCAATTTGTGTTTTTGCCCCCAATTGTACAGTTGTGATTGACATTCACAATTCAGATATCCATTCCACTTGGGCACTTCAAAAGACTTCTGTTCAAAATACTCTCAGGGATGGAAATAAGTAGCTTGGGATCAGAAAATAAGGTTGCACAAAGCAAGATGCCATTAAGATAACAAATGACTAATATAAAAGTGAGGCAGTTTTTTTGCAGAACAATCCAGTCCTCTGAGCCTGGATTCTGCTGGATACCGGTATTTAGAGTGGCCAAAAAGACAGTTTGCAAACAGCTGGTGACTGGGGTGTTGGTAGGGGCTGCTGAAAATGGGGTTGCGTTGTTTAATGTCGCATTTCTAATGAGAATCACTACCATGGGGCCATTCGATGCAAGGAACTGAGCTGCACATAAAGGGTCAGAGATGACTAACAGTGAGCTACAGCCTGGAATCAGGGTCAGCAAGGGAATCATTAGAAGCATATTATAAGATTAAGTAAAAATAAACCCTAAATGGGGGAGCAATGGGAAATTCAACAATTAAAATCTCACTTGAACCCCTCAATTGGATTCCAGTCGATAACTCACTCCTGGGTGTCTGTTATTCTCTACATAAACCCGATTAGATCCCAGTGTGCAATTCACTCATGCGTATCTGTTATTCTATATATTAATCCCTCTGAACCTCTCGATTAGATTGAACATAGAACTGTACAGCACAGGAACAGGCCCTCAGACCACAATGTTGTGCTGAACATGATGCCAAATTAAACTAAAGATCTCAGTCTGTTACTCACTCCAGGGTATCTGTGATTACATATACAAACCCAGTGATCCCCCTGATTACATTCCATTCTGTAGATCACTCTTGGTGCATGTTAACCCATAAGGAAACTGACAGATTTCTTGGAGTGGGTAAGAGGATCAACTAGGGTCGTCATGGTCTGGGTGAAAAAGGATCATCAAATGTATTTGTTTCTAAGACAAAAGCCTTGCTTTTGTATAGCACCTTTTACAATCTCAGGAGGGCTCAAAATAATTTCCAACTAATAATGTATGTTTATGTAGCCAATGATTGCAATGTAGCAACCAATTCATGTCCAGAAAGCTCCCACGGACGGAGCCATAAATATTAGGAAGTGCACTGGGGATCATTTGTATCCACCTCATCCAAAATACAGCACCTCTGACAGGGTGGCACTCCCACAGTATTGTGCCCTGGGAAGGTCAATGCAAATTGAGTGAGAATTGTACCCACAACTTGCTGATTCGAAGGTGAGGGCTACCAAGCCATGGATATTACATAGTCCTGACTTTCCTGTAAATCAACCCCAACAATTGCACCTTCAAAGACAACCATGTCCCCAAAAGAAAAGAAAGCAATAGTGTCCATTCTGACAGGATCACAGCCCATGCAGACAGTAACAGACTTTTGAAAGCAAAAAGATATTTAATTGAAATTGTATGATCTTGATTCAGAACCTTGAATATTGCATGCACTTCATGCAAGAACGCTAAAATCACACTTTGCTGCTCACATCCTATCAGAAGTATGTCGTGAAACTTGAGAGAGTTCAAAAAAGATTTACAAGGATGTTGATAGAGTTGAAGAATTTGAGCTACAAGCAGAGGCTAAATAGGCTGGGGCTGTTTTCCCTGGAATGTCGGAGGCTGAGGGGTGATCTTAGAGAGGTTTATAAAATCATGAGGGGCAGTGATAGGGTAAATAATCAAGGTTTGTTTCCAGAACTAGCAGGCATAGGTTTAAGGTGAGAGGGGAAAGGTATAAAAGAGACCTAAGGGGCAACTTTGTCACGCAGAGGGTGGTACGTGTATGGAATAGGCTACCAGAGGGAGTGGTGGAGGCTGTAAAATTGCAACATTTAAAAGGCATCTGGATGAGTATATGAATAGGAAGGGTTTGGAGGGATACGGGCTGGGTGCTGGCAGGTGGGACTAGATTGGGTTGGGATATCTGGTTGGCATGGACGGGTGGGACCGAAGGGTCCGTTTCCGTGCTGTACATCTCTTTGACTATGACTCTATGACATCTATCATTACAAATCATGATGCTGGTCAGCTCACCTTGGGCAATATCATGGGAGGTCATAGAGTCAGAGATGTACAGCATGGAAACAGACCCTTCGGACCAACTCATCCACGCCAACCAGATATCCCAACCCAATCTCATCCCATCTGCCAGCACCTGGCCCATATCCCTTCAAATCCTTCCTATTCATATACCAATCCAGATGCCTTTTAAATGTTGCAATTGCACTAGCCTCCACCACTTCCTCTGGCAGCCCATTCCACGCATGTACCACTCTCTGCGTGAAAAAGTTGCCCCTTAAGTCGCTTTTATATCTCTCACTTCTCACCTTAAGCCTATGCCCTCTAGTTCTGGATTCCCCCACCCCAGGGAAAACACCTTGTCTACTTAGTCTATCCGTGCCCCTCATGATTTTATAAACCTCTATAAGGTCATCCCTCATCCAATACTCCAGGGAAAACAGCCCAAGCCTATTCAACCTCTCCCTATAGCTCAAATCTTCCAACCCTGGCAACATCCCTGTAAATAATTTCTGAACCCTTTCACGTTTCACAACATCCTTCCAATAGGAAGGAGACCAGAATTGCACACAATATTCCAAAAATGGCCTAACCAATGTCCTGTACAGTCACAACAATACCTCCCAACTCCTATACTCAATGCTCTGACCAACAAAGAAAGCATACCAAATGCCTTCTTCAGTATCCTATCTTTCTGTGACTCTACTTTCAAGGAGCTATGGAGCTGCAATCCAAGGCCTCTTTGTTCAGCAACACTCCCTAGGACCTTACTATTAAGTGTACAAGTCCTGCTGAGATTTGCTTTCCCAAAATGTAGCACCTCGCATTTATCTAAATTAAACTCCATCTGCCACTCCTCAACCCATTGGTTTGTTTGTGTACTGTCAAATCTTAATAACCAAGATTAAGTTGAAAGACAACAGAATTGAGGGTTTTGGATGGCAAACAAATTGAACAATAGACAGCTAAAATGAGTTGCAGGCTGGAATTTAATCAGGGTTATGAATGATTTGCAATGCAGTGTTGTAAGAGGTTCATGCAACTGAAGCTTTCAAAAAGGAATTGGATGAACATGGAAATGAAATATTTGCAAAATTGAGTAGTTTCAATAATTTACAGAGGGAATATAGACAACCGAGTGACTGAGATTCGGGCATATGATGATTGAAACCTCTCTCAGCCAGGTTCAAACACCAACAAGTCCCACAGATCAACTGAGAGTCTACCTTGAGATCTTTCTAGGATGGAGTGGATACCTAAAAGAAATTTGCGGGTCTTCTCTACATTGGAGGGACAAAACATAAACTGGCTGACAACTTTGCAGAACACTTCTCCTCTATCTGTAAGACTTCCCAGTTCCTTGCCATCTCAATAAAGCACCTTGCCCTCATGCTAATATTTCTGACCTGAGCCTGCTGTATTGTCCCAACAAAGATCAATGCACTCTGGAGGAACACTTTCGACTATGACACTTCACAGCATCTCAGACTCCAAACTTCCAGCCGACCTATAACCATCATATCCTACCTTCGCCCACCTATCGCCCCTACATTTCCCCTAGCACCTCCCGCTATTTATCTCTCAGCCTCCTTCACCTCCCTCCGCCCCAGTCCGCAAGGGTTATGCCTTAAACGTTGACTCTCTCGCTCCTCGGACGCAGCCTGACCTACTGTGCTTTTTCCAGCACCATGTTTTCTCAACTCGATTCAAGTTCCACAACTTCAGAGCCTGACCTCTGTACATCTGATTTTATTACCCCTCCTCCCCAGGCTGTCTCTTGTTTGTATCTTGTTGGTTTTGCTATCAGCAGAGTGGACCCAATTCTCACTTTCACACATTTATTTACTCCTATTTTACATCTCTATTACTCCTTTACCACTGCTATTACTCTTTCTGTCTTCTGCTCTGGGCACCCTCATCCTCTGCTCTACTTGCTCATTCTCCCCCTCTGTCTACAGCATGAAGACCACCATGCTCCAGTTCCTAGGAAGACTCAAACCAGGTGGCACAGTGGCTCAATGGCTAGCACTGCTGCCTCTCAGTGCCAGGGACCTGGGTTCGATTCCAACTTCGATCGACTGTCAGTGTGGAGTTTACGCGTTCCCCCTGTGTCTGCGTGGGTTTCCTCCCACAATCCATGCTAAATTGCTCATAGTGTTCAGAGATGTGTAGGTTAGGTGCATTAGTCAAGGGTAAGTAGAGGAATGGGTCTGGATGGGTTACTCTTTGAAGGGTCGATGTGGACTTGATGGGCCGCAGGGCCTGTTTCCACACTGCAAGGATTCTATGGAGTTGAAACGTTAACACTGCTATCTCTCCACAAATGCTGTCAATTTCTCCAGCACTCTCTGCTTTCATTAAAGGCAAAATACTTTGGACACTGGAGATCTGAAACAAACATTGAGAATGCTGGACAAATTCAGGAGATCTGGCAACATCTGTGGAGAGAGCAATAAAATTAATGTGTCAAGTCTAGTATGACTGTTCAGTTGTACTGGACTTGAAACATTAACTCTATTTCTCATTCTCCACGAATGCTGCCAGACCTGCACAGTTTCTCCACCATTCTCAGCTTATTTTAGACCTCCAGTCTTTCAACCAAAATAAGTTATTTGGGCATCTTTCTGTTCAGCTAAATGGAGTCCCTCCGCCCTTTTCAATTATTTGACCTCATGCCCGAGGGAGCATTGCCCAAGTCACTATCAGATTGTGCAAAAATTCAGGAACAGAGCGCAATTCGAGTGCCACTTGCTTCTGAAATGATGCAAGTTTGCCACAACAAAGCAGCTGTGTGTTCCATTTTCAATTGTGGGGCAGAAAATCCTGGGAGCTGCAGGCTAGTTCCATCTGATTGGGAACAGCAGATTAAATTTTATTGCAAGATCTAATTACTGAGAGACAGCGCTTAGAGTCGAAGCACACAAACTGATTGATTTGGAGTTTGTGCAAGTGGCAGAGGTCGTGGATCCTTCTGGTTTAAATCAACCCTTTGCCCTCCTGAATTTGCTTTCCAGTTTCAGTCATCAAACTGCCAACAAGATTCAAAGCTAAATCTTTTAAGCCTCCTGATATCGTCTTGACTTGGTTACAAGACCCTCATTTTTGATTGAGAAGGCAATGGATTTGAGCCCCACTTCAGGACTGGAGTGTATAATCCAGGCCCACACTCCCAACGCAGTACACAGAGGGTACCACAGTACCAGCAAACCACATCGTTTGGAAAATATGTAAATTTCAAGTTCCAGTCAACCTTCACAGTTAGACATCAAAGACCCCAAGGCATAATTAAAACATTCTACCCTCAACCAATATACCCAAGTAGGACGGTAACTGCTTACTTAATTCAACCGCAGAATCTCACTGTGTACAAATTGGTTAGCCCAAGTTGTGAAGAAAAGGAATTACAGAGAAGGCCACAAAAAAAAAAGCTGTGAACACATCCATTTGCTCTTTAAACATAAACACTTTATTTCAGTCACTTAAGATTTAACTTAGCAGTTTTGAGAAAATATTCCATCTGCCAGAAATATTTGCATTAATGAGGACGTACCAAAGTCCTTTACATCCAATTAAGGAGTTTCTAAGCTGAGACCAGTGTTATAATATAAGAATATGGGAGACAATTTGCACACTGTAAGCTCCCACCAAATATCAAAATGATAAATGACTAGAACATTGGATTTGGGATGCCGATTCGGGAGAAGATGGTGCCCAAGAGATCTAGAACTTCCATTCACTTCTTCAAAATAACATCTGTTACACTGCCTTAGTTTAATGTCTAATGGAAGACATCAGCCCAGCCAGTGCAGCACTCCCTCCGTACTGAAACCAGGAGTGTCCGCCTGGGCTTTAGACACCGAGGAATATATATGTGGAATAGAGTTCTTGGCTATCATCTTCAATTCAGGAAGATCACCCCCTTCTTCACCAGCTGCATTATCAAATTTCCTCTCTCAAGTGACTGATAATTTATCCCCAGATGATTTGTTTCTTTAGTCATGTTAGTTAAGGAATGAAAATTGGCCAGAATTCCCTCCACCCAGGAAATTTTCTTCAATATAATCCACGGGAGTCTTCAAATCCACTATCACCACAATTCTATCCTCAAAGGCTTGGTTTTAATTTATAATCCAGGCCCCTTTATCCTCAGCTTGCCTTTATTGATCGAAGCATAGGAGTTGGGACATCATGTTGCTGCTGTACAGGACATCGATTAGGCCATTTTTGGAATACAGTGTTCAGTTCTGGTCTCCCTGCTTTCAGAAGGATGTTGTGAAACTTGAAAGGTTTCAGAAAAGATTTATGAGGATGTTGCCAGGGTTGGAGGATTTGAGCAACAGGGAGAGGCTGAATAGGCTGGGGCTATTTTCCCGGGAGTTTTGGAGACTGAGAGGTGACCTTTATAGAGGTTTTTAAGATCATGAGGGGCATGGATAGGTGAATAGACAAGATCTTTTCCCCAGGGTAGGGGAGTCTAAAACTAGTGGGCATTGGCTTAAAATGAGAGGGGAAGATTTAAGAGGAACCCGAGGGCAACTTTTTCATGCAGAGGGTGGTGTGTGCATGGAATGAGCTGCCAGAGGATGTGCTGGAGGCAGGTACAATTACAACATTTAAAAGGCATCTGGATTGGTACATAAAAAGGAAGAGTTTAGAGGGATATGGGTCAAATACTGGATAATGGGACTAGATTAATTTCGGATATCTGGTCAGCATGGACAATTTGGACCGAAGGGTCTATTTCCATGCTGTACATCTCAATGACTCTAACTTTCTAAAATTGGAGATAGGTAGGTGAGAGAGTTTTCTCGATTTCCCTTAATATGTTAAAAAAAATCTATCAAGTCATCCTTTAACCTAAATTCCAGGCAATGCATCTCTGCTTTGTGAAATCTCCCCTTCATAACCTAACCCTCAGAATTTATCTCATCCTGTGAAATCTACAACTCTCTCCCTCCAATGACTAGAATGTGAAACTCCGTAATTATTAGTTGGCAATAGAGGAGTGCAAATGCTGCAAGATTAACATCCTTGCAATGACTGACTGTAAAACTAAAAGGGCTGTGGTTGACTGAATGTATCTCTACAGCAAAGTATTGACTTAAGTCATCGAGAGTCCCAGGCTTGGCAAGGATTTACATATAAATGGATTTTCTGTAATTATTTCGTAATTCTACTAAAGTCCTTATTGAATTTCATCTGATTTCTTGTGTACATTGCCCAGAAACTGTCCATCTCTTACTCATAATCTGTTTTAAAGGGGAAAGACACATCCTTGCCTTCAGGAATAAGCAAATTACAACCAGGGATTTGTTTTGAGGGGGAAGTGGATGATGGCAAATCTTGGGGCAGGTTTGAGGGCCAAGGTTCCTGGCAAGACAAGCTCTAAAGAAAGTAATAATCAGACTTCAGAGAATGTGGCATCACACGTCAAGCTATGAAGCTCGAGGGACAAAGGGGCGTCCATTCATTGAGTCATAGAGATGTAGAGCACAGAAACAGATCCTTCGGTCCAACTTGTCCATGCCAACCAGTTATCCTAACCTAATCTAGTCCCATTTTCCAGCACTTGGCCAATATTCCTCTAAACCCTTCCTATTCATATACCCATCCAGGTTCCTTTTAAATGTTGTAATTGTACCAGCCTCCACCACTTCCTCTGGCAGCTCATTCCATACACGTACCACCCTTTCTGTGAAACAGTTGCCTTTTAGGATCCTTTTAAATTTTTCCCCTTTCACCTTAAACCTATGCCCTCTGGTTATGGACTCCCCCCATCCCAGAGAAAAGACCTTGTCTATTTACCCTATCCATGCCCCTCATGATTTTATAAACCTCTACAAGGTCACCCCTCAGCCCCAACGTTCCAGGGAAAACAGCCCCAGTGTATTCAGCCTCTCCCTACAGCTCCAGCCCTGGCAGTATCTTTGTCAATCTTTTCTGAACCCTTTCAATTTTCACAACATCCTTCCTGGAGGAGGGAGACCAGAATTGCACACAATATTCAAAAAGCCTAACCAATGTCCTGTACAGCTGCAACAGGACTCTCCAACCCCTATACACAATGTTCTGACCAATAAAGGAAAGCATATCTCGGAGAGAGTGTAGAATGTTCTCAAAGGGGAGTGGGACTAGAAGGACGTCGTTGTACACATTGGAACAATGACATAGGAAGGGAAAAAGATGAGACTCTGAAGGGAGAATATAGGAAGTTAGGCAGGAATTTAAAAAGGAGGTCCTCAAGGATAGTAATATCTGGATTACTCCCAATGCTACGAGCTGGTGAGGGTAGGAATAGGAGGATAGAGCAGATAAATGCGTGGCTGAGGAGCTGGTGCATGGGAGAAGGGTCACATTTTTGGATCATTGGAATCTCTTCTGGGGTAGAAATGACCTGTACAAGGAGGACAGATTGCACCTGAATTGGAAGGGGACTAACATGCTGGCAGGAGGATTTAAACTATTAAGGTAGGGGGTGGGACCCAGGGATAGAGTGAGGAAAGAGATCCGTCTGAGACTGGTACAGTTGGGAGAAGAGGCGAGTCACAAACAGTCAGGAAAAAAGCAGAGAACAAGATAAATTAAACTGGATTTATTTCAATGTAAGAGGCCTAACAGGGAAGGCTGATGAACTCAGCATGGTTAGGAACATGGGACTGGGGTATCATATCAATTGCAGAGATGTGGCTCAGGGATGGACAGGACTGGCGGCTAAATGTTCCAGGATACAAATGCTATAGGAAGGATAGAAAGGGGGGAGCCAAGTGAGGAGGGGGAGTAGCGTTTTTATTAGGGATAACATTACGGCTGTACTTAAGGAGGATATTTCTGGGAAGTTATTTGGGTGGAACTGAGAAGTAAAAAAGGGATGATTACCTTATTGGGATCGTACTATAGATGCCCCAACAGTCATGGAAAACAAAATTCAGTCCCTTAGAGCACTGCAATTAACTCAAAGCTGAATAAGGAGGGAGCTGGGGAGCCTCACGGCTTCTTGCTTAAGGGTGAATGCCAGTTAGCACCATGAGAACAGAAATGCAGGAAGGAGAGCTAATAGAAACCATGATCAGAAATTTTAAGGAAGATGCCAATGGAGCAAGATCACACGTTATAAGGTGAAAGGATTGTGCATTGGACTAGACAGCCTTTCCTTTTTAAATTTGTTCATAGGGTGTTGGCATCACTGGCATTTATTACCCTACCCCCTAATTGCCCAGAAAGCAGTTAAGAGTCAATCCCATTGCTGTGGATCTGAAGTCACACGTGGCCCAGATCAGGTAATAACGGCAGATTTCCCGCCCTAAAAAGGCATCAGTGAATGAGATTTTTTTTTAAAAAAAAATAAATCAATGGTGATTATGTAGTCAGATTAGCTTAAATCCTAGATTCTAATCAAGAAAGCATCACATGGGTAGTAAAGCACTCGGACCACGAGAGGCCATGCTGAGCTTTGGCAAGGTGCTACATAAATGCAAGTCTTTTCTGACTACTTTTCCCCTCTGTTGTGGAATGGAGACTAGGTACAAGGTGTTGGGATTGCAACAGTTTGGAGGGAGAGCAGTGACTTCAAATTGCTTTGAGATGTCAGACTGTGAAAGCAATTTACAGAACCAAAGGAGACCATTCAGTCCATCTTTTCTGCTCTAACTGAGAGACGTACTACCCACACAGTGACACATAAATAAACATTCTCAGGTTGTGAAAGATGCAATAGAAAACACAAGTTGTGTCAGATTTGTAGCTCAACTTGAGATGAATTCAAAGAGAAAGGGAGAGCATATCATTTTAACACGGTAAGAGAGAGATTGAAAGAGTGACATATAAAGGGTGTGCGCAAGCAAAGAGAGTGTGCAAGGAGAACATGAGAAAGCAAGAATGTGCAACTCAAAGTCCACAAGATAGATTGAAAGCAAGAGTAAGATACCTAGGGAGAGAAATATTGAAAATTAGAGAAAGTGAGGAAGAGATAAACCTAGAGATTGTCACACAAAGGTCAAAAGTCAAAAAGAGAGAACATGACAGAGACACAAGTAGTTGGAGCAGAGATGCAAACAAGCAGAAAGAGACAAAAGTACAGTGAAATTCACAGAGAGAAACTTTTACAAGAAACAGACAGCAAGAGCAACTGTTGCTTCATTCATTCAGAAAATAACATTACATTTCCAATCCTAACAAATTACTTAAAAACATTAAAAACATTTTACTTCAATGATTCACATTACAAATGATGTTTATCGTCCATTTAACAACCTTACATTGACCGAAATAAAACCGTCTCCCGTTCTGACAGATGTACAAATGCTGGGATTTCATCATCCTCCAAACTGTATTATAAATCCTACTTTTTCGAAAGCAAGTACAATTGAGGCAGATTACAGCTTAGAGACAAGATATCTCTATATATTCAGCATGTTATAGGATGTAAAATTTATGGTCAAGTCATCTATTTTTCTCACCATGTGTTATTCAATTAATGTCTTTTCATATTTCTGAAACAGTGGGTCACAAGAAAGAGGTTTTTGATCGTGATTACTGTCTAACATCCTGTTACTGCATACAAATAAAATCAGATTGGGCTGGAATCAGAATTTAAAAGAATGAATATGTCATACAGTGTTTTGAGCTTGTCCCGCCATTGACAATCCTGGCTGATTGTCAATCTCAAATCCACCTTCCTCTCCCACCCCCATAGCCCTCAATTCCCTCCAAACCAAAAAAACATTAATCAGTCCTTGTCTGGAATATTCTGCATTCAACAGCTCTGCCACTACAACTCTCTCGGGTGGAGAATTCCAAAGATTCACAAGCAAAGCGCAGAAATTTATCTTAACATCTCTAAAGAGCCAGTTGCTTACTCCAAGACTGTAATCCCTAATTCTAGACTTCCCATTGCAGTGATTAATTATGCTACACATAATACATAGAATCAGAATCCTGGAAGCAAGCCTTTCAGCCCGTCAAGTCTACACTGACCCTTTGAACTGCATCCCAACCAGACTCACCCTATCCTTGTAACCCTGCATTTCCCTTGGATAATCCACCTAGCCTGCACATCCCTTGACAATATGGGGCAATTTAGCATGGCCAATCCACCTAACCTGCACATCTTTGGACTGTGGGTGGAAACCAAAGTACCCGGAGGAAATCCACGCAGACACGGGAAGAACATGCAAACTCCACGCAGATAGTCACCCAAGGATGAAATCAAACCTGAGTCCCTGGCACTGAGGCAGCAGTGCTAACCACTGAGCCATCCCCTATACAGAAACACTTGTGTTTACTCACTGGATAAGATTTCTGTTTGGGGAACATTTTTCTAACCCCATTGACAACCCAGAAGAATGCAACAAGGAAACATGACAGAATGGAAACAGCAAAAGCTCCTTTCCCAGGTGGTCTTGAACCACCAACCTCTTGGTTAACAGCCAAACACCACAGAGACTGGCCAATCCTGTTGGCTTGAAGACCTTTGGTGGATTTATTTACAGTAAATTGGTGCAGGCAGTACAAAGTGATCTCTAGAAAGCTACAATGCAGAGCAATGGATGATCTCTTATCTCACCAAGACACTCCCTATAGTTACAGCAAAACCTCTCAACTCTCACTCTCCAATTTCTCTTGGGGTTCAGTGGGAATACACCGTCTAAATTCACAACAAGCAGAGCAGTGAGATGTTTAACTCCCCATTCCCCTCCTCTAACAGCACCTACACAACCTATGACTTCCATTGTTGATAGGATCGCAGCCAACAGGCACGTAAGAACTCTACTTTCTCCAAGTCCCAGACCGTCCTACGTTGGGAATACATATCCAATCCTTCATCAGCACTGGATCAAAATACTGGAGAAAACAAACACTGGGAAAAGTTCCATCCAGACAAACAAGATGGGCATGGGGCGCTGGGGCAGAATTTGGTCAAGGTGAGATGGTGAGGATCCTGTTGGCAGTCTGGATGGTGAGGGATGATCCTGCTTTAGTGGAAAGATGTTGGAGAGCCATGCCCAAATGGGAAGGCCAACCTGCCCAGTGACACGAAGATGAGAGGCACGTACCCACTGCCTCTATCTCCCCTTCACTGGATTCTCACATCATACAGGAAACCCCACCACACTACCCCAACCACCAAACCCCCACCCTCCCTATCCAGTGCAAATATTCTTCCCGCTCTTTGGTCCCTCCCAATCAGACAGAAAGTGCCCAAGACGATGCAGCACTTCCTCGCTGGGCGGGGGTGTGGAGGCATCATTCCACTGGCATTGTGGGTTACCATAAGGAGGGGGAGTGGGGTGTGGCCAGCGGGAGGTTAGGATGGGGCTGATGGCAAAGTTGTCAACACAAATTTTACAGTGACAACGGACAGGAGAAAAAGGAAAAGAATTAGGCTTCTTAAAAAATTAATCTTAAAAAAAGCTCCTCCCATCACAAAGTGAAAATAGCGAAGAAACCTAAAAATGCCAACACATAGCCTGAAGGAAACAGTGCATATTGGCTTCAGGTCTATCAAATATACTTTAATTGCAAGGAGAACTATAGAATTGCAACCTGTTTTCATTTTTTAAAAATGTAATATGCAATGATACGGTAATTTGAATATTGGTTCCAGGCGTGATTCCAACAGTCTGAAAGCAAAATTTAAATCATATCTTTCAGATTTGCTCTGTCCCTCTACAAATACCCAAATCTTGTAATAAATCAGTCAAGTATTATCTTTGGAATCTATCAAATTATAGGAATACAGGAATCCATCAAAATTATAGGAACAGGATTAGGCCATTCAGCCTCTTACATTATTGTAATAAAATATGACTTCATAATGAAACAATTATTAGGTGATTATGGCATGTGTCAGTGGGCAGCACGTTTGCTCCACAGAGTCTCAAAGTTGTGGGTTCATTTCTGGGGTCCACATACAGACTCTCCAGTACAGTAGTAAGGGAGCCCCACACTGTCAGAAGTACTGCCTTTCAGATGGGATGTTAAACCAAGGGGTAAGTGTAACAATCCCAGAGCAGCAATTCAATGGTGAGCAGAGTGGGGGAAAAGATAGGAAGCCCCTGTACCCATTTGTCCCACAATCATTGCCGCACAAAAAAATGAAAACAAAAATCCATTTCTGTTATCATTGTGAGATCTTGCTGTGCATAAACTGGTGGCTGCATTTCCTGCACTTCAAAACTAAAATAGCTGGCTGCAAGGCATTCCATGGTTGCAACCTGCACCACACAAGTGCAAACCTCCCTTTCCATTTACTTCATCAAGTCTGCATTGATGGTTTTTTTCCCAAAATGCAAACTAGGTAACAATCAGGAAAAAAACAGAATGATAATTCGAGGAACAGGATCAGGCCCTTCAGCCCCCGATCCTGGTTCCACGCCGTGTCATGACAGCGTCTGGCAAATCACCCGAACACAATCCACTTAGTCATTTCTTTCTTCTCGCTCATTCCAGAAACACAAACAACATTTATTTTGTTGTTTTAATGTGGCAGCCTCTGGTTCTGTGCAATTCTCTAATGTCATCATTGGTCTGCAAAGAATTTGCTGGGTGATAAATCTGACAGCAGTCTTGTGGTACAAAGATAGTGAGAAGGTTGCTTTGGGAACCGAAAGCTGCTTTCAGAAGAGAGAGAGTTAAACCCATCTCTTGAAATGATACAGCAGAGAAGAAAGCCACTCTGCCCATCAAATTCCTGTGCTAGCCCTTCTGCACAGCTACCCAACATTTCTTACAACCCTCTCCCCTTAAACTTTTGATTATTTTCCCACTGTAGCATTTATTTAACTTGCTTTTTTTAAACCAATTATTGTTGGATTTCTTGCTGTTTCAGTTTAATGATTTTACATCATATGTCATTGCGTTTTTAAAATATTCTCCTCAATTCATCTCCGGTTCTTTTGAAAAGGAATTTTAAATCTTTATCTTCTTGTTCCTGACCCTCCTACTAGTTTTCTCTCTATTTACTCTACTGGGAGGTGGCAATAACCTCTCCAGACTACTAATCTAGAGACACAGACAATGATGTGGGTTCAAACCCTGCCACAGCAAGAGATAAAATTTAAATTCAACTAATTTTCTTTCCCCCGAAAAACCGAGGAATTAAAAAAGTTGGTCACCACTACTGAGGCTGTTATTACTTTATGACAACACCCTCTCGTTCACTTTAAGCAAGGAAATCTGCCGTCCTTGCCTGGTCTGGCCTCCACGGGACTCCAGACCCACACAAGGTTGTTGACTCTTAACTGCTGTCTGAAATGGCCCTAGCCAGCCACTCCTTTTGGGGCAATTAGGGATAGGCAACAAATGCCAGGATGCCAGGGATGCCCACAAAATCCGAATAAGGGTCACTTGACCCAAAATATTAACTCTGATTTCTGTCCACAGATGGTACCAGATCTGCTGAGCTTTTCCAGCAATTTCTGTTTTCAAAGGCCACAAAATCCTTCATGATGTTGAAAAACTCGACTGAATCTCTCCCCAGACATCAATGATCCAAGAAAAACCATCTCAACTTTCCCCCAACAATGTCACTCGTCATAATGCAGGGAATTTGTGCACAGTAATCTCCCACTAACAGCAATAGATTAGATTAGATTACTTACAGTGTGGAAACAGGCCAAATGGCCCAACAAGTCCACACCGACCCTCTGAAGAGCAACCCACCCAGACCCATTCCCCTACATTTACCCCTTCACTTAACACTACGGGCAATTTAGCATGGCCAATCCACCCTAACCTGCACATTTTTGGATTGTGGAAGGAAACCCACACAGACACGGGGAGAATGTGCAAACTCCACATAGACAGTGGCCTGAGGCAGGAGTTGAACCTGGATCTGTGGCGCTGCGAGGCAGCAGTGCTAACTACTGTGCCACTTATCTGCAGGTAATCTCTTTTGGCGACGTTGGATGAGAGGTGAATGTTGGCCAAGATATCAGGAGGAGTAGGTCATTCAGCCCCCCAACGTGTTCCACCAAACACGAAGGTTATGGCAGCTTCAGCTCCACTTCCCCAGCTGCACCCCACACCAATCGCCAATCAAAAACAAAACCGAACTCAATCTTGAATATGTTCAAGTACTCAGCCTCAAGTTCTCTGGGAGAGAAAATTCCAATAATTAATGTCACTTACAGGGAAAAAAAATCCTCCTCATTGTGGTCTTAAATGGGAGACCATTTATTAGGAAATGGCACCTCCAACTGCCCTGTGACAGAAAAAACATTCTCCACACATCCACCCTGTCAAGCCTCCTCAAAACTGCTTAAGTTTCAATAAGATCACCTCTTACATGCAAAGGAATGTGCTCATTGACATTCATGCTAAATCACATTGCCCTCTATCCATCTTCCTTTTGTCTGTTACATTCTTGATTGTCACTACAAATATCACCATTAGTAGGCACTTCTTATAAAGCTGCAGCATGCTTTAAGCACATCACCAAGATTGTGTGTTTGTCAGTTTTCATTTCAGTCTTTCCTTTCTCCCACAGTCCGCAACCCCAAGCTTGGCTTCAAATGGCCATTATTTGCTTTGAACAGACAATTGTATTTCCTTCATAAACTATGGAGTCGCATCTAAGACCGACAGAAACATGGCCAACCACCAACTCCATACCGTCAAACATGATTATATCAATTCTTTTATAAAATTGCTTTACAAACTCTCACTCACGTCCAATTAACCCCATATGGACATAATGAAAGAAGGAGAAGACCAAAAGAAATAGGAAGAGGAGTAAGCCATTCAGCCCCCCGAGCCTGTTCTGCCATTCAATAGGATCGTGGCTCATCCAATATTCCTCACACCCACTTTCTTGCCCTTCCCCTGTAACCCTCGACTCCCCCACTGATCAAGAACCTCTCAGCCTCAAATATACACAAGGACTATGCTTCCACAGCTCTCTGGGCAAGGACTTCCAAAGACTTACAACCCTCAGAGAAGAAATTCCTCCTCACCTCAGTCACCCCTATATCCTAAGACTATGCTCTCTGGTCCCAGACTCTCCCATGAGGGGAAACACACTCTCAGCATTTACTCCATCAAGCCCCTTCAGAATCTTATATGTTTCACTGAGATCAAACCTCGATCATCCAAACTACAGTGAGTCCCAACCTGTTTAGCCATTGTTCATAAGACAATCTCTTCATACCAGTGAACCTTCTAAGGACTGCCTCTCGTGAACTTGAGTCACCGTAGTCTTATCAGGCCATAGGGCTGCTTTCTCATTAGGGAGAGACAACCGATCGTGGTTTAACCTAGGAACCTCCATACCTCAGGTGAGGGGAGAGGTTGAGAAGGAGAGTCCTTCATGGCAACCTCAACTGGTGTGGGAATTGAACCCACACTGTTAGCATCATACTGCTTCACAAAACAAAAACGTGAGGATGAGACGAGTTAATAGAATGCCTGCTTCTTTCGAGGGAAAAAAACCCAGCAAATCTCCAGCTCTATCAAAAGCTTCAATACCACAAGAAAGAAATAGCTAAATGAAAAATTACACATTACAATGCCTTCCCTTTTCAGCCTTGCAACAGCTGAACTCTGCAAAGTCATCTTCCCTTTTACACAACTCCTGTAGCACTGTTCCATTTGTACGCTGCAGATGAGTGTACAACCCTCTCCATCCTCTCAAGAAGATAGGCTCAAGTCCCACTCCAGAGATCTGAATGCCACAATCAGTACCACATCCTGATACTGCACTGCCCAAGGTGCCACTTTTTGGATGAGACTTGAACAAGGAACTTCCCACTCTCTGTAGCTTTGGGAGGGGGGGGGGGGGGGGAAAGAGGGGAAAGAGATCAAGCAGGAAGTTCCATGTGGTGTCCTGACCAACCTGTAGATCACATCCAACAGATTTTATCATTTTTTTGTGGGAGCTCGCTGTGAACAAATTGCATACCAGTTTGCCACATTATGACCATACAAACTACAAAATGCTTTGAAATGTATAACACAAATTTAAATGCCTTTTTTGTGTACCTCATACAGTAAAGAGTTTGGATTTCTTAGCCCAAGCTCCCCAGGGCAAATACAGCAATGGCCTACTTGCCATCTCACACCTCCACTTTCTCTACAAAGTGGCCTGAACTATGAATATCAGTGCTGCTCCAAGGTCTGGCGAGAGGAAATCTAGTCTGGCACAAAGTTAAATAGCAGTTTAACATACTATTTCTGTCCTTCCCCCTTCAGAATTTGCAGATTGCTCAATCATTTTTTTCCACCCACCCACAACATTTTAAAAACCTACTTGCCTCCAGCAGGATCTGCAAAGTGTTGGGTCAGTCCAGTGGTACTGCTGAAGGCTCGCGGATCCAAATCCAAAATAGGGAGAAACCTGCAGATGCTTCAGATATGATGTGCAGACACCAGTGTTGGACTGGGGTGGGCAAAGTCAGAAGTCGCATGTCACCAGGTTATAGCTCACTGGGTTTATTTAAAATCACAAGCTTTCGGAGGGACGTCTTTCCCTGATGAAGGAGCAGCGCTCCGAAAGCTTGTGATTTTAAATAAACCCATTGGATTATAACATGCTGACTTGTGACTTCATGCTTCAGATACAAAAAGATTGGCAAAGCATGAATGGGACAGATCAGTCATACAGAACAAACTCATGGAATTGAATGGCCTCTCTTCGTTCCTGAATCTTGTAACCTCTCTGGCACACACAAAGCACTGTAAATGTCTGGAATTCTTCCGATTCTATCCTATTGTTTCAAGATTCACTCTCACTGGCTAGCAATCGGGCATTATCTTTCCGTCATTAAGGGGTTCCACGTCAAAGTTGGCACTGCCGCTGGCTCATAATGCTCCTTCTAATCTGCATGGCATGTAAAATACTTAAGGGCTGTTGTGATCTGGAATGCACTGCCTTTTAGGACAGTGGAAGCAGATTCTATAGGCACTTTCCAAAGGGAATCAGATAAAATACTTGCAAGGCAAACATTTGCAGAGCTGCAAGGGAAGGGGTAGAGGAATTGAACCCAGCTTGAACAGCTCCTGCAAACACTAATTTGCATGTATGTGGAATCTTTAACATCGTAGAAAGCTATTTCACAGGAAGGATATTAGACAAAATTTGACACTCAACCACATTAGGATAGCTGACCAAGAGCTTGGTCAAAGAGGCAGGGTTTACAAAGCATCTTTAAAGCAGGTAGGAGGGTTTGGGGAAAAGATTTCAAGGTCTAGACTCAGGAAATAACAGGTGAACCATGAAGATTAGGGATGGGGGTAGAGCAGGATGCAGAAAGTGTTAATGGGCCAAATGGTTGTGCTGCCAAAACTGGAAATTCAAAGCAAAAAGATGAAATATTTCAAAGTTGCAGGTCCTGTTCGTTCACCTGAAACTGCATCTCGCCCCTATTTTCAGATGCTGGCTCATCCATTCACTCTAAGATATATTACCTCTCCTCCTTAAACTTTACCGCAGATGCACAAGTCAGGTTGAACAGATCAAAAAAATGACTCACATCCATGCTGTTGAAGAAAGGTACGAAACAGGGAAGCAGAAAGCACGGGAATGCTATCAAGCTTTGGGAAAGGGAGACAGACAGACAGACAGACAGAGGCAGAGAGACGTAGCATTTAACATCATCTCTTCGAACTGCCACACAGCCCAAATATTAATCTCGACTTTTTCTTTCCCATGGCCAAAGCTTTCTTCTCTCCAGCACCTTCTGCATTTCAATTCTGAATTCCTCCCATTCACAGTTTCATAAACCTCCTCCACACAGACTTGGAAGAGAGTGACACCTTACATAGCCAGCAGCAGAGAGCTCAGTCATAATAGCTGGCTGTCGCAGATGCTTTAAATCAAAATAAAAGTTTCTCAAGGCAAGTAAAATGAATGTAAAATAGAAACAGCAAAACTGCATGACTTCACCATGAGATAATCTACAGATCTGAAATAAAAACACCCCATGCCCACACATACACAACACTGCATTTGAGAGGCACAGTGAAGCATGCAGATTAAAGAGAGAAATTGGCCATTCACTCAACTGCTTACAAGTGCCTGTTTGTCAATTCCTGGATTTGCAAAAAGGACCAAGATGGAACGACTCACTCCCCTCTGGCAACTGTGTCTCTCATGTGTAGATCTCTCTCTCTTTTTCTGCAGCTCCTGTAAGTGTACAATACACCTACTGCACTTTCAACTGCAGCCTGTTTGCATGCTGGAGCCACAATCCAAGTGTACACTTACAAAAGACTTGGATACCGGAGAATGCCAGGACATTAAGATGATGATGACTAGGAGGGAGTGCCCAGCACCTCAGGTCAGTAACGCAAGTCTCCCAAGTGCCTGGCCTCTCCAGTATTTAGCAAGCAGCTTCAGAACCATTTGCTTCTTTTGTTTCTCCTTAAGCCAGGACTGAACCCAAACCCTTCATTATCTCCTGCTACACAGCTTTACACCTTGTGAAAGTTAACCCTCAAACAAATTTCATTTTTTGTTTTGGATAAATCTCATTTGAAATAAATTTAAATAAAGTTAACCAATTCCGAGACAGAGAGAATTCCCTCTATCTTGTTTAAACATCAATATTTACAGTGATGGTCGTTTAATTCACTCCAACCAAAACACATTAAATCTTTGAGATCAACAATAGCTCAATTTAAATGAAAACTCTTTTGTTAAAAAAGTTACATAGTTACTCATTTAATGTTTTGAAAAACTATGAAAATATTATGTTATAAAAAGAACTCCACTGGTGATTATCAACTTAGCCTCACCAACAGGCATCTATTTCAGATACATTACTAAACTAACTCCTCTGCTTTGATCTGGTCCAATTGTTCAATATTGCATTTCTCAGAAAGCAGCACAATCATGCAATGATTGTTGTAAATACAACACTTGGAAGCCAATAATTCCAGGTCAAAGCTCAAAGATCACACTTTTATCTGTGAACCTTTATTATGTGGTCAAGTATGCAACTATATATTCACTATTTAAATTAAGAAATTAATCCTCTTTCTTGCTTTTCACTGTATACCTTTCTCCTCACTGTCCATTATTGTTTTACCTCCTTGTACCTCTATGATCTTCATTTGCTTTCTCTCTACTTTATCTACCTTTAATTTTCTGGTCATCTATTTCTGCTATTTATTTGACCCCGATTTCCTCTCATCTGTCCTGATAATTCCAAATAAACGTGCATGTAGCTGGAAGTATTTACTGTCCTCTTCAGCTTGTCTCCTTTCCTTTAATTAGTTATCGCTTTCTTATCATTTGATCATTTTCAATTCACAATATTTCACTTGACACATCCACGACTGTTTTTCTTCCCACTCAATCTTCAGTCTGTCTCTTGCCACACCAATTTTCCATTTTGGAAGAGGTTTAGTCTAATTGAATCTATTTTTCGTTACATTCCTGTACCCTTCCTTAAAAAAACCGTCAGCCCAATGGTCTGACACTCTGCTTCCTCATTTTCTGATCGCTCTAATTTCCCTTCAGTTTCTCTACATATCAGTTCCTCTTCTAATCTCTTTTTCTCCATGATTCTCTCATTCCTATCACTTCCCCTCCTTACCTGAATTTCTCAAACTCTTCCCTGGATTTTGACCCGATATTTCCTTTGCCTCACTTTCCTTCTTATTTCCTTTTCCCCTTTCTCATTTTGTCTCCTTATCTCTACCTCTCCCAATCCTCTTTTCCATAGATTCTTTAACATTTCTCCAATTTTCAATCTTCATTCCATTCTCACTTTATCGCAATTATCCCTTTCCCATTTCCCCACACATTTTCCTTTCTGCATCTTATTTTCCCCAGATTCACTTTCTTTTCTACAGTTGAGCATTCACTCTCTCAGGTTCTCTTTCCTCCAGTTTCTCATTCTCTCCTTTTCCCTATTCTCTCATTTCCACTTTCCCCCAGTTTCTTACACCCTCTTCTCTTAAATTTTTTTCTTCTC
Organism: Hemiscyllium ocellatum; assembly: GCF_020745735.1. Taxonomy (NCBI): domain Eukaryota; kingdom Metazoa; phylum Chordata; class Chondrichthyes; order Orectolobiformes; family Hemiscylliidae; genus Hemiscyllium; species Hemiscyllium ocellatum. Next base: position 9,735,857 of record NC_083447.1, on the reverse strand, counting down.
CAAGTTTTTCATTTCCTTTCTCCCATTTTTCATGCATCTGGTTCCCAATTTCATATTCCCTCTTTCCCACTCTCTCTCATTTCCTTCTTTCATTTTCCCTTTCCTGAATTTCCCTCTCTCCAATTTCTCATTCCCCCATTTCTCACTTTGTTTCCATTTTCTCATTTCTCCTTTTCACATTTTTGCTCTACCCAATTTCTCATCCCCCTTTACCTTCCTTCTTTTCCCACTTTCTTCTTGCAATTTCTCCTTACAATTTCACACTCCCTCCTTTTTCTCTCCACAATTTCTCACTCCCTCTTTTCACTTTTTCTCTCGTTTTCTCTCTCCCTCTTTTCACACTTTTTCTCTCTCCCCAATTTCTCACTCCCTCTTTTCACAACCTCTCTCCAATTTGTCACTCCCTCTTTACACACCTTCTCTCTCCAATTTCTCATTTTTTTCCACTTTCTGCTTCCAATTTCTCATTCCTTCTTTTTCCACTTTCTCCTTCCAATTTTTCGTTCTTCCTTTTTCACTTTTTTCTCTCTCCAATTTCACATTCTCTCTTTCCACACTTTTCCCCCTTCTGTCCGATTTCTCATTCCCCTCTTTCCGCAGTCTCGCCCTTCCCCTTAGTTTCTCACTGCCTCTCTACCCGTCTCACCTTCTCAACCCCCTTCCGCACGGACCCAAGGCTGCCGGGGTCTCCGGCTCTCACTCACCCTTGCTGCCCCGGTCTCCAGTTCTGATTCCCGGCGCCGGCAGCAGCAGCGGCAGCAGCGCTGGCCGCTCTCTCCATTCCCCCCGCTGCGCTCCCGCTGCTCTGGCCGGCACACAGCGCTCCGCAGCCCCGGGGGGGAGACTCTCCAGCATCTGCACCAGGGACAGGGGGGGGTTGGGGGGGGGGGGGGGAAGGGGCGAGGGGGTGGTGGACAGGGGCAAGGGAGGGTGGAGAGAGGGAAGTGCAAACTCCCCCCCCTCCCTCTCTCACTCCGGGAGTTTGGGTTGCACTCACTCACACTGTTTGCCCACCCCCCCCCTCAAAACCTCCCTCCCCTCCTGCCTCTCGGTGCAAAACCCTCCTTTGCTCTCACACAACACAGTGTGACAGTCTGCCTCATGCACGCGCCTCCATGCTCGTACTTCCCTCGCTTGAGCGCCATCCCGCTCTGGAACGCGCCTTCATGCTCGTACCCAGCTTTCGAGGAGCGCGACACCGCCCCGTGCACACGCTGCGACTCAACCTCCTAAAAAAAGAAGACATTGTTAATGGAGTTTGGAGGGAGGGGTCGGGGCTGTGGCGTGAGATATAATTATTTTTTTTTGTTTGCCAAGAATGCGCGCCACCGCATTCTAAAGATCGTCTCGGGAACGCGCCCCCCAACCAACTCGGAGGAGCAAGGCGCGCCCCAGTCCATCACTCACCCCCGCTCAGGAGAGAGAGAGAGAGAGAGAATGTGTATACATAATGAAGCAGTGTCCAGCTAGATTCATAGAACATCAGTAAATTCATGAATAAACAACAAAACTTGCATTCCTGCACTTGCCCTTCTATGCCATTGTACTGTACATGAATAAAATCACAAGTGCCCTGCAACACCTGTAAACTACTTCCCAAAATAAGATGAAAGTGGGGCTGCTTTCCCTGTAGTTCAGAGGCTGAGGGGTGAAAATCATGAGGGGCATGGATAAGGTGAATAGTCAAGGTCTTTTCTGCAGGGTAGAAAAGTCCAAAACTCTAGGACGTAGGTTGAGGGATAACATTTTCATGCAGAGGGTGGTGCATATATGGAACAAGCTGCCAATGGAAGTGGTGGAGGCTGGTACAATTACAACATTTAAAAGGCATCTGGATGGGTACATGAATAGGAAGGGTTTAGAGGGATATGGGCCAAGTGTTAGCAAATGGGACTAAATTAATTTAGGATATTTGGTCAGCATGGAAGAGTCGGACTGAAGGGTCTGTTTCCATGCCGTAAATCGCTATGATTTTATGTCTCTTCATAGTCATAGAATATCTCTAGATCGCCACCTCCACTCTCACCCCTCCTCTGCATTTCATTGATCTAGCTTGGGTCCAGGTCTATTACCAGTTCAAATTCAAAATCTGTGTTCGGAATTCTCCAAATCCCTAGTGCTTCGTGTAATCCCTCTCCTCTAGTTTACAACCAAGAGAAACACAAGTAGGTGCAGGAGGTAGCCATTCAGCCCTTTGTATTGTTCTACCATTTATGAAGTCTGCAGCTGATGTTCTGTCTCTATTTCACTTTCCCCTCGACTCCCTTCATCACCAACATTCTATCAATCTCTACCTTGAACTGGACAATCCACACCTGATCATCCACACCTCTCTGGGGTACAGGGATGCACACTTTTTAAATGAAGAAATTTCTCTTCCTCTCAGTCCTAATTGGTCAACATCTTATTGTAAGCTCTGGAAGTCACTGCATTCCTCTAACTCCCTTTCACCTTCTCCACCACACTGAAAAAGCATTTTTCTTAAATATAGTCTCCTGCACAAGTATCTCCATAGAGGCTCACTGGCATTTTTGTCTGATTACAGCAGCAATGATAATTTGTATTTAAACAATACTTTTATAACATTCCAAGATCTTCTATTGTTCTAATCCCCAAAGTCAACCTATTCAGAAATGCTCTTAAACACCGCTGGAATAGGTAGAACTTGAACATCTTGGTCTGGAGATAGAGACATTACAATTGCACAACAATAACCCTTGAAAGGAGGTCAAGAATATTTTCTCAACAATCTGTTCAGAGATGTCATGACGCACCTCATGAGCAGGTGGGACTTGATTTGAGGCCTCCTGGCCCAGGGGTAGGACACTGTGCCACAACAGCCCCTTGGATGGGGGCTCGACTGAATCTCCAGTTATCTCCAGCACCATGCAACCAATTAAGTACAACTGATATACAAGTAATAACCATCAGAAAATAACTGATATGAAGCGACATGTTGAGACTAGGTTTGATCAGAGGTAGATTTGAAGAGGGTCTTAAATGGGGAGAAAGAGGTTTTCATGAGTAGCAAGGTTTAGCTTCAGAATTCCTGTCCTTACGATCTGGATAGCTGAGGGCTAATAGTTGAGAGGATAGGATTGCAGGAGTGCAAAGATCTTGGAGCATTAGGCTGGAAGAGATTACAGATATAAAGAAGGGTAAGCCAGGGAGGAAGTTGTAAAGAAAGATGTGAAGCACCCAAGCTCAGAGGCATGAATGAATAAAAACATTCCTTTCTTAGACTTTACGTTTGCTACTTTTTAAAGTCGCTTGTATCCAAAGTTGTATTTTTCTTGAATATCTTGTCATGAATGAAGGAATCTTCTATTTTGAAAAATAAATTATAAAATAATGTTAACATTATTAATTTTTAAAAATCTGTTGTAGGTAAGTGATCAGAACTCAGGATATTTGTGATTAATCAAATACAAAATAATAGCAACTGATTCAATCAAATCAGTGAAAACATTTTCAGGAAAATAACTTAACTTGCCTTTTTTTTTGCCTTGGCTATTTATAATGTAGCTAAGAAACAATTTGGGTAAAATGATGGCTTGCCCAGAATTTGTCTTGTTGATGTCAGAAATGGCCCTATTAACTAATGCTTCATTACGCCCAGCAATAGCGAGGCCCTCAATTCTCTGGCCTAACCCATGCTGCTGTACACCACACTTAATTTGCTGCTCCTTATTCCCTGACCACACAGATCTAAATGAAAACAGAAGTTACCAGAGAGTCTTTGTAGGTCTGGTGTCATGTGTGCAGAGAGAAGGAGATGTAAAGTTTGAAATCCAAGATGACTCTCCTTTGGAGCTTCACTTCAGAATTAGTTCTTTGGATATAAAATGTTTAGGGACATCCAGAGGTTATGAAAGGTGTGATATAATTGCACAGTGTTACTGTTGTTTTTGTTGCAACTGCACTATATGCTCAGATACTACAGTATAACTATGTTTGGCAGCTTTCAGTTAACTTCAGATTCTGAGAGGAACATAGAAACAGGTGGAGGCTATTCAGTGCCTGAAGCCTGTTCTGTTCCAGTTTTAATATTCATTCATTCATGTTGGCTTTCCTGGCTGGGCGAGTATTTACTGTGTATCCCCAAATGGCCTTTGAGAAGGTGGTAGTGAGCTGTTTTCTTGCCCGCTGCAGTCCATTTGGTATAGGGGCACCCACAGTTTTGTTAGGGAGGGAGTTCTGGAATTTTGACCTTGCCACGCCAAAGGAACATGATATATTTTCAAATAACAATGGTGAATGTCTTAGAAGGAATCTTCTTGTTGATGGTATTTCTATATGCATACTGTATTTGACCTGTGTGGTGAAGGTCATGGGTATTGACAGTGCTGTCTCCGGAGCCTTGGTGCATCTTGTAGATGGTACACACTGCTGCTACTGAATGTTAGTGGTGGACTGAATATTGAAAGTCATGAATGGCGTACCAGTCAAGCAGGCTGCTTTGTCCTAAATGGTGTCAAGCTTCTTGAATGTTGTTGGAGCTCCACTCATCCAGGTAAGTGGGAAGTTTTCCATCACACTCCTGACTTGTGCCTTGTTGGCAGAATAATAGAATTCCTACAGTGTGGAAGCAGGCCATAAAGCTCATTTACTCCACGCTGAACCTCTGAAGAACAATCCATTCAGACCCACACCCTCTACCCTATTCCTCATGGCTAACCCACTAACCCTGGACATTATGGGCAATTTACCATGGCATGCATATCTTTGGACTATTGGAGGAAACCGGAGCACCCAGAGGAAACCCACATAGACACGGGGAGGACATGCAAACTCCACACAGATGCACATGGGTGGAATTGAACCTGGGTCCCTGGTGTAGTGAGGCAGCAGTGCTAACCATTGAGCCACTATGCCACACTGGTGGACAAGGGGGCGTCAAGAGGTGAATTACTCTCTGCAGGGTCACTAACTTCTGACCTGCTTCTGTTGCCACTGTACAAACAAGGGTAATCAGTCCAGTTCAATTTCTGGTCAATGATACCCTGAAGGATGTTGCTAGTGCGAGATTAAGTGACAATGCTTTACATAAAGCTACTTAATAATATATTGGGGACAGTATATTAACAGGGATAGAGGACTGACTAACTAATGGAAGACAAAGTTGGGACAAATGGCACATTTTCAAATTGGCAACCTGTGATAGATGGAATGCCACAAGGATCACTGCTGGGTGGTGGTTCTCTAAGCTATGCAGTCACACAAATGCTCTGAGGTTCCCCCAAGGTTCCACACATGCTAATCAACATGATCAGTTCTGGAAGTTTCTAAAATGCGCAGACTTCAAAAGTTGTGCAATGAAAAACCATTAGAGGGAATACGGATGCTGGGGCCCCAATTATCTACAGTATGTATTAATGACTTAGTACATCCATCTAAGGCCAAGTTTGTAGAAGATACAAAAATAGGTGGGAAGACGAGTTATGAGAGTGACACAAGGAGTCTACAGAGAGATGTACAGTTAATTGGGTTAATTGAATGGGCAAAAAAACTTGGGTGATGGAAAGATATGTGGAGTGATATGAGGTTAGAATAATAGAAGAGCTGAATATTATTTAAATGGGGAAAGACTGCAGAAAGCTGCAACACAGAGGTATTTGGAGGTCCTTGTGCACAAGTTACAAAAAGAATGTTGTGGTTCTGTTCGCCAAGCTGGGAATTTGTGTGCAGATGTTTCGTCCCCTGTCTAGGTGACGTCCTCAGTGCTTGGGAGCCTCCTGTGAAGCGCTTCTGTGATGTTTCCTCCGGCATTTATAGTGGTTTGTATCTGCCGCTTCCGGTTGTCAGTTCCAGCTGTCCACTGCAGTGGCCGGTATATTGGGTCCAGGTCAATGTGCTTATTGATTGAATCTGTGGATGAATGCCATGCCTCTAGGAATTCCCTGGCTGTTCTCTGTTTGGCTTGTCCTATAATATTAATGTTGTCCCCGTCAAACTCATGTTGCTTGTCATCTGTGTGTGTGGCTACTAAAGATAGCTGGTCGTGTCGTTTCGTGGCTAGTTGGTGTTCATGGATAAGGATCATTAGCTGTCTTCCTGTTTGTCCTATGTAGTGTTTTGTGCAGTCCTTGCATGGGATTTTGTACACTACATTGGTTTTGCTCATGTTGAGTATCGGGTCCTTCGTCCTGATGAGTTGTTGTCTGAGAGTGGCTGTTGGTTTGTGTGCTGTTAAGAGTCACAGTGGTCATAGTAGTCTGGCAGTCAGTTCAGAAATGTTTTTGATGTATGGTAGTGTGGCTAGTCCTTTGGATTGTAGTGTACCAATGTAGTGTACAAGATCCCATGCAAGGACTGCACAAAACACTACATAGGACAAACAGGAAGACAGCTAATGATCCGCATCCATGAACGCCAACTAGCCACGAAACGACACGACCAGCTATCCTTAGTAGCCACACACGCAGATGACAAGCAACATGAATTTGACTGGGACAACACTACTATTATAGGACAAGCCAAACAGAGAACAGCCAGGGAATTCTTAGAGGCATGGCATTCATCCACAGATTCAATCAATAAGCACATCGACCTGGACCCAATATACCGGCCACTGCAGCGGACAGTTGGAACTGACAACCGGAATCGGCAGAGACAAACCACTATAAATGCCAGAGGAAACATCACAGAAGCGCTTCACAGGAGGCTCCCAACCACATAGTCACCTAGACAGGGGACGAAACGTCTGCAACACAAATTCCCAGCTCAGCGAACAGAACCACAACAACGAGCATTCGAGTTACAAATCTTCTCACAAATTTTGTACAAAAAGAATGGTCTTGTCTTAATGTAATTGAATGTCAAGTAGCGATGGTTAGATTTACAATTTTTAGAGATGGTCATTTGTCATCTATTAGTGGGAGTTCTGTATTTTAAATCTACTTGTTTTGATTCATTAATTCTTAATACTCCTGACTAACAAAAAAAACTAACCATCTCAGCCTTGAAATACTTAATTGGCCACCACAGCCTTAACTGTCTTTTTATTGGTGGGGAATGGGGACAGGAAAAGAGAGTGTTTCAGATTTTTGCTTCGGTGAGAGAGCACTTCCACCCTGACCTTACAACATTATCAACCTAGAGGACTAACTGTGATGATGGTCCTACTCCACCTGGAATATTATCACAGGTTTTGGTCTCTTTATCAGAGGAAGGAAGTTCTTGCTGCAGAGAGAATGTTTCCTAGGATGGCAGGATTGGTGTGTAAGGAGAGATTGAGTCGGTCAGGACTGTATTCACTGGAGTTCATAAGAATAAGGGTGCCTCATAGAAACCTATAAAATTATAACAGTACTAGGCAGGGTAAACACCATAAAAATGTTCCCAATGGTTAGCAAGTCCAGAACCAGGAACCACAGTTTAAGGATAAGGGGTAAACCTTTTAGGACTAAGATAAGGAAAACTTTCTTCGCCCGGAGAGTGATGATACTGTGAAATTCTCAACACAGAAAGTAGTTGAAGCCAAAATATTGTGGTTTCAAGGAGGACATAGGTATAGCTCTTGTGGGGAAAGGATTCAAGGGATATGGAGGGAGGGTGGGATTAGGGTGATGAGTTCAATAATCAGTGAGTAGTGAAGCAGGCTCAAAGAGTCAAATGCTCTAGTCCTGCTTCTATTCTCTATGTTTCACCCTGTATTCTATCCCACTGCTAATTCATGTTGCTGATCCTTCACAATCCAAAATCCCAAATAGTGCTGAGACAGGCTCTCTCTTGCCCTCACCAATATCCACTCCTCTCCAACACCCCCCCCCCCACCCCCATTCCTCCCTAAGACTTTGAAACACTCCTGTCCCGCAGCCTAAAACTGACAATGAACATTTCAACCCTGCAAAATCTCTGCCCAAACAAAGATTAGAGTTGCAGTGGCCTCAGGCTTGACAACTTGGCATCTATTCAACACTGTGGCCTTACAGGGATACAGATCCACCTCAGTTGAATTACGCAGCGCAAAACTAAAATATAATGTTATAAAGATTGTTCTCTGGGCATAATAATACATGATATCATTAGCTGAATATAAATGGAGTATACTCATCTGAAAGCTATATTTCTAAGACTAAAGTTTTCGACAAGAGATCAAATTCCACATGAGTAACATTTTGGTGGGATTGAAAACTGTTCTCTCTCCCATATCCTCAATGTCAGAATTATTGGATTGAAGGTGGCTCCCACCAACCCCCTCCCGTAAATTAACCCAAATGGAACCAAAAGTCCCCACGAGCTGAACATCCACCTTCACTAGAGTCATAGAGTCATAGAGATGTACAGCATGGAAACAGACCCTTCGGTCCGACCCGTCCGTGCCAACCAGATATCCCAACCTAATCTAGTCCCACCTGTCAGCACCCAGCCCATACCCTTCAAACCCTTCCTATTCATATACCCATCCAGATGCCTTTTAAATGTTGCAATTGTACCAGCCCCCACCACTTCCTCTGGCAGCTCATTCCATACACGTACCACCCTCTGCACGAAAAAGTTGCCCCTTAGGTCTCTTCTATATCTTTCCCCTCTCACCCTAAACCTATGCCCTCTAGTTATGGACTCCCTGACCCCAAGGAAAAGACTGACTATTTATCCTATCCATGCCCCTCATAATTTTGTAAACCTCTATAAGGTCACCCCTCAGCCTCCGACACTCCAGGGAAAACAGCCCCAGCCTGTTCAGCCTCTCCCTGTAGCTAAGATCCTCCAACCCTGGCAACATCCTTGTAAATCTTTTCTGAACCCTTTCAAGTTTCACAATATCTTTCCGATAGGAAGGAGACCAGAATTGCACGCAATATTCTAACAGTGGCCCAACCAATGTCCTTTGCAACTGCAACATGACCTTCCAACTCCTATACTCAATGCTCTGACCAATAAAGGAAAGCATATCAAATGCCTTCTTCACTATCCTATCTACCTGCGACTCCACTTTCAAGGAGCTATGAACCTGCACTCCAAGGTCTCTTTGTTCAGCAACACTCCCTAGGACCTTACCATTAAGTGTAAAGTCCTGCTAAGATTTGCTTTCCCAAAATGCAGCACCTCGCATTTATCTGAATTAAACTCCATATGCCACTTCTCAGCCCATTGGCCCATCTGGTCAAGATCCTGTTGTAATCTGAGGTAACCATTTTCACTGTCCATTACACCTCCAATTTTGGTGTCATCTGCAAACTTACTAACTGTACCTCTTATGCTCGCATCCAAATCATTTATGTAAATGACAAAAAGTAGAGGACCCAGCACCGATCCTTGTGGCACTCCACTGATCACAGGCCTACAGTCTGAAAAACAACCTTCCACTACCACCCTCTGTCTTCTACCTTTGCACCAGTTCTGTATCCAAATGGCTAGTTCTCCCTGTATTTCATGAGATCTAACCTTGCTATTCAGTCACCCATGGGGAACCTTATCAAACGCCTTACTGAAGTCCATATAGATCACATCTACTGCTCTGCCCTCAATCTTCTTTGTTACTTCATCAAAAAACTCAATCAAGTTTGTGAGACATGATTTCCCACGCACAAAGCCATGTTGACTATCCCGAATGAATCCTTGCCTTTCCAAATACATGTACATCCTGTCCCTCAGGATTCCCTCCAACAACTTGCCCACCACTGAGGTCAGGCTTACTGGTCTATAGCTCCCTGGCTTGTCCTAACCACCCTTCTTAAACAGTGGCACCGCGTTTGCCAACCTCCAGTCTTCCGGCACCTCACCTGTGACTATCGATGATACAAGAGTCTCAGCAAGAGGCCCAGCAATCACTTCTCTAGGTTACCACAGAGTTAACTAGTCTACAGCTTTCGAATTCCATCAAGCAGGTTTACAGGAGGATAACGTTGACTTTAGTGGTACAGATAATTGGTTTATTTTGGCTAAACGTGGAGGGGTAGATTTTGGCACAACTTTGACTATAAGAAATAGAAATAAGTCTCGGCCAATCACCCCCCGTAAGCCTGCTCCACCATTCAATAGATCCAACATTCTTCATGTCCACTTCCCCCATAATCCGTGATTCCCTTGCTGATCAAGAATATCTCTCAGCCTTAAATATACACAAGGACTCTTCCCCCCCCCCGCCCACCCCCAAAGCTCTCTGTGACAAGGAGTTTCAAAGACTCTCAATACTCCAAGAGAAGAAATTTCTCCTCATTTCAGTCTTAAATTGGTGCCCCTTTATTCTGAGATTATGCCCTCTGATCCTTAAGAATCTGATATGTTTCAATGAGATCACGTCTCATTCTTCTAAACTCCAGTGAATAAAGTCCTAACTCTCTAGTCTTTGCTCATAAGATAATCCTGCCAAATCAGTGAACCCTTTCTGAACTGACTCCGTTGAAATTATATCTTTCCATGAATAAGGGGGCCAAAACTGCTCACAATAGTCCAAATATTTAAGGGGAGAGGAGAAAGATTTTAAAAAAGCATGGGAGCAAATTTATTTTACACAGAGGGTGGTTCGCATGTGGAATGAACTTCCTGATGAAGTGGTGGATATGGTACAGTTACAACTTTTAAAATATATTTGGATAAGTACATGAATAGGAAAGATTTGGAGGAATATGGACAGGGAGCAGGCAGGTGGGACTAGTTTGGCTTGGGATTTTGTTTGGCATGGACTGGTTTAACCAAAGAGTCTATTTCCATACGAATTGACTGTATGACATGGTCCCACCAGCACCTTGTGCAGCTGCAGTAAGACCTCCCTACTCTTATACTTCAATGCTCTTGAAACAAGGGTCTGTATTCCATTGGCCTTCCTGACTACCTGCTGCACTGTGTGCTAGCTTTCTGTATTTCATGCACAATTTTCTATAAGTCCCTTTGTGTTGCAACTTTCTGCAATTTCTCTCCATTTAAATAACAACCTGTTCTTTTGTTTACCTTTCCAAAATGACCAACTTTGCAATTTTCCACATTACACTCTACTTGCCAATTTCATTTTCCCATGCCATTCCCTCCCTAACCCTAGAGGTCTCAACTATGGTGTTTCATCCCCTTCCTCAGAATCACTAGACTGAATCAGAACTAGTCAGTTCACCCCCTCTTTCAAGGATTCATACTTTATCTTGTAGGAACGTCAAGAATGGGTACGAAGCTGTGAGAGCTTCATGTGATCTGTATCTCACAGTTCTCTCTGTCACTGACCCTTACTTCAAAATACAATAGTTATTTTACATCTGCACGACCTGTTTTGGAAAATGTAGGGGGTGATGGATTCGCAGGGGACTGTAGCACAAAAAGCCAAGTTTCTGGTATCAAGACTGAGGAGTATGTCGGGTTCCAAGTGATTGATTGTGACAGGGCTCTATGTCAGAGGCACAGACATACGTTTCTGCAGCCAGCAGTGAAAAGTCAGAATGGTGCGTTGCCTCCCTGGTGCCAGGATCAAGGATATCTCAGAGAGGCTGCAGAATGTTCTCAAAGGGGAGAGGGACCAGCAGGAAGTACACATTGGAACTAACGATGTGAGAAGGGAAAAGCTTGAGATTCTGAAGGGAGAACATAGCAAGTTAGGCAGGAATTTAAAAATGAGGTCCTCAAGGGTAGTAATATCTGGATTACTCCTGATGTTATGACCTGGTGAAGGTAGGAATAAGAGGATAGAGCAGATGAAGAGCCGGTGCAGGGGAGATGGGTTCACATTTTTGTATCATTGGAATCTTTTCTGGGGTAAAAGTGACCTGTACAAGAAGGATGGATTGCATTTGAATTGGGAGGGGACTAATATAACGGCAGGGAGATTTGCTAGAGTTGATCGGGAGGATTTAAACCAGTAAGTTGGGGGGGGGGATGGTGGGACCCAGTGAAATAGTGAGTAAAGAAATTAATCTGAGACTAGTACAGTTTTGAAAAGGAGTGATTCAAACACTCAGGGCAGGCAGGAACAAAACAGAGAACAAGGTAGGACTGATAAATTAAACTGCATTTGCTTCAATGCAAGAGGCCTAACAGGGAAGGCAGATGAACTCTGGGCATGGTTAGAAACATGGGACTGGGATATCATAGCAATTTCAGAAATGTGGCTTGGGGATAGACAGGACTGGCAGCTTAATGCTCCAGATACAAATGCTATAGGAAGGATAAAAAGGGGGGCAAGAGAGGAGGGGGAGTGGCATTTTTGATAAGGGATTGCTTTACAGCTGTACTGAGGGAGGATATTCCTGGGAATGCATCCAGGGACGTTTTTTGGGTGGAACTGAGAAATAAGAAAGGAATGATCACCTTATTGGGATTGTATTATAGATTCCCTAGTAGTCAGAGAGAAATTGAGAAACAAATTTGCAAGGAGATTTCAGTTATCAGTAAGAATAGTAGGGTGCTTATGGTAGGGGATTTTAAATTTTCAAACATAGACTGGGTCTGTCAAAGTGATATGGGTTTAAATGGAGAGGAATGTTTTAAGGTGTACAAGAAAATTTTCTGATTCAGTATGTGGATGTACCTACTAGAGAAGATGCAAAACTTGACCTACTCTTGGAAAATAAGGCAGGGCAGGTGACCAAGGTGTCAGTGGGAGAGCACTTTGGGGCCAGCAACCATAATTGTGGTAGTTTTAAAATAGTGATGGAAAAGGATAGACAGAATCTAAAAGTTGAAGTTCTAATTTGGAGGAAGGCTAATTTTGATGGTATTAAGCAAGAACTTTCAAAAGCCGATTTGGGCAGATGTTCGCAGATAAAGGGATGGCTGGAAAATGGGAAGCCTTCAAAAATGAGATAACAAGAGTCCAGAGACAGAATATTCCTGTTGGGGTGAAAGGAAAGGAAGGAAGCATATGTCAGGGTATAAAGGCAGTAGAAATATACTTACTCCTAGGGCAAAAAGGGACATGAGATAACTTTGGCAAATAGGGTTAAGGACAATCCAAAGGGATTTTATAAATATATTTAAAGTTAAAAGGGTAACTAGGGAGACAATATGGCCCGGCTGAAAATGTGTTGCTGGTCAAAGCACAGCAGGTTAGGCAGCATCTCAGGAATAGGGAATTCGACGTTTCGAGCATAAGCCCTTCATCAGGAATGAGAGAGAGTAGCCAAGCAGGCTAAGATAAAAGCCCTATCAGCGTTCCGCAAGGACCACTCCCTTCGTGACTCCCTCGTCAGATCCACACCCCCCCACCAACCCAACCTCCACCCCCGGCACTTTCCCCTGCAACCGCAGGAAATGTAAAACTTGCGCCCACACCTCCACACTCACTACCCTCCAAGGCCCCAAGGGATCCTTCCATATCCGCCACAAGTTCACCTGTACCTCCACACACATCATCTATTGCATCTGCTGCACCCGATGTGGCCTCCTCTATATTGGGGAGACAGGCCGCTTACTTGCGGAACGCTTCAGAGAACACCTCAGGGACGCCCGGACCAACCAACCCAACCACCCCGTGGCTCAACACTTTAACTCCCCCTCCCACTCCACCGAGGACATGCAGGTCCTTGGACTCCTCCACCGGCAGAACATAACAACACGACGGCTGGAGGAGGAGCGCCTCATCTTCCGCCTGGGAACCCTCCAACCACAAGGTATGAATTCAGATTTCTCCAGTTTCCTCATTTCCCCTCCCCCCACCTTGTCTCAGTCGGTTCCCTCAACTCAGCACCGCCCTCCTAACCTGCAATCTCATTCCTGACCTCTCCGCCCCCACCCCACTCCGGCCTATCACCCTCACCTTGACCTCCTTCCACCTATCCCACCTCCATCGCCCCTCCCCCAAGTCCCTCCTCCCTACCTTTTATCTTAGCCTGCTTGGCTACTCTCTCTCATTCCTGATGAAGGGCTTATGCTCGAAACGTCGAATTCCCTATTCCTGAGATGCTGCCTGGCCTGCTGTGCTTTGACCAGCAACACATTTTCAGCTGTGATCTCCAGCATCTGCAGACCTCATTTTTTACTCGAAGACAATATGGCCCCTCAAAGATCAGCAAGGCAGCCTCTGTGTGGAGCCTCAGGAGATGGGGGCGATACTAAATGAGTATTTTGCATCAGCATTTACTGGAAAGGACATGGAAGAAATAGAATGTGGGGAAATAGATCGTGACATCTTGAAAAATATCCATATTACAGAGGAAGAGGTGCTGGATGTCTTGAAATGCATAAAAGTGGACAAATTCCCAGGACCCGATCAGATATACCCTAGAACTCTGTGGGAAGCTAGGGAAGTGATTACTGGGCCTCTTGCTGAGATATTTGTATCATCAATACTCACAGGTGGGGTGCCGGAAGACTGGAAGTTGGCTAACATGATGCCACTATTTAAGAAAGGTGGTAAGGACAAGCCAGAGAACTATAGACCGGTGAGCCTGACATCAGTGGTGGGCAAGTTGTTGGAGGGAATCCTGTGGGACAGGATTTACACGTATTTGGAAAGGCAAGGACTGATTAGGGATTGTCAACATGGCTTTGTTCGTGGGAAATTATGTCTCACGAACTTGATTGAATTTTTGGAAGAAGTAACAAAAAGGAGTGATGCAGGCAGTGCGGCAGACGTGATCCATATGGACTTCAGAAAGGCGTTTAACAAGGTTCATCTTGGAAGACTGGTTAGCAAGGTTAGTTCTCATGGAATACAGGGAGAACTAGCCATTTGGATACAGAACTGGATCGAAGGTAGAAGACAGAAGGTGGTGGTGTAGGGTTTCTTTTCAGACTGGAGGCCTGTGACCAGTGGAGTGCCACAGGAATCGATGCTGGGTCCTCTACTTTTTGTCATTTATATAAATGATTTGGATGTGAACACATGAAGTATAGTTAGTAAGTTTATAGATGACACCAAAATTGGAGGTGTAGTGGACAGCGAAGAAGGTTACCTCAGAATACAAAGGGATCTTGATCAGATGGGCCAATGAGCTGAGGAGTCGCAGATGGAGCTTACTTTAGATAAATGTGAGGTGCTGCATTTTGGAAAAGCAAGTCTTAGCAAGACTTGTACAGTTAATGGTAAGGTCCTGGGGAGTGTTGCTTAACAGAAACCTTGGAGTGCAGGTTCATAGCTCCTTGAAAGTAGAGTTGCAGACAGATAGGATAGTGAAGAAAGAGTTTGGTATACTTTCCTTTATTGGTCAGAGCATTGAGTATAGGAGTTGGGAGGTATTGCTGTGGCTGTACAGGACATTGGTTAGGCCATTTTTTGGAATAGTGTACAATTCTGGTCTCCTTCCTATTGGAAGGATGTTGTGAAATTTGAAAGGGTTCAGCAAAGATTTACAAGGATCTTGCCAGTGTTGGAGGATTTGAGCTACAGGTAGAGGCTGAATAGGCTGGGGCTGTTTTCCCTGGAGAGTTGGAGGCTGAGGGATGATCTTATAGAAGTTTATAAAATCATGAGGGGCATGGATAGGATAAATGGACAAGGTCTTTTCCCTGGAACGGGGGAGTTCAAACCCAGAGGGCACAGGTTGAGGATGAGAGTGGAAAGGTATAAAAGAGACCAAAGGGGCAGCATTTTCACGCAGAGGGTGGTGCATGTATGCAATGAGCTGCCAGAGGAAGTGGTAGAGGCTGGTACAATTACAGCATTTAAAAGGCATCTGGATAGGTACATGAATAGGAAGGGTTTCGAGGAATATGGGCCAAGTGCTGGCAAATGGGACTAGATTAGGTTAGGATATCTGGTTGGCATGGATGAATTGGACTGAAAGGTCTGTTTCTGTGCTGCACATCTCTATGACTGTATAACTCTATACCTGTTCCTGCAGGGACGGTGAACCTTCAGCTGGGGACAGCTTCTGGATCTGGGCTTCCCAAAATAGAGGGTTGATTTGATTTGATTTATTACAGTCACATGTACCTAAGTACAGAGAAAAAATTTGTTTTTCGAGCAGTACAGGCAGATCATAGCAAATAAGAACTAAGATAATAAGTGCTCAGACAGAGTGATGCATACAGGTTATACTGCACAGGAAGTGCACTCGGCAAGATCAATATTATTTGAAGTTAGAGTGTCGAACCATCAGTCTAATAATGGCAGGGAAGGAGCTGTTCTTGAACGTCTTGGTGTGTTTGGTCAGGTTTCTGTATCTTCTGCCTGAAGGAAAAGGTTATCAGAGAGCATTGTTCGGTGTCTTTGATGATATTGGCAGCCTTTCCACAGCAACGAGAAATGTGAATGAAGTCTGTGGATGGGAGGTTGGCTTCTGTGATGGTCTGGGCTGTGCACACCACCTTCTGTAGTTTCTTACGGTTCTGGGCAGAGCAGTTTCTGTACCAGGATGTTATGCTTTCTAGGTGTATCTGTAAAAGTTGGTGAGGGTTGTTCTGGACATGCCGAATTTCCTGATCCACCTGAGAAAGAGAAGGTGTTGTTGTCCCTTCTTGGCTGTTGCATCTACATGTAAAGTTGGTTATTGTCACTCCAAGGAACTTGACACTCTCGAACCTCTCCACCTCAGCTCCATTGATATAGAGGAGTGACGTGTCCTCCTCCTCTCTTCATGAAGTCAATGGGTAAGTTATTTTGTTTTGCCAACATTGAGAGAGGGGTTGTTCTCATTGCACCCGGTCACCAAGCCCTCTATCTCCTTGCTGTATTTGGACTCATCATTGTTCAATATCCCTCCTACCTACCACAGTGGTACCGTCAGCAAACTTGTAGAGGACATTTGTTCAGAGTTTGGCTACACATTCGTGGGTGTACAGGGAAGTAGAGTACAGAGCTGAGAACGCATCGTTGAAGCGCTCCAGTGTTAAGGGTTACCGTGGAGGAGGTGCAGTTGTCTATGTTCACTGATTGCTGTCTGTGGGTCAGGCATGAGAGGATCCAGTTGCAGAGGGTGGAGCCAAGACCTGGATCTCAGAGATTTGAGATTAGGTTGGGATCCCAAATCAAGTTGCCAGTGGAAATGTTGGGGTGCCCGGGGTCTGAGGCAGCAGTAACTGCCACACCTCCAACTCCATCACTGCCATAGGACTTCCCTTCATGTATCATTTGACGTAGGAAGTATGCAGATAAGTATTTATTAATTAAATTGCCAAAGTTACCTCCTTTTTAAACTCAAGCTCTGTAGTCAACAGCTCAGTGGTAGAGTTCACCCCTCCTGACTTAATCCTAAACATAAGAATAATTATTGGAAATGTATAAAAACCCTTAACACATCAGCTAACAGTCATTGGGGAGGAGTTCATTTGATAGTGGATAAGGTGCTAACACTAATTGTACTTCTTTACAATGTAATTAATTGGGATTAGTCTTATTAATATTCTTAAAGGAAATTATAACAACCAAAAATTATCTCTGCTGTGTGTAACTGGTTTTTGAAACTTATTCCCAGCAAACCTCGTGTTCTCAAAATGTTAACTTCATAAAGATTGATCTACTTAATTATATTTAAATGCCGGATGACTTTTGTCACTTGGTTGTACATTGCCTTGACTAAAATGGGAGTCTGATAACTGACAGTTTTCTCAAATTCTGCCTTCTTGTAAAACTGAAAGGAGGAATGCTGAGTAGGTTTGCAGATGACACCAAAATTGGTGGTGTAGTGGACAGCCAAGAAGGTTACCTTGGACCTTGATCAGATGGGCAAGTAGGCCGAGGAGCGCCAGATGGAGTTTAATTTTGATACATGTGAGGTGCTGCATTTTGGAAAGGCAAATCAGGGCAGGACTCAAACATTTAATGGTAAGGTCCTTGGAGTGCACCTTGAAGATGGAGTTGCAGGTAGACAGGGTAGTGAAGGAGGTGTTTGGTATGCTTGTCTTTATTGGTCAGTGCATTAAGTATAGGAGATGGCCGATTATGTTGCAGCTCTATGGGATATTGATTCAGCCACTTTTAGAACACTGCGTGCAATTCTGGTCTCTCTGCTTTAGGAAAGATGTTGCAAAACTTGAAAGGGTTCAGAAAAGATTTACAAGAATATTGCTGGGGTTGGAGGGTGTGAGCTATAAGCAGAGGCTGAATAGGCTGGTGCTGTTTTCCCTGGAGGGTTGGAGGCTGAGGGGTGACCTTACAGAGGTTTATAAAATCATGAGGGGCATGGATAGGGTGAATGGCTGAGGTCTTTTCCCCAGGTGGGGGGAGTCTAGAACTGGAGGGCATAGGTTTAAGGTGAGAGGAGAAAGATCTAAATGGGTCCTAAGGGGCAACCTTTTCATGCAGAGGATGGTGCATGTATGGAATGAGTTGCCAGAGGAAGTGGTGGAGGCTGGTACAGTTACATTTAAAAGGCATCTGATGGGTATATGAATAGGATGGGTTTAGAGGGATATGGGCCAAGTACTGGCAAGTTGGACTAGATTAGGTTAGGATATCTGGTTGGCATGGAGGGATTGAACTGAAGGGTCTGTTTCTGGGCCAGATGTACACAGCAGTCTCTGAGAATGTAAACAATTTGTGAGGCCTTAGGTTTTTTTTTAAAGTTGGAATAATGGGAGCAGCCTGGGTGTGGCCGGCTCTCTCAGAGCAGACTTTCTGGTTTCTTTTAGTTTTTAGGTTTAGTTTTAAGCAGAAGCCATTGGGGTCTTATAAGAGTGAATATTTCCTAGCTGCTAGTTCCTCAGAATTTTCTGATAATGTTTTTCCTCCTGGATTGGAGAACTGCATTTGAGAATCTGTGTCTGAGTTTGGATTTTTGCGAAGATGGGTGTTTATGGGATATTACTAAATGGGAACAGTTATTTAGTAATAGTTACTGTATCTATTATTTGGTTAAGTTTTCCAATAGTTAAGTTATTCTAACTTCCTCTTTCTTTTGTTTGTATTTTAACTATAGTGCTCAAATAAATAGTGTTTTGCTTAACTTCAAATAGTTTGACCATCACATCGCATCTGGAACACAGCACTTCACAGCTATCTTTAAAATAAGAATAAGTTAGGATCTAGGCTACCTTCTTAAAATATATTGAGGGGATCTGGTCTGGTCCATAACAGAGTGCAGCTGAACCAAATGTGATAGAGCAACTTTGAAGAGAAAGGGAAAGAAATGATATTGATCTTGTAGGATCTAACAGTTCAGCCATGGTTGAGTGCAGCCCAGAGAACCCAGTTAAAGTAATTCTGAAGCTATGGAATAGTGCATCAGCTACTCAATAAAATCATGCCAAGAGGATTTAGCTGTGAAAATCTGAAGGGTTTCCACTGGAATGGAAGTGAAAAAATTATGAAAGAATTTGAGAAGGTAAAGAATGAAAGATTTCGAAAGATGGCATCTCTGCCCCATCCTCACTATTGCACTGACTAGTCATCTTAATTTTATGCTCCATTATATATAATTCTATATAAATGCAAGTACTCAGACAATGGAAATGATCTACATAAACTGGTCACGTGGTAATTACACATTCTTACCAGAGATGGTGCTTCCCAATTTCAAAACTGGTACACATTCTGGTCATGTGTCATCTGTAAAATCAATACTTCTGATTTATGCTTCCCTGATTTCTTCTCCCTCCTTGTCTTAGGATTGCTGAATGCAAATTGTAAGATAGACCGTGCAATGGTAGAACGAATCAGCACAGAAAGAAGTCATCCAGGCTATCATATTTGTACCTTAAAGGAGTTCTCCACTCATTCCCCCGACTAATTCTCCAACCTCCCAAGATGGCAACGTTTTTCCCCCTCTCTGATATTGTTTCTCCACTTTTCACAGCATCTTGGCAGCAGCCAACATCTGAATGTGGTTCTCAAATCTTGCAAGTTCAGAAAAGACTTACAAGGACATTGGAGGGTTTGAGCTATAGGTAGAGGCTGAATACACTGGGGCTGTTGTCCTTGGAGGGTCAGAGGTTGTGGGGTGACCTTTTAGAAGTTTATAAAATCATGAGGGACATGGATAGAGTAAATAGACAAGGTCTTTTCGCTGAGGTGGGGGAGTCCAAAACTAGAGGGCATACATTTAAGGTGAGGGGAAAGATTTAAAAGGAACCTATGGGGCAACATATTCATGCATGGTGTGTGCATGGATTGAGCTGCTAGAGGTGGTGGAAGCTGGTACAATTACAGCATTTAAAAAGCTGGATCATGATTTGGAAGGGTTTAAAGGGATGTGGACCAAATGATGGCAAATGGGACGAGACTGATTATAGATATCTGGTCAGCATGGATGAGTTGGACCGAAGGGTATGTTTCTGTGCTGTACATCTCTAGGAATCTCTGTAACAGCTTTGCTTCTTAAGCTATGGATGTCCATCTTTCTTTGTCTGCTCTTACTCTACTACCCTCAACTTTTACCTGTCCTTGGAATGTACCTGAGGAAGTAATAGTTGCCTCTTGGTGATCATCGGCAAATGTCTTCCTCCTGGCCCTGTAAATTGTCCCCCTTCAAGCATTCATCCAATGCACGGTCGAGGGGTGCAGTTGAATCTGCTTCTGCTACACTTTTAGACATGGTATTCTGGATCATAAACCTCGCTGTATAAAATCATTTCTCATCTTCTTCCTTTTCCAAATGCCTTCAAAAAAACTTCACATTTGAAGTGTTTTCAGTTTTAAAATGTAGGAAACAGGGTAGCCAATTTGCAGATAGCAAACTCTCACAAACAGCAGTTGTGTTAATGATCTGGCATTTTGTGATATGGAATGAGGGATAAATATTGGCCAGGACAGTGAGGTGAATTTGTACTGAAAACAGCAAATGCTAGAGATCACAGTGGGTCAGGCAGCATCCATGGAGAGAGAGCAAGCTAACGTTTCAAGTCTTCATCAGAGCTTATGCGAAGTATGGAGGGGGCAGCATTTATGCAATAGGTTGGGGAGGGGGTAGGGAGAAGATGAAGTGCTGGGGGAGAAAGGTGTTGATAGTTTAGATTAAGACGTCTTTTCTCTCCCAGCACTCCAATCCCCACCACTGCATAAACACTGCCCTTCCACACCACATCAGCTCTGATGAAGAGTCATCCAGACTTGAAACATTAGCTTGCTTTCTCTCCATGGATCCTGTCTGACCCACAGTGATCTCCAGCATTTTTTTGTTTTCAGTTCAGATTCCAGCATTTGCAGTAATTTGTGCCCACAGTGTGGAAGAACTTCACTGATCTTCAAAATAGGTACCGTGAGTCCAGGCAGCTGGATTATATCTGGATTTTTTTCTACTGAATTCCAGGATGTACTTTATCGCGGAGCGAGTCATACATTTCTGAACCCACTTTAAAATCCACAGTAATGAGAGCTCATTGTGCTTAACCCCCAGGGGTTAGCACTGAGGGTGTAGCTATGACGACCAGCCTCTTACTACATAAAAGTGTGAGATTCTTAGCCACACCTATAGGTTTGATTGACAGGTCAAAAGTTAAAACAAGTTGAAACAAACTCAATCAACTGCTGACAATAGATTTAGCAGCACAGTTCTGATCTTTGTATTCATTTCTTTTTAAAAAAAAATGTGATGTCAAAGATTTGTTGTAACACTGGCTTTGGTTCTAGAGAGAGCCTTGAATGTTGAACAGTATGTCCTAGGGCAAGTGTTATCAGTTAAACTGAGAGTCTAGAGCCTCTTGTGATACCTCTTCTAGTCGCCTTTTTACTTTTCTGTTTCTGTTTTCAGAGGAGGATGTGGCCTCAGTTTGTAATTAAACTCGGCATTTTCCAAATCCCAGAGCATTGTTAGATACCAGCCTGACAAAACACTTCACACGTGTGAATGGCTATTAATCAGTGAGGGGTTTTAAATTAAAAGCAAAAATTATGATCTGCAGGGAGCAGAGTAATATCTTAGAGTTGCGAGCACAATAATCTAGTAATAGAATTTGCAGGAAATTAAAACAGTTTCTGCATTATAAATACACAGAGGATACCAGAATATCAAACTAATTGGCCACAAGGAGGCTGTTTACAGGAATAGACCAGCATTACCAATGCTGTGTTCTTTCCTCAAAAAAAATTACACTGTTAATTGTCTCCCCATTTACGATGAATTATAGTCAACAATTGCTGAATACTTAGGAGATAGAGAAGAGAGTAACGTTTCCTTTGGAAGAGCTTGTATAGGGATGTCCTGGGCCAGTTGGCAAACTGAGCAATATTTTTATTATTGGTCAGATCTGGGTACAAAGTTAGGAGCTCATGAAAATCAAGACACAAATGAGGAATGTGATGAAATACTCCTCACATGTCTAATGGGTGCAACTTCAACAACACTAAAATGTCTTGCTGCAATGGTATAGCACCTTGGTAAGACAGCACTTGGGAGTACTGTGGAGAATTGTGATTTCTGCACTAATGGAAAGGCACACTTACTTAAGAGGGAGACTGACAAAGGTTCAGTGGTGACCCTCAGATTAATACATCACCAGTCGTCTCTCTGTAATGAGAGAGCAGCCCTATTGCCTGCTAATACCATAGCCCTTTACCTAGTTTTTTTTCAAATGGAGGAGCTGATCTGATTAGTCCATGAGTCACAGAAAATTACTACGCAAATACAACTCACAGTTATGAAATCAAATGATATATTAGCCTCTGTTACACACCTCCTCCCTCACCTCCATCCAAGGCCCTAAAGGAGCCTTCCGCATCCATCAATGTTTTACGTGCACATCCACCAATATCATTTATTGTATCTGTTGCTCCTGATGCGGTCTCCTCTACATTGGGGAGACTGGGCGCCTCCTAGCAGAGCGCTTTAGGGAACATCCCCGGGACACCCGCACTAATCAACCATACCGCCGTGACCCAACATTTCAACTCGCCCTCCCACTCAACCGAGGACATGGAGGTCCTGGGCCTCCTTCACTGCTGCTCCTTCACCACCCGACACCTGAAGGAAGAACGCCTCATCTTCCGCCTCGGAACACTTCAACCCCAGGACATCAATGTAGATTTCACCAGTTTCCTCATTTCCCCTGCTCCCACCTCACCCCATCTCCAAACTTCCCAGCTCAGCACCGTCCCATAACTTGTCCTACTGGCCTATCTTCTTTTCCACCTATCCACTCCACCCTCCTCTCTAACCTATCACCTTCATCCCACCCCCATCCACCCATTGTATTCTTTGCTACCTTTCCCCACCCTCCTCCCTGACCTATCACCTTAGTCTGCCCCCATTCATCTATTGTACTCTATGCTACTTTCTCCCCAACCCCACTCTCTTCTCATTTATCTCTCCATCCTTCAGGGCACTCTGCCTGTATTCCTGATGAAGGGCTTTTGCCCGAAACGTTGGGTTTTCCTGCTCCTCAGATGCTGCCTGAACTGCTGTGCTTTTCCAGCACCACTCTAATCCAGAATCTGGTTTCCAGCATCTGCAATCATTGTTTTTACCTATTCTACTGACTGATACTAGGGAGAACGCACTTTTGATAATGAGTGACAAGAGGCCCACTGTACAAAATTGGCAGCCTCACCAGGAAGGACCAGAGAATTGGTGAATGATAAAGTCCCATTACTCAGTAAGAGTCAACCTTATGAGATTGGCATAAAGTTGACTTCATCCTGTAACACAAATTATTTCAAGGGATGCACGGGGACACAGACATTCAGTGCTGCTGCAGGACCACCAACTCCATGAAAGACATACTTAGGGTTTCAGCCAGAAGCTATAGCTGTTCCAGTGCAAACAGCCGTTAATGACCGATTGTTCCAGACGGGTACATATCAAGCTTGAGGACTCTGCACTGAGCAATATTCTAAAGCTTAGGGCAGCTGTTGCAAACGCTCACTGGGGAAAAGGCCACTGTCTCAGGCCTTTCCCACAACAGTACACCAGGGGCCAAAAACAATGTAAAACCACTCGGGCTGCAGACATCAGACAGTGTTTGACATGAAATATAATTGTATATTGTAAATATAACCTGTTACGGCAAGTGTAGTGAAGCATGTCATGTACTATATTGAAAGGAACTGCACTGCATTTCATATAATGTCAAATTTGAACAGCACCATCATGTACTTTTACAAATTCGGTGAAATTATTTTTGGTGGGGGAATGGGTAGGAGGAGTGACCAATCCCTCCCAGGACTGTCCTGGTGCATCTAGGAGTGGAGGTCATATCTCCTGGATCATTCTTCAGTTCAACTTAGGAACCAAGCCATTGAAGGCATTAAAGAATACACAAAATAAGCCATTTGGTCCCTCCAGCTTGCTCCACTATTCAACACAACTGTGGCTGCATCTGATCCTGGCTTCAACTCCACATTCCCCAAGAACCTTTGACTCCCTTGTGAGTTAAGAATCTGTTGGGCGACCCACCTTCAGAAAGGATATTTCCCCATATTTTCCTTGAATACACTTTGTCATTGGTTGTAGAAACAGCAGAAAGGTTGGAAACAGTTGCTTGATTGGAGGATGTCAGGGGCAGTAGGGTATGGTGGATAGCAGAGGTTTTCATGTGACAAACCTCCATAGGATCATAGAATACATGCAGTGTAGAAATAGGCCATTCAGCCCATCGATTCCCACTGACCCTCCAAAAAGTATCCCACCCAGACCCAGCCATCCTCTACTCCATCCCTGTAACCCTGCATTTCCCATTTCCCAATCTAACCGACACATCCTGCACACTATGGGCAATTTAGCATGGCCAATCCAGCCTAACCTGCACATCTTTGGACTGTTGGAGGAAACTGAAGCACCTGAAGGAAATCTACACAGACACAGGGAGAATGTGCAATCTCCATTCAGGCAGTCACCCGAGGCTGGAATGAAACCCAGGTGCCTGGTGCAGTGAGGCAGCAGTGCTAACCACTGAGACACCATGCCACCAAAAATAGAAGTCTTGGTGACTGCAGTCTAGAATGACCTGTACTCATGGTGCCTCAGGGCAGGAAGTTTTGTCTCTGTGATAAGCCATGCCAAACCAACTCATTATCGCCATAGCTTCTGTGGGATCCTGCTGTGCTCCAACTGACCACTGCATTCGATACACCACAATAGTAACTACACTTCAGTTGAGAGCTGTAATGCACTATAGGGGCATTCTGAGCACATGAAATCACAGAGTGATTACAGAATAGAAGGGGGCCATTTGGTCCATCTTGTCTGTACAAGTTTAACTTTTATTGCTTTGAGTTGGCTAGATGGCTGGCTTGTGGCACCTTTCTATTGTAAAAATATACTTTATTCATAAAAATATCATCCACATTTACAGGATGCAATGATACTGACAGCATGGGTTCAATTCCCACACCTTGCTGAGGTCACCGTGAAGGAATCTGCTTCTCAACCTCCTCCCTTATCGGAGGACTGGTGACCCTTAGATTCATACACTACCAGTCATCTCTCTGTAATGATAGAGCAGCCTTATGGTCTGCTAATATCGTAGCCCTTATAACAGGAGCTGATCCGATTAGTCTGTGAGTTACAGAAAATTACTACACAAAGATAACTCACAATTAAGAAATCAAATGGCATATTAGCCTTGTACAATGGGGTTGGAATGGAACTGTTAAGAAGTCTTGCTGCAATTGTGTGGCACCTTGGTAAGACAGCACTTGGGAGTGTTGCGGAGAGTTGTGATTTCCATACTGAAGGAAGGGCCTAAGAGGGAGACTGACAAAGGTTCAGTAGGTTGACTCCTGGCCATGAGGTGGTTGTCCCTAGTGAAGAGATTGAGTAGACATGGCCTTTATTGCTTGAAATTTAGAAGACAGAGAGGTGAACTTATGGAAACATATAACATTCTTAAGGGACATGATAGAAAAGATACTTGGAGGGCATTTCTCTAGGGAGAAAGGAACTCTGCAGGAATAACTCTCCTCCTGACTCCCCAATGCAAGGTGGTGGAATACTCCACACTTGCCTGGATGAGTACCACTCCAACAACTTTCAAGGAGCTCAACACCAGCCAGGACAAAGGAAGCTACTTGATTGGCAACCCATTTACCATCTTCAACATTCAGTTCCTACACTGATCCACTGCAACAATTCTCCAAGACTCCTTCAACAGCATCCTCCAAATCCACTTCCATCTAGAAGGGCAAGGGTAGCAGATGCATGGGAACACCCCCCCACCACCACCAAAAGTTCCCCTCCAATCCATTCACCATCCTAACTTGGAAATATATCACTGTTCCTTCAGTGACACCAGGACAAAGTCCTGGTATTTGCTGCCTAACAACACTGTGGGTGTACTGATATCCCGAGGACTACAGTGGTTCAAGAAGGCAACAAGGACAATTGGGGATGGGCATAAATGTTGTCCATGGCAGCGATGCCTGCATCCTATGAACGAATTTAAAATGAAAGAGTCTAGAACTAGGGCTCACAATCTTAAATAAAGGCCTGGCTATTTTGGACTATCTTGAAGAGATATTTCTTTACTCAAAGATGTACATTTTTAGAATTCACTACCCAGAGGGCTGTGACTGCTCACTCATTGAATGTATTCAGGACCAAGATCAACATATGTTTGGAGCTCAGGAAATTTAGGAATATGGGGATAATCTAGGAACATGTATTTGAGATTGAAGAACAGTCATGACCCTATTGAACAGTGATGTAGACCTGAGGGGCTGAATGGCCTGTTCATTATGTCCATTTTTTTCAAAAGCAATATTAAGAGAGGAGCAGCACTCATTACTTTGATCAGAAAATAAATTGCAAGCAATTTAAATTTTAAAAATTAGGTTTCAAGCCAATGGGACTCCTTTCATTGTTAAACTGCTGGATTCGCAGTGGTTATATGATATTAAAACACGCTCAGAATCTGAACAAATTGATGGAGATTAGGTTACGGGCGCCACTTGAAGTTGTTTCACAAGGAGCCCACCTAATTTCCCGAACTCAAACAGAATCTAGATCTAATTGTAACGACCAGTGTCAGGAACAACCACGGCAGGAAACAAATTAAAATGTAAGCACTGGATTACAATGAATTAACGGCAGGCAGTTTTTGTGTAGCACTAGTTTGTCGTAATCAATATTTCATGGCATGCCATGAAGACTTTATAAAATATCATAAATACTTCATATGCACTGTGACAGCAAGAATTGATGGTCTCTTCCAACTGAGAGAAAAGGATTATTGCTACTGTTTCTGCTCCTTCGAGATTTTTTCCACTATGAATTTTATGACATTTCTCTTTTCTTGTTGCCCGTCAACGTAATAGAATGAACTAAGCCACATGAAGGAAGCAGGCTGCCCCAACTCTTGGCTTAGCTCATAGATAAAGGCCAGCTCTGCCAGTAACCCCTATAGACTACAGGGACACCAACATGCCGGATATATCATTCAACTGGTAACCTAGCCACCCAGACCTTTGGAGGTCTCCCCATGGCACTGAGGAAGGTTTATCTTTTTATTCATAAAACCTGGATTCAGAGTCTCCTTCATAGGATTGTGAATCAGCCATTAAAAACACCCATCTAATGCCCTGTGGGAAGGAAATCTGCCATATTTACAGTGACTTCAGACCCACAGCAATGTGGGGAGATAACAAGACTGAGATGAGGAGGAATTTCTCCACTCAGAGGATTGAGAGTCTTTGGAACTCCTTGCCAAAGACAGCCATGGGGCAGAGTCCTTATGGAGAGTTAAGCCTGAAATAGATAGATTCTCAATCATTCGGGGAATCAATGGTTACAGGGAAAGGGCAGGAAAGTGGAATGGAGAAATGTCAGATCAGCCATGATCTTAATGAATAGCAGAACAGGCTGGAGGGGCTGAATGGCCTACTCCTGTTCCTATTCCTTACAATCACATGGTTTTATAGTGGTATTGTTGCAAGACTAGTAACCTAGAAGCCCAGGCTACTGCTCTGAGAATGTGGGTTCAAATCCCAGTAGAGTAACTTGTATAGTTCAAATTCAATTTTAAAATATCTGGGGAACTGAAAGCTCATCTCTCAAATGGTGACCTGACAATTACCATTCATTGTCATGTGATGAAGTGGCTCCTTTAACAAGGTAATGCTGGCCATGGCTTTTTTTTCCAGAGAGGTCGTAAACAACACAGACTCCTAAATGTCTGGTGTTGAAGGGCTTTAGAGTCAATTTGATAATAACTAACAGATACTGCCTCAGACAGAAGGCTTTCAAGTTTAAAAACAAACACTTGTACATTGAAAGGGGAATGGCCAATTCTCCCAGCTCGGCTTTTCTCTGGTTTGGCTTTTAGCGGTAATGTGAAAAAGCTGCTGGACCCAAAGAAGCAGATCCAGGCTGTTATTCTCTCTCTGACTTCTATTCTGCAAAAACCTGTGTTTGATTTTTTCTTTTGTGCCAAGAGGTGTTTATGGGGATTATTGCAAGTATTGGGAACAACATCATTAAGTTGGGATGATCTGTTGGGTTTTCAGAGAGGTTAAGTTATTTGGCATTCTGTTTTCTATTGTTTGTGTTCCAAACAGTAATCTTGTGAATAAATTCTGTTTGGTTTATAACTAAGTGGTTTGACCAGTGGCACTTCTCCTGGAATATCCACTCTACACCTGCTTAAGACAACTCACAAAGTTAGGGTTCAGGGGTCTGGCCTGGTCCATAACAGTCATAAAAACCGATCAGGTTCTGAGAGGGAAGGCAAAAAAAGATTATATAGGGGCAAATAAAGTTAGTTTAATGGAAACCATGTAACCACTATCAATTGTAAAAGCCCGTCTGGTTCATTAATGCCCTTTAGGGAAGGAAACCTGCCACACTTAGCTGGTCTGGTCAACCTGTGACTCCAGACCCACGGCAATGGAGTTGAATGATTAATCTTGCTTTAGAAAAAGAACATAAGAAGCAGGCCATTTAGCCCCTCAGGACTGCATCACCATTCAATGGTGTTATGGTTGGTCTTCCACCTTAGATACATAGAGTCATATGGCACAGAAACACTCTTCGGTCCAACTCATCCATGCTGACCAAGTTTTCCAAACTAAACTAGTCCCACTTGCCTGTGTGTGGCCCATAACCCTCTAAACCTTTCCTGTTCATTTACCTATTTAAACATCTTTTAAAATGCTGTAACCATATTTGAATCTACCACTTCCTCTGGCAGTTTATTCCAAGTTCCCAGAATATCTACATATCTCTTAATTCCCTGAGGTCCAAAGATATATTGACCTTAGTCTTGGATATATTCAATGACTGACAGTCACAGCCCTCTGGGTAGCGCATTCTAAAAATGTAGAATTCTTTGAAAAAAGAAAGTTTCCTTCATCACAGTCCAAATTCGCCAAACCCTTATTTAAGATAGTGATTCCTTGTTCTAGGTGTTTTAATTTTAATTCATTTATGGGGTGTGTTTATCATTGCCAAGGACATTTAATGCCCATTTAATGTCCATCCCTAGTTGCCCTTGAGACGATGGTGAGCTGTCTATCTTTCCTGTACTCATTTCCTCGGATGAACAATTGGACCAAATTGTCTCAAGTGTCACATGGTTATTTTGAATTCACATAGAGTCATAGAGATGTACAGCACGGAAACAGACCCTTCAGTCGAAATCATCCATGCCGACCAGATAACCTAAATTAATATAGTCCCATTTGCCAGCACTTAGCCTATATCCCTCTAAACGCTTCCTGTTCATACACCCATCCAGATGCCTTTTAAATGTTGCAATTGTATCAGCCTCCACCACTTTCTCTGGCAGCTCATTCCATACACACATCACTCTGTGTGAAAAAGTTGTCACTTAGGTCCCTTTTAAATCTTGCCCCTCTCACCATACACCTATGCCGTCTAGTTCTGGACTCCCCCAACCCAGTTCTTGAATCATTGGAAGGACCAGTCCATTGAGATCAGGGTCACAAAATAAAATTGGTGATAACCAAATGCATCTATGGCATAAAATTGTGTTGTGGTGCTCATGTTCTGCCAGTTCTCCAAGATCCTCATGATATCATTTAGTATTTTTCATTAAAACTCCTCAATGCCAGCATCAATGATTGCCAATTCTAGTAGGATATGGTTTGACATTGAGAACATTTGGAGCATAGACCACATCAATGTACAACCCTCCAGTACATTCCTCCAATTCTGGCCTCTTCTGCACCCACTGTTGTAACCTCTCCACCATTGGTGACCAGGCCCATGCCTTCAGCTGCTTGTACCATACACTCTGGAATTGCCCAGCTAAACTTCTCTCTCTCTCTGTCTCTCTCTCTCTGTCTCTCTCTCTCTGTCTCTCTCTCTCTGTCTCTCTCTCTCTGTCTCTCTCTCTCTGTCTCTCTCTCTCTGTCTCTCTCTCTCTGTCTCTCTCTCTCTCTGTCTCTCTCTCTCTCTGTCTGTCTCTCTCTCTCTCTGTCACACATACGTCCTGTGGGTCACACACCTACCTATTCTAACATATCCTTTTGAGGCAAAACTGTCAAATTTTATTTGGCCACTATGTGAAATCCCTGGGACATTCCACTGTGTATTGTATATGCAAGTTAGCATGGACATCTTGAGTCTGAATGGTCCTGTTTCTGTGCGGTTATATTTAATGCTAAGTATTGACCTCCCTATTCTCTTTCATACCTCAGATTTAATCTCATGCTCCAGCAACAGTCTCTATTAGGATTATTATCAACTCTTTCAATGTGCACTTTGGGCAAAGTTAAGATTTTCGTCACATTGATTTACAACTGACCAATTGAGTTATGTTTTTCTAAACAGGGATCTATTATTTGTCAAAGTTGTTACTTTAAATTTTAAAAAATTGGCCTTTGTAACTTTCATTATTCTTAACCAAATATCATCTACTTCGGGAATTTGATGCCTTGCCCAAGTAAACAGTGAAAACTTGACACAGATAGACAACAAAACCCTTTTGCAATAAGTTAAAAATCTCACAACACCAGGTTATAGTCCAACAGGTTTAAGTGGAAGCACACTAGCTTTCGGAGCGATGCTCCTTCATCAGGTGATCACCAAAAGCTAGTGTGCTTCCAATTAAACCTGTTGGACTATAACCTGGTGTTGTGTGATTTTTAATTTTAAACACCCCAGTCCAACACCGGCATCTCCAAATCATGACTTTTGCAATAACACTGTTTCCTGTGACAAAGGAATAAGTCAGGAATGTGATGGAATATTTCCCATTTTGCTTGGATGGATGCAGCTCCAACAACACTCAATAAGCTCAACACCATCCAGGACAAGACAGCCCCTGCTTGAATGGCACCACATCCAGAAACATCCACTCCCTCCACCGCTAACGCTCAGTAGCAGCACTGTGTACCATCCCTAAGATGCATTGCACATACTCCTTCAACAGCACCTTCCAAAGCCGTAATCTCCACTATCCAGAAGGACAAGGGGAACAGATACATGGGAACACCATCACCTGCAAGTTCCCCTTCAAGTCACACAGATTAATCAATGGTTGAAGACGTGGTGCAATGTGCAGAGTGTCAGATTCTTAGATCATTAGCATCTCTTCTGGGATAGAAACCTATTCAAAAGGGATGGGTTTCAAAAGGTCCAATATCCTGGTATTGAGATTTACTAATTCTACTTTGGGAGCCTGTAAACTATTACAGAGGGACAGTGGGGGACTTCTAAGTAGCAGTGAAAATAGAAAGACAGCTGAGGATGGTTTTGAATCAGAAAACAGCAAGTTCATTAGAAAAGACAGACAACAACAAATCAGAGAATGAGGTAACTCTGACAAATTAAACTACATTTATTTCAATGTAAGGGGTCCTACAAGTAAGACTGATGAACTCGGGACATGTATGAGAATATGAGACTGGGACATGACAGCAAGGACAAAAGCTTGACTGAGGGAAGGACAGAACTGGCAGCTTAACGTTCTGGGTTTTAGATGCTATAAGAAGGATAGGAAGGGAGGCAAGAAAGAAGAGGGAAAGGTATTTTAGATTAAGGAAAACATTACTACTGCAATTAGAGAGGATACTTCTGAGGGATCGTCCAGTGAAAATATATGGATTGAAATTAGAAATAAGAAAGGGATGATCACTTTAGTAAGATCATACTATAGGGTGCTGCAACAGAGGGAAATTGAGGAGCAAATATGTAGAGACATCTTGGACATGTGTGAATAATAGAGTTGCAATATTAGGGGATTTTAATTTTCCAAACACTGACTGGGACTACCATAGTGTTAAAGGTCTGGATGTTGAGGAATTTGTTAAATGTGTTCCAAAAAAAATTATTTAACAATATGTAAATGTTCCTACAAGAGAAGATACAAAACTTGACCTTCTCTTGAGAAATAAGACAAGGTTAGTAGGGCAACACTTTGGGACTAGTGATCATAATTCTATTACTTTTAAAATAGTCATTGAAATGGATCAACCTTCCTAAAAAGTTAAAATTCTTAATTGGAGTAAAGCAAATTTTAATGGTTTGAGACAAGAACTTTCAAAAGTTGATTGGAGTAGATTGTTCACAGGTAAAAGGATGACTGACAAATGGGAGGCCTTCAAAAGGATAATAATGAGATTTTAGAGACATTATGTGTCTGTTAGAGTGGAAGGTAAACAGCTAACATTAGGAAATAATAAATGAAAAGATTTCGAAGTTTTCATCAGAATAAAAAAGAATCATTGATTAGATATAGACAGCTGGGATCAAATTAGTCTCTTGATGAGTATGAAGAGTGTAGGGGCATTCTCAAGAGGAAAATCAGGAGGGCAAAGAGGGGATATGAGATCGTCTTGGCAGATAAGGGTAAAGATAATCCAAAGGGATTCTACAAGTACATTAAGAGCAAAAGAGCAACTAGAGAGAGAGAGAGAAAAAATCGCCCCCCCCCTCCACCCACCTAAAGATCAACGAGGTCAATTTTGTGTTGAACCTCAGGAGATGGGGGAGATATTAAACAAACATTTCACATCAGTTTTTACTGTGGAGAAAGAAATGGATGCTAATGAACTCAGGGAAATAAATACTTTACATTATGAAAGAGGAAGTGCTGGAGGTCTTGGAAAATGTAAAGGTGGAAAAACCTCCAAGACCTAATCAAGTTTAACCCAGGACATTGTGGGACATTAGGGAGGAAATTGCGGGGTCCCTAGCAGAAATATTTTTATCATCTATAACCACAAGTGAAGTAGTGGAGGACTGGAGGGTGGCTAATGTAAGGAGAAATCTGGGAACTGTAGTCTAACATCGTAGTGCGTAAATTGTTGGAAGTGGTTCTGAAAGATAGGATTTACATGCATTTGGAGAGGCAAAGAATTATTTGGGATAGTTATCAGGGTTTTGTCCAAGGGAAATTACTCTCACAAACTTGACTTTTTGTTAAGTACATAAATAAGAAAGGTTTGGAGAGATATGGGCCAAGCGCAGGCAGGTAGGACTAGTTTAGTTTGAGAACATGGTCAGTATGGACTAGTTAGACCAAAGAGTCTGTTTCCATGCTGTATGACTCTACGAATCTATAAATTGAAAACATATTATTGTTCTTTCAGTGTCGCTTTGTCAAAACCCTGGAACTCCCTCCCTAACAGCATCGTGGCTGTACCAAATGGACATCAGTGTTTCA
Source organism: Hemiscyllium ocellatum (assembly GCF_020745735.1). Classification (NCBI taxonomy): domain Eukaryota; kingdom Metazoa; phylum Chordata; class Chondrichthyes; order Orectolobiformes; family Hemiscylliidae; genus Hemiscyllium; species Hemiscyllium ocellatum. The sequence goes on along the minus strand of NC_083447.1, from coordinate 9,702,554 downwards.
AAACGGCAGCTTGCTCACACCTACTCCAGGGTAACTAGGGATGGACAATAAGTGTTGACCTAGCCAGTGACACCAACATCTCAGAAGTGAATAAAAATAACAAAATGCCATCCATGCACTAAGTGCCAACCCATTCCAATCGTTGGATAAACTGATCAAGGCAGAGTGTCGGAGGGTTTGCAAATACAGTACAAAATACAAACAAAAGCTCCCAATGCTATGCCCTTTCACTGCCACTGAACTAGAACAATGTATTTCACCTGTTAGTGGCTTTGTGCTGGGTGCTTTTACGTACGTAACACGGAAGCAGATGTCCAACCAAGTTTGTGCCAGTGTTTAGCTTCTTCCCCTCTTTACTCATTTAGCTATCAATTTGACCTTGTATTCACTCTCCCTTGTGTGCACATGTATTTACTCCTTAAATTTATTGATGTTATTCAATTCAACAGAGACCAGTGGGGACTGTCCATATGGAAGAGCTTGTTAGCTCCTTGACTTATAAATGAGCCCATGGCTATGGGGTGTAGGTTGGAAAATAGAGTCAAGGCTATAATTATATTGGCCATAATCATATTGTCTAGTGGAGCGAGCTTGAAGGGCCAAATGGGCAAATGGCCTACTCTTTCTCCTAATTCGTATGTGTGGTCTTCTCCCTGTGATAGCAATTTCTACATACTCCCCAGCCTCAGGGCACAGAAGTATCTTCTGAAATCTCAACTAGATTTCTTTAAGACTACCTTAGTCCCTCTGCACAAAAGCATGCTGCAATCTTTCACCATTCAAATAATACTCTGACCTACTACTTTTACTTCCAGAGTGGATAACCTCACATTTACCAACATTGTACTCCATCTGCCAGACCCTTGGCCACTTACTTAACATATCTAAATCTCTCTGCAAACACTCCACATTCTTTGCACAGTTGCCTTTTCACTTAATTTAATGTCATCAGCAAACTTGGATATGTTTCACATGCTAAGGAATTATGTTAAGGTCTCCACTTCCAAATCATTTACATATGCCATGAACAGTTGCGGGCCCAACACTGACCCCTGTGGCATTCTGTTCACCACCGATCTCCAACAAAGAAACACCCATTTATCTCAACTCTCTGCTTTCTATTGGTTAACCAGTCCTCTTTCCAAGCTAATATATTCTTCACAACTCCATGCATTCTTACCTTATGGATGATTCTTTCATGTGGCACCTTATTGAACACCTTCTAGGAATCCAAGTATACAATATCCAGCTGTTCCCCTCCATCAGCCACACTTGTTATATCCTCAAAGAATTCCAAGAGAAAGTGAAGACTGCAGGTGTGAGATCAGAGTTGAAAAGTGTGGTGCTGGAAAAGCACAGCAGGTCAGGCAGCATCCAAAGAGCAGGAGAGTCAACATTTTGGGCATAAGACCTAATGAAGAACTTATGTCCAAAACATCGACTCTCCTGCTACTAGGATGCTGCCTGACCGGCTGTGCTTTTCCAGCACCACACTTTGATTCAAAGAACTCCAGTAAGTTTATTAAACGTGACCTTCCCTTCCTGAAACCATGCTGCATCTGCCTGATGGAACGCTTTCCATCCGAATGTCTTACTATTTCTTCTTTAATAATTGCCTCTAGCATTTTCCCAACTACAGATGTTAAGCTAACTGGCCTATAGTTACTTGCCTTTTGCCTACATCCTTTTTTAAACAGCGGCGCGACATTTGCTATCTTCCAGTCAGCTGGGATCTGCCAGAGTCCAGTGAATTTTAGTAAATTACCACTAATGCATCTACCATAACTTCCACCATTTCTTTAAGCACCCTGGGATACATTCCATCGGGCCCAGGGGACTCATCTACCTTTGGACCATTAAGTTTGCTCAACACTACCCCTTTAGTGATAACAATTGAATTGAGGTCTTCATCTCCTATCATATCCTTAACATAATTCCTTAGCATGTTAGACACATCTTCCACTGTGAACACTGACACAAATAGTTATTCAAAGCCTCAGCTGTTTCAGCATTACTCAATATTAATCCCCCTTTCTCATCCTGCAAGGGACCTATGTCCACTTTAGCCACCCTTTTCCGCTTTATATATTTATAAAAACATTTCCTACCTGTTTTTATAGTGCTAGTTTGCATTCATAAATTATCTTCCCTTTCTTTATTGCTTGCTTTGTGGATCATTGTCACTTTTTAAAGTTTTCCTAATCTTCCTATTTCCCACTGCTCTTGGCTACTTTGTACGCCTGAACTTTTAATTGGATGCCTTTCTTTATTTCCTTGGTTATCCAAAGCTGGCTCTTCCTACCCTTGTTTTGACTGGAATATCCTTTCCTTAAGCACTGTGAAAAATCTCTTTGAAAGTGCTCTACTGTTTGTCAACTGTTCCATCATATAACTCATGTTTCCAGTCTAATTCAGCCAACTCCTTCCTCATCCCATTATAGTCTCCCATGTTTAAGCATAACACCCTGGTTTAGATGATACTATTTCACTCTCCATGAGTATCTGAAATTTGATTATACTGTGAATTCTTCAAAGTCTTCTCTCTTCAAGAGAAAAGAAAAGCAGTCTGTTCATTATTTCCTCATGTAAAATACCATTCATGTGAATGGTTGTCAGGACATTGTGTCTCTAGGACCCTGCGGATTTCTCCACCAGTAATGTACCCAAACACCTTTGCATGTACACAGCATGAGCCAGCAATTAGTGACTTCATTTGAAGACAACAAAGACGAGAATTAAACTTTACAATTTTAACAACTCTAATTCTAACTAACAATTCTTAAGGAACTTAAATACTTGCCAGATACTTGTAACTTTTGCTGGTTTGTTGCATTCTTTGGTCTGTCGGAGAGTAAGCTACTCTGGTCTCTAAATCTGGTTCTTGTAACTTCCTGCCCACTTTCTAGAACTTTCCAAGGGCTTGACCAATCAGGCATCAAGTTAATTGGTTTTATCACCTGTGAATGGATGGTTTGCTAACAAAGGGAAATTAGATAAGTGTGGGAGGAGCTGCTAGAGGAAGTGGTGGAGGCTGGTACAATTACAACATTTAAAAGGCATCTGGATGGGTATATGAATAGGAAGGGTTTAGAGGGATATGGGTCAACTGCTGGCAAATGGGACTAGCTTCATTTAGGATAGCTGGTTGGCATGGACGAATTGGACCGAAGGGTCTGTTTCCCTGCTGTACATCTCTATGACTCTGCAACGCAATGGTGTGTCTGCTTTGGGGCCTAGAAGCCTTTTGTTTGCCAGAATATACACCTGGTCTTTTGCCTTACTGAGGCACATCTGCCCAAAGTGTCTTGTGTTCTTTGTTTGTCAGGAAATGTTGAACTGCCCTTTCACACTTGCTAATGTGTTCTTGTACTTCTTTTGGTTTCAGTTGTCTGGGCTGGAATGTTGCAAGGGCCTGTCTCCAGGCAGACTCGTCACTGTGTGTCTTTGCTCTTTTGGCCATTCTCTATGCCCTACTTATTTTGAAGTTAAAAATCACACAACACAGTCCAACAGGTTTATTTGGAAGTACAAGCTGAAGAAGGAGCAGGTACTCGCTGAAGGAGCAGTGCTCTGAAAGTTAATGCTTTCAAATAAACCTGTTGGACTATAACCTGGTGTTGTGTGATTTGTCCACCCCAGTCCAATGCTGTCATCTCCACAATATGGCTATTTATTTCAGTTGCTGGTTTTCCTTTCTTTTAATGACTTTTATTTTACCTGAGCAGTCACAGGCTGCTAAAGAAACCTTTCTGTCTCCTTCTGCGATGTCTCTGCATCTTATTGTGTGATATGGGGTCTAGAAGTGTCCAGAACTGACCTGTGATCTAATCAAGATTTGATACAGTTTAGCAATAACATCCCTATTTTTCCTCTGACTCTCAAGAGTCAGTCCTTGAGAAATAGCTCCTTGTGCCTGGTTTGCTTTTATGGGGCCCTACTGACCCGTACTGTATCTTATAGTGATTTGTGTAGGAAGAATAATTAACACAAAATCAATACATGGATAAGTATTAAACGCATGAGAGGAGATGTCCCATCTTCTGAGGTGAGACTTTGAACTGAGGCCTCCTGTCTGATCCACTGGGTGGTTATTAATGATCCAGCAGTACTTCTTCAAAGCCAAACTGTTGGGAGTTCCCACTCCAGTGCCCTCCCCTATGAAAGGAAAGTTGTTTCTTCCAGCATTTGGTTTAATTGTTCTCCCCCCAACCAAGAGCAGAGTGATCATGATAGCTTTTTCATAGAATATTTTCATATTGGATGTGGGCATCACTGATGAGGCTGCCATTTTGTTGCCCATCTCAAACTGTCCCTTGAACTGAGAGGCTTACTTGTCCATTTCAGATGGAAGGTAAGAGTCAGCCACTTTGCTGTGTTTCTGGCGTCACGTGTAGGTCAGATTGAATAAGGATGGCAGATTGGCTTCTCAAAAGGGCAGCAGGGAACCAGATGGGCTTTTAGGACAATCAAAGATTTTTAATCAACATTTGCAGTCCAATTATTTTATTATACACTCAAGGGGATTTGTGTGTCACTGGCTGGGTCAGCACTTATGGCCCATTCTTACTTATCAGAAGGCAGTGAAGAGTCAACCCCATTGCTGTGGGTCTGGAGTCACATGCAAGCCAGACAAGGTAAGGATGACAAGCAGGAGGCTGGAAGAACACAGCAAGCCAGGCAGCATCAGGAGGTGGAGAAGTCAACATTTTGGGTATAACCCTTCTTCTGGACTGTGGTCTTCTAGCCTTCTGCTTGGCTATCTTGGATTCCAACATCAGCAGTTTTTTTGTCTCTATCCAAGGTAAGGATTGCTGGCAGGTTTCCTTCCATAAAGGACATTAATGAACCAGATGGGTGTTTAGAACAAAAAATGATGATTATATTTGATTTCCACAGTTATTAATTGAATTTAAATTCTGCCAGATAGGATTTGAACCCATTTCCCCAGAGCATTATGGAGTCTCTGGATGACTAGCCCAGTGCCATTAACACACTGCCAATTGCCCCCATACTGTGTACAAAATGGCGATTATTTAAATGCTATGACCTTCAGCACAGTACAGTACCAAAGGAATGCTAGATGTTCAGTGCTTACGTTTCAGAGTGCAGTAATCATGATTCTAACTTGAAGAATGGATTGAAGATGAGACAGAGCAGCCTGAGGGGAAAACCATACAGTTCAACAAAGAATTGAACAGGTTAATCACTGAACTGAAAATCCCTGTTCGTTCTGACTGGCATTTTACATATTGCTGCTCTCACAGACTTATATTAGTTGGGACTTAATCTACAAAATGGAGAGGAAATGAAATTTTGTGGTAGGAAGCTGTTATGAAATCACTATGCAGACTGTAATGTTAAGCAGCCTGAATAGTTCAACATGCAACTAATAACCAACACGGACACTGCAAAACGCTAAAGCCCTCTGTAAACTCCCCATTTGTCTTAAAGACCATTCTAAAAATGGTCTTTAATCCTATTTTTTAAAAAACCAAGTCTATTTTAGTCTGTCTGTGTTTGTCTCAATTTTCTCACCTCCTTTCCAGAAGATAATGACATTTGTTAGGGTGTCCTGCCACAGATACTGCTTACCCACTGGAACCTGCTCCTGATCCATTCTGTGATTATCCAACCAGGAAGAGCATCACAGACTAACAAAACCCTTGGAAACCAGGAAGTTACTGGAGAGACTCAGACCCTGCAGTGTCTGTAGTTCAGGTTAACATTTCACCCTTCTATCAGCAAGACTAAACAGAGACTGGGGGACCAATTTGCGGAACACCGCCACTCTGACTGTTGGAAGGACCCCGACCTCCCAGTTGCTTGCCATTTAGCTCTCGTATTCATATTTCTGTCCTAGGCTTGATGCCATTTACCAAGAAAGCACAATGCAAGCTTGAGGAACATCACCTCATTTTGTGCTTTGGCACTTTATAGGCTTGAGATCTCAATATTCCATAACTTCAGAAACTGACTACATTATGTCTGTTCTCCATTTTTCTTACATTTCCCTCTTCCCACACCAGTATTGTCTTTATGTATCCAGTTTGCTTGCTCTTAGTAGAGAGGACCCATTTGCTCCCTTTCACAATGAACCTAAAACAAAGAACTGCAGATGTTGGATATCTGAAAGAAAGAAAAACACTGGTTATACTCTCTATCACCCCCTTCTATCGGACAGAAGATACAAAAGTTTCAAAGCACATACCAACAGATTCAAGAACAGCTTCCTCCCCGCTGTTATCAGACTTATGAATGGACCTCTCGTATATTAGAGTTGATCTTTCTGTACGCCTTTCTGCATTATGTTCTATTACTCTGATATACAGTACTTATGTAAGGTCTAATTTGCCTAGATAGCATGGAAAATAATGCTTTTCACTGTACTTTGTTGCATGTGACAATAATAAATCAAATTAAATCAAGAAGTTGTTCAAGGAACTCAGCAGGTCCGGCAGCACCTGTGGAAAGAAAGCAGAGATAGTTTCCAAACCTATGTCAGTTCTGAAGTATATATCAGACTTGAAACATTAACTCTGTTTTCTTTTCACAGATGCTGCCAGACCTGATGAGTTTCTCTCCCTTTCACACCTTAACTTACAGGCATTTTACAATTTATTTTTGCTTTCCCCACTATTAACAACCCCTTTGTCTTTTGCTCTGAGACTCTACCTCTATTTAAATTACATTTTAAAAATACAGTACATTTCAGTTCTGACGATAGGTCACTGGGCTCAAAATAACATTTTCCTTTCTCCGTAGATGTTGCCAGACCTGCCGAGTTCCTCCAGCATTCTCAGTGTTTGTTCCTTATCTGCTGTATCTCTCTTTCCTTCTCCCACTCCAGGACTCCATTCCCAATGCAGTCACCAGTGGAGAAGTCTCTCTGCTAGGTGCCATCACATCTTCATTCAGGCTTTACCTGTGCCTTCAGGTTCTGCTCATGTTCAGAGTCATGACATCGAAACACTATTTCGCAACACATCAGATGTTATCGCAATGTTATTTGTAGATGTTTCAGTCATTCTGACAAAATGTGTCAAGAAAGATTACAACAGGATCTTGATCAGATGGGTCAATGGGCTGAGGAATGGCAGATGGAATTCAATTTAGATAAATGCGAGGTGTTTCATTTAAGGAAAGCAAATCTTAGCAGAACTTGTACACTTAACTGTAAGGTCCTAAGGAGTGTTGCTAATGAAGAGACCTTGGAGTGCAGGTTCATAGCTCCTTGAAAATAGAGTCTCAGGTAGATAGGATAGTTATTGGTCAGAGCATTGAGTATAGGAGTTGGGAGGTCATGTTGCAGGTATACAAGCTATTGATTAGGCGACTTTTGGAATATTGCATACAATTCTGATCTCCTTCCTATCGGAAGGATGTTGCGAAACTTGAAGTGCTTCAGAAAAGATTTACAAGGCTGTGCCAGGGTTGGAGGATTTGACCTACGGGGAGAGGTTGAATAGGTTGGGGCTGTTTTCCCTGGAGCATCGGAGGCTGTGGGGTGACCTTATAGAGGTTTACAAAATTATGAGAGGCATGGATAGGATAAATAGACAAAGTCTTTTCCCTGGGGTTGGGGAGTCCAGAACTAGAGGGCATAGGTTTAGGGTGAGAGGGGAAAGACATATAAGAGATCTAAGGGACAACTTTTTCATGCAGAGGGTGTTGCGTGTTTGGAATGAGCTGCCAAAGGATGTGGTGGAAGCTGGTACAATTGCAACATTTACAAGGCATCTGGATGGGTATATGAATAGGAAAGGTTTGGAGGGATATGGACCGGGTGCTGGCAGGTGGGACTAGATTGGGTTGGGATATCTGGTCGGCATGGACGAGTTGGACCAAAGGGTCTGTTTCCATGTTGTACAGCTCGATGACTTTATGACTCAAAATAGCGTGAATATCTGGTTCTGGAATAGAGATGGGAGTATGACAGAAGTTGAGGGATAAATATTGATTAGAACTCCACTCTTCTTCAAAGTGGCATCATGGTAGTTTATATCCACCTGGGAGTGCAGGCAGGGCTACAGTTTAAAATCTCACCCAGAAATCAGTGCTTCCAACAGTGCAGCACTCCTGCAGTATTGCACTAAGAATGCCAGACTAGAGTATATGCTCAAATCTCTAATGTGGAACTTGAACCTGTCACTTTCGGGTACAAAATGCCTACTGAGTCACAGTGGGCACTCACTTGGTCCATGATGTGAAAGTACAAGGGCATTCAGTTAAACTTTAATATTAAAAACTCTTGAGGCACCAAAATTGCTCAGTACTCTCCACCCATTTACCCACAAGCTGGTAGGGCACAATTTATTTAGAGGCGAGCGTTGATACAGTGGAACACAAAGGTGCTAAACTGTAAAGATGTCCAACAATATCATCGAAAAACTGATTGCCATTTTAATGGCGAAGTTTGCATCTTTAAAACAACTGGATTACTATCTTTCATTAAACCAATGTTGAAATCTTTCACATTTCACACAGTAACACTTGTAAAATTTATCCTCCGGATGTGGACATAGCTAGCAAGGCTGGCATTTATTGACCATCCTTACTTACTTTAGAATGTGGTGGGCCTTATTCACAATCCATTGCAGTTCATACGATAAACCTGCAAAACGCTGCTACCTGATGCATAACTGAAACTGAAACAGCTACCTGAAACAAGTCCCACTTCCTCTTTACTTGATGGCTTCCATTGGTTCCCAATCCAGTCATGCTCTGAAGTTAAAACAGTTTTAAGCTTATGGTTTAAGTTCCCTCTGTGACCGTGCCCTTCAGTATCTCAAAACCTACAGTTTAGTCACAACTCTATGTCACTCCAATTCTGATCTATTTTCACTGTCCAGCATTAGCAATCATTTCTTCAGCTACCTAGGCCCCACGCTCTGGAATTCCACTCTCTCTCCTCCTTTAAGGCCCTCTCTAAAAACCTACCCCTTTGACAAATCTTTTGGCCCCATCTGTGACTTGGTGTCAAATTATGCTCTCATGATGAATGTTGGGACATTTGTAATATATCAAATATACAAGTTATAGAAATATCACCTCTTCCAACAAGTTGAACCTAATTCTGAACATGAGACTCTGCAAGTTTCAGATACAGATTCATTTGAGGTGCAAGCTCCAAAACTTTAATTTTGAAGCAGTCAGGATATTCAGCTTGATTCTGTTTGGCACTAGAACTCTGTCAATTTCAGGATTCATTCTGACAGCCGCCTGTGTGTAACTTACATCCACATGATTGAGTGACACTTCCAAATGCAAATGTATGGAATGAAGTTTAGATAATTACAGCTGAAAAGATTATCATTGTTTTTCAAGTAGCTATTTTCTGCACTAAATTGAAAAGTCTACAGATCAATGTGCTTCAAAGTCGTTCATCGAGTCAAGCTTCCCCATTTTCACTCCAGGTCAGCGTTTGCCACTGGGTTTTCGATTTTGTAGAAGCTAGTGCATTGCAAAACATGTCCAGATCCTAAGATCAATCCAATCTTATGGAAAGCTTCCCACAGACCCCACCAGCCACACACCTCCTGCAATTTACTATGGGAATTGCAGCTCTTGAACCAAGGCTCCATTCTCTTGAGCTTGCAGCACTGACTGAATGTACAGGAGGCTCAGCATGTTCTGACCTGCAGAATCTAGCACTGAGGCTGTGCTGTACTCAGGCTGCACCTTGGAGACCACACCTGGAGTACTGTGCATATTTCTGGTCTCCATTTACCTATCCCAGAACACACTTGGAGTACTGTGCATATTTCTGGTCTTCATATACCTATTCCAGACCACACCTGGAGTACTGTGCATATTCTTGGTCTCCATACACATTTTTCAGATCACCCCTGGATACAATTCTAGTCTAATTTAGTGAAACCAAATCTGGAATACTGTGCGTAGTTCTGGTCTCTGTATGCCTTGGTTAGATCACGTTTGGAGCACCATGCATAACTCTAGTCTCTATATACCCTGGTCAGACCACATTTGGATTACAGTGTACAGTTCTGTTTTCCATATCATAAGATAGCGAGGTATTGAAGTAAGTGTGAAATAGTTTGACAAGGATAACATCTTGTGAAAGGTTATCCCTCACAGATTTGATAAACAGGTTGCTCTAGAAAAGACTAAAAGTAGTGGGTAAGGATGACCTGATTGAGGTCTTTAAGGTTATGTCATTGATTAACAGGGTCGACATAGACACAAGGTTTCCACTGTAAGGAGTTGAAAACTAGGGACCATCAAAATAGGTTCGGCAAATGGTGGTGCTGTCAAGAAAAATATCTTTTATACAAGTGGTTACAATTTGGAACTAAGTACTTAAATGCACCTCATGGAAATTTGATTAGACCCATGATGCAGAAGGGGTCAAATAGAAAGACATAGAACATAGAACATTACAATGCAGTACAGGCCCTTCAGCCCTCGATGTTGTGCCGCCCTGTCATACCAATCTGAAGCCCATCTAACTTACACTATTCCATGTACGTCCATATGCTTGTCCAATGACGACTTAAATGTACTTAAAGTTGGCAAATCTACTACTGTTGCAGGCAATGCATTCCATACCTTTACTATTCTCTGAGTAAAGAAACTAGGTCTGACATCTGTCCTATATCTATCACCCCTCAATTTAAAGCTATGACTGCATGTGCTCGCTGTCACCATTCTTGGAAAAACGCTCTCCCTGTCCACTCTATCTAACCCTCTGATTATCTTATATGTCTCTATTAAGTCACCTCTCAACCTTCTTCTCTCTCACGAAAACAGCCTCAAGTCCCTCAGCCTTTCCTTGGAAGACCTCCCCTCCATACCAGGCAACATCCTAGTAAATCTCCTCTGCACCCTTTCGAAAGCTTCCACATCCTTCTTATAATGTGGTGACCAAAACTGTACACAATACTCCAAGTGTGGCCGCACTAGAGTTTTATACAGCTGTAGCATAACCTCATGGTTCAGGAACCCGATCCCTTTATTAATAAAAGCTAAACACTGTATGCCTTCTTAACAACCCTGTCAACCTGGGTGGCAACTTTCAAGGATGTGTGTACCTGGACACCAAGATCTCTCTGCTCATCTATACTACCAAGAATCTTACCATTAGCCCAGTATTTTGCAATCCAGTTACTCCAACCAAAGTGAATCACCTCACACTTATCTGCATTAAACTCCATTTGCCACCTCTCAGCCCAGCTCTGCAGCTTATCTATATCTCTGTGTAACCTACTACATCCTTCGTCAGTATCCACAACTCCACTGCCCTTAGTGTTTTCTGCAAATTTACTAACTCACCCTTCTACGCCCTCATTCAGGTCGTTTATAAAAATGACGAACAGCAGTGGACCCAGCATCGACCCTTGCGGTACACCACTGGTAACTGGACTCCAGGATGAACATTTCCCATCAACCACCACCCTCTGTCTTCTTTCAGAAAGCCAATTACTGATCCAAACTACTGTATCTCCCATAATCCCATTCTTCCACATTTTGTACAATCGCCTACTGTGGGGAACCTTATCGAACACCTTGCTGAAAGCCATATACACCACATCAACCGGTTTACTCTCATCTACCTGTTTGGTCACCTCCTCAAAGAACTCAATTAGGTTTGTGAGGCATGACCTACCCTTCACAAAACCGTGCTGACTATCCCTAATCAAATTATTCTTGTCTAGATGATTATAGATCCTATCTCTTATAACCTTTTCCAACACTTTACCAACAACTGAAGTGAGGCTCACTGATCTATAATTACCAGGATTGTCTCTACTCCCCTTCTTGAACAGGGGAACCACATTTGCTATCCTCCTGTCTTCTGGCACTATTCCTGTAGACAATGACGATTTAAAGATCAATGCCAAAGACTCGGCAATCTCCTCCCTGGCTTCCCAGAGGATCCTAGGATAAATTCCATCCGGCCCAGGGGACTTATTTATTTTCACACTCCTGGGGTTAGGTGAAGTTGGCAAGAACAGATTACAGTGGCATACAAAGAATAGCATCAACTAAAACAGCCAAGTGGCCTGTTTTGCGCTGTACATTCTATGTTCTGGATAGGCCAAAACTCGGGAACCTTCCTGAGGTTGTTCAATTACTCTGAAGCAAGCAAGTATGGATGAATGAGTCAGGTGGGCCAAATGGCCCACTTTGTGTGCATGTAAAGACAAGCAGTGGGAATCCAGGCAGTACTGCTGAACCAGGTCTTTGATTCAATAATGACACTTTTAAATGGGAGATAAAGGCTTGAGGCAGAGTCTTGGAAGAGATGGATTCTTGATTGTAAGGTGTCAGCCTGCACTCAATATCTTGGTTACAGGCCCAATCTCCCCTTTACTATGCAGCCCCCTCGCAGACCTCTGTTAGTCGGGAGTACTGCATCATGTGATTCATGGCTGTAGGTTACATCTCCTGTAAAACAATTACTGTTCTTGCCTTGACAAGTTCTAGCCAATGTCCCATTGAGACACTGTGAGGACCCGGCGGGGAGGGAGAGAAAGAAAGACCAATCGATGAAAGAGGCTGAACTGGAGTTGCTGAAGGAGACTTGAATTCTGATGGCGGTTGGACATCAACTTTCACTCGACCACCAGCACCTTCCCCCACCCACTCTGCTCTCCTCCACATCAGTGAATTGCTGGCTCCTGGTTTGAGTGCCAAAATGCTAAGTAAAAATGATGAAAAGACTCACTTCACCCCAGAGAGAGACAGAGAGAAAAAAAGCTTTTCTTTTCTTTTCAATACATTAAGAACAAAAGGGAGCTGAATAGTTTTTTTTACAGACTCCTAACTTCCTCCCGATTCCAAATTTCATCTCGTACCCTAGGCATCCAGCTGATGAGATCTTTTCCGAACAAGAAAAGATAAAATTAGGCCTTCGATGTTTGGAGAGTTAAACGGCTGATTGAGTGTTGTAGATTGTATCCCTTCTCCCTCTCTATCTTCTTTTCGAGTTAAAGGCGAAAAAAAACGCACATTATCCCACTGTGTTGAGGAATGCATGGCCGTAACCATGGTGACCAGAAGAATAAGGCAACTCTCCACTTGTACAAAAGCGCTTACTTTGGCGGACTTGGACGTTGAACAGCCCGCCTCCCTTGTCTAAATGAAGGAAAGGAGAATTAATGAAGGGAATGGGAAAGAGAGCGAAAGAGCAAGGGAGCAGAGCAGAGCGACGAGAACAGAGAAAGACAAGGTTGGGTGGACAGACAGATGAGCGAAGGGCAGACGAGAGATGCGGAGGTACAACAAAAAGAGAATGAAAAGGAAAGGGAAAGAACAAAAAAAGAAACTGAGAAAGCGAGCGAGAAAGTAAGAGAGAATAAGAAAACAGAATTGGAATAGAAGGGGAAGAACAAGAAAGTGAACAGAGACAGGGAACGCGAAGACAATAGGGTTGGGAGGATAGTGACATATAAACTTGTGAATTAGTAATAGGAGTATGCCAGTCAGCACCTTGAGCCGTTTTGCCATTCAATAAGATTAAGGCCAATCTGATTATTTCTGCCTTCCCTTGCTTATCAGGAATAAATCAACTTCTGCCTTAAAAATATTCAAGCACTGTGCTTTCAGTGCCTTTAGAGGAAGAGAGTTCCACAGACTTGTGACCCTCTGTGTGAGAAAATGTTTCTCCTTATGTTCGCCTTAAATTGATTTGTTAAGAAAAGCCAACTTGACGTCCCTACACCAGAACCACTCAACATGTCCTGACTGCACCTCTTTCCAAATCAGATCTTACTTTCTGACCACCAGGAGTCAGTCACTCCACAGGTCCAGATTTACACATCAGCATACGAGAGAGTCAGGAAAGTTCAGAAGATTAGTCAATAAAAGAGGGAGGCACGAGAAAGGATTAGAAGGCACGGAAAAGCAAAAACAGACAGACATAGAAGATTATGAAAGGAAATGAAGAGGAAGAGAGAACAGATGCTAAACAGAAGAGAGAGCAAGAGAGAGGGAGAGAGAGAGAGCAACATTGGATAAAAGTCTTGAACAGGAAGTGAAGGTTATTCTGAAAAACAAGCCTTCTCCAGGTTAATAAAATAAAACAGAGAACTGTGGATGCTGGAAATCTGAAACAAAATCAGAAATTGCTGGAGAAACTCAGTAGGTCTAGCAGCATCTGTGGGAAGAGTGAGCAGAGTTAATGTCTCTAGTACGGTGACTCTTCATCAGAATCTTCTCCAGGTTATTCTGCTAACGAGCCTTTTCCATCTTAACTCTTCCATTTATTTCCCCCTCCACTGTTACCCGTTGACATACAGCAGCTTGCATTTATATAACGCCTTTAAGATAGTCATGCCCCAAGATATTTCACATTAAGCAAAATTTGAGATTAAGCTATGCGAGGAGACATCAGAAAAGGTGGGGAAAAGCTTGGTCAAAGATGTAGGTTTTAAGGAACATTAGAAAGAAGGAGTCAATGATGTAAGTGTTTAGAGTGGGAATTCCAGTGTTTGAGTCCAAAACAGATGAAGGTGTGACCTCCTGCTTGGAACCTCATCTGGGAAAGTTAACCTGTCCTGTTAACATCTCTCTAACACATTCCACGCTGATATTTCATAGAATCCCTACAGTGCAGAAACAGACCCTTCAGCCCAACAAGTCCACACCGACCCTCTGAAGAATAACCCACCCATTCCCCTTCCCTATTTCTCTACATTTACCCCTGACTAATTAGATTAGACTTACAGTGTGGAAACAGGCCCTTCGGCCCAACAAGTCCACACCGACCCGCCGAAGCGCAACCCACCCATACCCCTACATTTACCCCTTACCTAACACTACGGGCAATTTAGCATGGCCAATTCACCTGACCCGCACATCTTTGGACTGTGGGAGGAAACCGGAGCACCCGGAGGAAACCCACGCAGACACGGGGAGAACGTGCAAACTCCACACAGTCAGTCGCCTGAGTCGGGAATTGAACCCGGGTCTACAGGCGCTGTGAGGCAGCAGTGCTAACCACTGTGCCACCGTGCCGCCCACATGTGCCTAACTTACACATCCCCGAACACTATGGGGCAATTAAGCATGGCTAATCCACCCTAACCTGCACAATTTTGGATTGTGAGAGGAAACTGGAGCACCTGGGGGAGAATGTGCAAATGCCACACAGACAGTCACCTGAGACTGGAATCGAACCCAGGACCCTGGTGTGGTGAGACAACAGTGCTAACATTGTGCCACCGTGCTGCCCAAAGGAGGAAGGGGGTGGGCGTGTTGCTGTGGTTATGCTTTTTTACTGAAAAGTTTATTTTATTTATAAATTCTGTAAAAAAAACACAAGCATTTCAACATGAAACTTACAGAATTTTCAATAATATCAAAATGGCGACACAGTGGCTTGGTGATTAGCACCACAGCGCCAGAGACCTGGGTTTGATTCCAGCCTCGAGTGACTGTCTGCATGGAGTTTGCATGTTCTCCCTGTGTCTGCGTAGGATTCTGTTCGCTGTACCAATTTCCTCCTACAGTCAAGATGTGCAGGTGAGATGGATTAACCATGAGAAATGTGGGGTTATGGAGATAGGGTCAGGGGCTAAGTCTGTGAGAGATGTTATTTGGAGATTCGGTGTGAACTCAATGGGCTGAGTGACCCCACAGTACAGATTCTTATGATTCAACTTGACTTCATTCACCCCACAAAGGGCTTACATTTTCAACTAAGCTTCCCATTTTTGGAAGAGGCTAGTCCAGTTATGATTTTCCATCTCTCAAGGGATCACATGGCTTTAGAAAGGGGTGGAGAGCTGTGGATTCGTAGAATCAAAAAGATATACAGTCCAGAATGTCCAAACTCTTATTTAAGATTGTGATCCCTAGTTCTCCATGTTTTCATTTTAATTAGTTTATGGGATGTGGGCATCACTGCCAAGGACAACATTTAATGCCCATCCCTAATTGCCCTTGAGAAGTTGGTGGTGAGCTGCCCATCTTCCCCGTAACCATCCCTGAGATGAACCATTGGACCAGATTGTCTCAAGTATCACATGGTTATTCTGAACCAACATAGTGTCACAGAGATGTACAGCACGGAAACAGAGCCTTCATTCCAACACATGCATGCCAGCAAGATATCCTAAAGTAATCACATCCCATTTGCCAGCACTTGGCCAATATCCCTCTAAACCCATTCTATTCATATATGCGTCCAGATGCCATTTAAATGTTGTAATTGTATGAGCCTCCACCACTTCCTCTGGCAGCTCATTCCATACACATACCACCCTCTGTGTGAAAAACTTGCCCTTTAAAATCTTTTAGACCTTGTAGGTCCATTTTAAATCTTTTCCCTTTCACCCTAAATTCATACCCTGGGGAAAAGACCTTATCTGTTCCCCTACCTTTATTCCACACAATTTTATAAAGCTCTCAGCCTCCGACATCCTAGGAAAAACAGCCCCAGCCTATTCAGGGTCTCCCTACATCTCAAACCTCCAACCCTGGCAACATCTTTGTCAATCTTTTCTGAACCCTTTCAAGTTTCACGTAATCCTTTTTGTAGGAGGGAGACCAGAACTGCACGCAGTATACTGAAAGTGGCCTAACCAATCTCCTGTACAGCAGCAACATGACTTCCCAATGCCTCTGCTCAATGCACTGACCAATCAAGGCAAAGTGGCAACAATTAAGATTCACAAGACTTTGCAATTGTGCAAGGTAAAGCAGAATGGGTGAGTTTTTTTTTCATGAACCTCTTGAAAAGGTATGGTTACAAGAATATGTAGATAAGCCTCTGAGGTAAGCTGTGATGTTATTGTAACCTCAGTGGTCATGTATTCATGTTTTGGTCATTGTACAGGTCAGTACGTGCTGCTCTGTAACCTTCCTGTCAAGTACAGTTTAACAGTGAACAGTTTTACAGTTGCAAAGAAATTTGGCCTGAGCCTGTACTAAGTCCCATATTTTTCACAATAGACCACACTTAAATGCCCATCTATTATTATTGGCATCTGAGGTGGTTGGGGAGTGGTTTATAGAATCCCTCCAGTGCAGAAAGAGGCCATTCGGCCCATTGAATCTGTGCCAACCCTCCAAAGTGCACCCCATCCAGACCCACCCTAACCCCATAACCCTACATTTAGCATGGCTATTCCATTCTAACCTGCAAATCTTTGGACTGTGGGAGGAAACCGGAGCACCTGGAGGAGACCCACGCAGACACGGGGAGAATGTGCATGCTCCACACGAACAGTCATCTGAGGGTGGAATCGAACCTGAGTCTATGAGGCAGCAATGTTGCCCAATTTTCTTTTGCTTTTCCAAGGCTATTTGCTGCACACTGTAAAATCTCCTCTCTTTGGCTCGGCATCCGTTTTGTCCCTCCGTGCAATGTCACATTTGTTCATAAAACAGACTTCTATAAATCCACAGGCAGTATCCTGTTGCTCAGTGCTTGTCCCAATCCAGGATTTGAAGACCAAGGAAAATGTCTTGGTAGATTTTACCAAAGAAATTGAATGCCAATTGGGAAATGCTACCTCACATGTTGATGGCAGGCAATGACAGAGAGAGATTGCTGGTTAGTTGAGATGGAGGAAGTACACAAGAACCTGTCCCATCACTATCTGCAGCTACTGTTTACTTACACAAGATTTCAAATTCTTGCAGCTTCTGCTATTAATACTCTAAAATGTCTGGATGATTGCCATGTAGAAAGTGGTTTGTAGAAAGTGAAATGTTAATACTGGTGGTTTTGTTTTAACATGTGTTTCATCATTGTGGATTTGCAGTAACGTGACTAATGAATTGGGGATGCTATTTCTGCAGCGCGAACTTTTAAAATGCGTATTGGTTATAACGCGATTACAGCGTAACACTTTCTCACTTTTGAAACAGCGCTTCTTTTCCTATTACACGAGGTTGCACAAGAACGCAACCATGGATGTTGTAGAAGAACTGGCAAGGTGAATTACTTTCTTTTAAAGCTTTTGTCTAAAACACATCTGATTGTCACTATAGGGTTCGTTGTTCTAACATCACTATATATACCTCTGGATTAAAGGGCAAAGTCACCATAGTCCCAAAGCACTGCTCTCTCATTAGAGAGAGACGACTGGTAGTGGTTTAATCTGAGGGTCACCGCACCTCAGGCGAGGGGAGAGGCTGAGAAGGAGAGTACTTCAAGGCAACTCAGCTGGTGCGGGAATATCTAGACTACAATGTGCTTGTAACAAAGTGCATTGTCACAGCAACTTGGGCTTCCTGATTAAACTGGAATACACGACTATAAATGCACAATGTTGTTGTTTGTGTTGGCTACACCACTGTCAGGCTTGCTTTGTGGTAAGCTTGCACTTGACAGGTTTGGTAGCATAATGACATGTCTGTAAGTGGCCAAGACTAGTGCTCAAGAAACATGAGTTCAACTCCCACTGTGAAGAAAGGGGAAACTAAAGCTTGATTAATCTGGAAACAAAATGATGGGTCTTGTTGATAACAAACCTGAAACTATAGGAGTTTTAAAAAATGAATCTGTAACTACTGCGTAAGAAATTGTGCCACTACAGTGAAATGTCTTGATGCGTTTTCAGTTGTGTACCCCATATTCTGTGGGCGAACAAGCATCATACATTTACAGGACTCAGTGCATCAGCCTCAAATCCCATGTATCTGAATGTGTCCTCCTTGGAGATTTTGAGGCTTGGTCAGCCCCCAGTTTCAAGGAATCCTTACAGCATTGAAGTTGGTCTTTCAGTCCATTGAGTTTACATTGACACTCTGAAGAGCATCGCACCCAGACCCATCCCTTACCCTATTCCTGTAACCCTGCATTTCAAGTGGCTGATCTATCTGCACATCCCTGGACACTCTGGGCAATTTTGCATGGCCAATCCATCCTAATCTGCACATCCCAGGGCTGTGGGAGGAAACAGGAGCACCTGGAGGAAACCCATGCAGATATGGTGAGAATATACAAACTCCACACAGTCGCCTGAGGGTGGAATGGAACCTGGGTCCCTGGCACCGTGAGGCAGCAGTACTAACCACTGAGCCATTGTTCTGCCCTTCTTGAAATATAGTTAAGATATAGTTAATTTAACATGAGGCAGACTGTATGTGTCTTTAATACAGAGGGAAATAGAGCTGCTCACCGACAATTATCTAATTATTTGTTTGCAAAACCAAGGAACTCATTACTGAGTTTCAGTGGGATGTTACTCATGCCTCCTTCCACTTTAACAGCACAAAGGTGGAACGAGTGGAGTGTGTCAAGCTCCTGAGAGTGGTCCAAGCTTTCTTGGACTCTTCATGTGGACGTACTGGTAACAAAGGCCCAACAATGTCTCTTCTTCCTCAGGCAGCTGAGGAAATTTGGCATGATGGCGAACACCCTTGCCAACTTTTATAGGTGCGCCATCGAGAGCATTCTGTCTGGATGTATCACTACATCTAGAATGGCAACTGTACCATTCAAGATCGGAGACAGTTACAGAGGGTGGTGAATTCAATCTGGACAATAACAAAGGCCAACCTCCCATCTCTAGAATCCATCTACTGTCAAGGAAAGGCTGCCAGCATTCTCAAAGATCCATCCCACCCTGGCAATGATTTTCTACAACTTCTACAACCTGAACACACGCACCAGCCAGTTTCAAAACAGTTTCTACCCTACTGATAGAATACTGACTGGACTCACAAACTCTTAACATTCGCCTGTACCTATGTTTTCGTTTTTGCCGCTGTTTACCTATTATTTACTATGTATGCTACTTAACTCTGTGATCTGCCTGTATTGCTTGCAAGACAAAGCTTTTCACTGAGCCTCGGTACATGTGACAATACATTCAATTCAGTTGCGAAAGGGCAGTGAGTATTGGATGTCCCAATCCAGACTGCAGCACCATTGCTGTCTGTCCTTTGGCCCATCACATGGCCATAGTCACACAAGGAAGGCAGGGAGACAGACTACAAATGGCTTTCTAGGTTCCTCAGTAGCATTACCCACTTCATCAGCACAAACCCATTCAGGGCACCACGGGGGAAGACCTTTAACTTTAATTAAAACAAGAATTTCAGTTCATTTCTGTGCTCAGCATGTTGGTATGCTTGAGAAAGAAGCACTGGTGTCAGGGTTTAAGCCCCTAAGGTCCGGCACGTACAGATTAGATACTGTCATTGAAGCCACGGCACAAAAACTGACCATTCAGCCCAATTATTCCATGCTAGTATTTATGTTCCACACAAGCTTCTGCCTTCCCTATCTCTTTCAAACCCATTGAGATAATTTTCCATGCTTTCAACCTTGGAAATTGTGCCAAACTGCCTGGATTGTCAGGGCAACTTAGGAGCCCCTTAAATACAGTTCATTGGCCTGTAAAATTCTCAGGGAGATCCTGAGATCACAGTTTCTAAGGAAATGCACATGTTCTTGCCCTTTCCTACAATTATCTGACTTCCCGTGGGATCCAGGGCTTTGTAATAGGGACAGATAATACAGAATCAAAACGCTTCTTATGAACATTTTTAAAACCCTGTGTTAGCCCCAGTCAAGTATTGTATCTAATTCTGGTCGCCACACTTTGGGAAGGCATGAAAGCATTGGAAAGACTGCCGAAGTAATTCAGGAGAATGATTCACAGAATATTCCCAGAATTCCCAGTGATGTGGATAGATTAGAGAAATTGGAATTGTTTACCTCAGAGAGGTTTAAGAGGAGATTTGATCAAGGTGCTGAGAGGGACAGAGAAAATCTGTTTGCATTGGTGGAGGTACAAAAAATATTGATATAAGGGGATTGGCAAAAGAAGCAGTAGCAACTTAAGGGAAACCCTTTTCACCAATAGTGTGATTAAAGTCTGAGATACGCTATCTAACGGTGCAGGGTCAATCAAAGCTTTCAAAAGAGAATTGGATCATTATGTAAGAAGAAAATATTTGTAGCACGATGGGTTAAAGAGAGGAGTGGGCACAGTGCAGTTGGTCCTGATGGAGTTGCTCTTGTAGTTTTCTGGCATGGACACAATGACCCATTTGGCCTCCCACTGTGCTATGGGGTGGTGGGAGAAGCTAATATGTTAGAAACTTTTAAGAGACATTTGGACAGACACATAAATAGGCAGGGAATAGAGAGATACAGATCATGTGCAGGAAGATGGGGTTAGTTTAGAATGGCATTATGGACAGCACGGATATAATGGGCCTGTTTTTGTGCTGCATTGTTCAATAAGGGAAATTTGCTCGGGCTGCTCGGGAGGATTTAAACTAGTAAGGTCAGGGGTGGGGGTGGGGTGTGGGACTCAGGGAGATAGTGAGGAAAGAGATCAATCTGAGACTGGTACAGTTGAGAACAGAAGCGAGTCAAACAGTCAGTGCAGGCAGGGACTAGGTAGGACTAATAAATTAAATTGCATTTATTTCAATGCAAGGGGCCTAACAGGGAAGGCAGATGAACTCAGGACATGGTTAAGAACATGGGACTGAGATATCATAGCAATTACAGAAACATAGCTCAGGGATGGGCGGGACTGGCAGCTTAATGTTCCAGAATACAAATGTTACAGGAAGGATAGAAAGGGAGGCAAGAGAGATGGGGAAGTGGCATTTTTGATAAGGAATAACACTACAGCTGTGCTGAGGGAGGATATTCCCAGAAATACATCCAGGGAAGTTATTTGGGTAGAACTGAGAAATAAGAAAGGGATGATCACCTTATGGGGATTGTATTATAGACCCCCCCCCCCAATAGTCAGAGGGAAACTGAGAAACAAACTTGTAAGGAGATCTAAGCTATCTGTAAGAAAAATAGGGTGGTTTTGGTAGGGGATTTTAACTTTCCAAACATAGACTGGGACTGCCATAGTGTTAAAGGTTTAGATGGAGAGGAATTTGTTAACTTTGTACAAGACAATTTTCTGATTCAGTTTGTGGATGTACCTACTAGAGAAGGTGCAAAACTTGACCTACTCTTGGGAAATAAGGCAGGGCAGGTGACTGAGGTGTCAGTGGGGGAGCACTTTGGGGCCAGCGATCATAATTCTATTAGATTTAAAATAGTGATGGAAAAGGATAGACAAGATCTAAAAGTTGAAGTTCTAAATTGGAGAAAGGCCAATTTTGACGGTATTAGGTAAGAACTTTTGAAAGCTGATTGGGGGCAGATATTCGCAGGTAAAGGGACGGCTAGAAAATGGGAAGCCTTCAGAAATGAAATGGCAAGAATCCAGAAAAAACTGTCAAGGTGAAAGGGAAGGCTGGTAACTATGGGGAATGCTGGATGACGAAAGAAATTGAGGGTTTGGTTAAGGAAAAGAAGGAAGCATATGGAAGGTATAGACAGAATAGATCGAGTGAATCCTTAGAAGAGTATAAAGGGAGTAGGAGTATACTTAAGAGGGAAATCATGAGATAGCTTTGGCAAATAGAATTAAGGAGAATCCAAGGGTTTTTACAACTACATTAAGGACAAAAGGGTAACTAGGGAGAGAATAGGGCCCCTCAAAGATCAGCAAGGAGGCCTTTGTGTAGAGCTGCAGAAAATGGGGGAGATACTAAATTAGTATTTTGCATTAGTATTTACTGTGGAAAAGGATATGGAAGATATAGATTGTAGGGAAATAGCTGGTACATCTTGCAAACTATCCAGATTATAGAGGAGGAAGTGCTGGGTGTCTTGAAATCCATAAAAGTAGATAAATCCCCAGGACCTGATCAGGTGTACCCAAGAACTCTGTGGGAAGTTAGAGAAGTGATTGCAGAGCCTCTTGCTGAGATATTTGTATCATCGATAGTCACAGATGAAGTGCCGGAAGACTGGAGGTTGACAAAAGTGGTGTCACTGTTTAAGAAGGGTGGTAAGGACAAGCCAGAGAACTATAGGCCAGTGAGCCTGACCTCAATGGTGAGCAAGTTGGGAATCCTGAGGATCAGGATGTACATATGTTTGAGAAGACAGGGACTGATTAGGGATAGTCAACATGGCATTCTGCATGGGAAATCATGTCTCACAAACTTGACTGAGTTTTTTGAGGAAGTAACAAAGAGGATTGATGAGGGCAAAGTGGTAGATGTGATCTATATGGACTTCAGTAAGGCGTTCGACAAGGTTCCCCATGGGAGACTGATTAGCAAGGTTAGATCTCATGGAATACAGGGAGAACTGGCCATTTGGATACAGAACTGGTTCAAAGGTAGAAGACAGAGGGTGGTGGTGGAGGGTTGTTTTTCAGACTAGAAGCCTGTGACCAGTGGAGTGCCACAAGGATCAGTGCTAGGTCTTAGATTAGATTAGACTTACAGTGTGGAAACAGGCCCTTCGGCCCAACAAGTCCACACCGACCCGCCGAAGCGCAACCCACCCATACCCCTACATTTACCCCTTACCTAACACTATGGGCAATTTAGCATAGCCAATTCACCTGACCCGCACATCTTTGTGACTGTGGGAGGAAACCGGAGCACCCGGAGGAAACCCACGCAGACACGGGGAGAACGTGCAAACTCCACACAGTCAGTCGCCTGAGTCGGGAATTGAACCCGGGTCTACAGGCGCTGTGAGGCAGCAGTGCTAACCACTGTGCCACCGTGCCTCTACTTTTTGTCATTTACATAAATGATTTGGATGCGAGCATAAGAGGTACAGTCAGTAAGTTTGCAGCTGACACCAAAATTGGAGGTGTAGCAGACAGCGAAGAGGGATACCTCAGATTACAACAGGATCTTGACCAGTTGGGCCAACAGGCTGAGAAGTGGCAGATGGAGTTTAATTCAGATAAATGCAAGGTGCTGCATTTTGGGAAAGCAAATCTTAGCAGGTCTTAGGGAGTGTTGCTGAACAAAGAGATCTTGGAGTGCAGGTTCATAGCTCCCTGAAAGTGGAGTCACAGGTAGATAGGATAGTGAAGAAGGCATTTGGTATGCTTTCCTTTATTGGTCAGAGTATTGAGTACAGGAGTTGGGAGGTCATGTTGCGGCTGTACAGGATATTGGTTAGGCCACTGTTGGGATATAGCGTGCAATTCTGGCCTCCTTCCTATCAGAAAGATGTTGTGAAACTTGAAAGGGTTCAGAAAAGATTTACAAGGTTGTTGTCAGGGTTGGAGGATTTAAGTTATAGGGAGAGGCTGAACAGGCTGGGGCTGTTTTCTCTGGAGCGTTGGAGGCTGAGGGGTGACCTTATAGAGGTTTACAAAATTATGAGGGTCATGGATAGGGTAAATAGGCAAAATCTTTTCTCTGCAGTCAGGGAGTCCAGAACTAGAGGGCATAGATTAGATTAGATTACTTACTCACAGTGTGGAAACAGGCCCTTCGGCCCAACAAGTCCACACCGACCCGCCGAAGCGCAACCCACCCATACCCCAACATTTACCCCTTACCTAACACTACGGGCAATTTAGTATGGCCAATTCACCTAACCCGCACATCTTTGGACTGTGGGAGGAAACTGGAGCACCCGGAGGAAACCCACGCAGACACGGGGAGAATGTGCAAACTCCACACAGTCGCCTGAGTCAGGAATTGAACCTGGGTCTCAAGCGCTTTGAGGCAGCAGTGCTAACCACTGTGCCACCGTGGGTGAGAGGAAAAAGGTATAAAAGAGACTTATGGGGCAACATTTTCACACAGAGGGTGGTACGTGTATGGAATGCGCTGCCAGGGAAAGTGATGGAGGCTGGTACAATTGCAACATTTAAGAGGCATCTGGATGGGTATATGAATAGGAAGGGTTTAGAGGCATATGAGCCAGGTGCTGGTAAGTGGGACTAGATTGGGTTGGGATATCTGGTCGGCATGGATGGGTTGGACTGAAGATTCTGTTTCCACGCTGTACATCTCCATGACTCTATAACTGTCCCTTTTAAATAAATATCCTGCTTGACTGCGTCACTCCCTTGTAGTGGCGAGTCTCATATTCTAGCTAATGCACTGATAAGACGCATCTTGTCCACCACAGAATTGTTACAGCTCACCAGGGAGCCATTCGGCCCATCATGCCTGCAAGCATTGTTTCATCAAGCATTGATCTCCCTGAATCCCTGCAAACCATTTCCATCCAACGCCCTGTCAAATGCATTGAATGATCTATTGGAGTTTTTTTCTTTTTTTTTCCTTTTTTTATATTTTCTGTACCACCCATGTTGTGTGTGTGCAGGTGTAGACACAGTGAAAGACAACAGGTGTCCAAATCTTTATTCATTTTCCATCGCCAGAAAGAAAGGAACCCCTTTCTCATCAAATGGCAATGCTGCGCGATTAAAAAAGTGAAGGGGAGGGCAGGGATTTAATCAAAATAGAGTTGGAGGGGGAATTAAAACATTCCACTCCCTGCGATGCTCACCTCTCCCTGAAATCTTCGATGGTGTTGGTAGACACCGCATGTCCCTTGTCCAGAGACACCTGGTCATAGACATAACCTCTCTTGGAATTACTTTGATTAGATTCTTTGGTTGGAGTGTGGTTTCTGCATTCATTCCCCTCCCCTCCCCTCCCCTCTCTGAAATCAGAAGTGGGAAACATGCCAAATGCAACAACCGTTTTAAGCCTGAATCCAAGCCCTCCCCCTCCTTTGAGAGTTAAACCTACGCAGCTAAGGCAGGAAGGTGAGAGCTTAATCCAGGTGTCAATGAATCCTTGATTCCTGGAAGATGTGTGGGACAGCAATGTCGTTTGAAATCACAAAGTGTCAGAGGATTAATCACATTGGCTTTCTTCCCCTGATTGAACCATTTTCAACCATTGAGAATTCCATTATGCAGCCCATGCATTGTTAATTGGACATCGATTGCACGAAGCAATCTCTTTTAAATATCTTTCTGTCTAATAATTGAATTGAAATTGCATGTCATTAGAAGGTCCATGCAGGACCTTGATGTCTTATTCGTCAGTGTTCTGTTCACAGCAGCATTTAAGGCTTCTCGTTTCTTTTGTAGAAAAAAAAATTTTTCCCTTCCTCCGTTCGCAAGAATGTGTAAAGTTTGACTGAATAGCTGCTGCTGAGCTGGGCAAATGATTTGAGGTGATTGCAGTTTATTAGTCGTCGATCCTGAAACAGCAGTGTCCCCCTATGTAGCAAGTGTCACACACATGCTGCAGGAATCTTTAATACCGAGGGTCCCTGATTGCACGCACAGCTCTGTCCTTCTAGTCACCTTCATTGTCTGGCTGGCGTTTCTTCAGTCAGGAGTCTACATGTTTTCACCGCACCCCACCACCAATCCCTGCTCCTCCCTTGCACACCGCACATTCACACGCAAACGAGAGCTTGTCCATACCTCTAAGCTAGGAGAACTGGGTTGAAGTCCCACCTACTCCATAACCCTCCTGAACAGGTTGATTAAAAATATCAAGAGAGTTACCTGAAATAAAATAAAACAAAGAATTGTGGGTATTGGAGATGTGAAACAAACAAAATCAGAAATTGCTGGAGAAGCTCAGCAGATCTGGCAGCCTCTATGGAGAGAGAAAGCAGCATTAACATTTTGGGTCCAGAGACACTTCTTCAGAATGGTAACTGGAGTCAAAACACTAATGCTGTTTTCTCTCTTAACAGATGCTGTCAGTCCTGCTGACTTTCACCAATTTCTGAGTTGCTGTACATGGCTGTTTTGGCTCTTGTGGTGCAATGGTAGTACTTCTACATATGAGTCAGGAGACCTGGGTTCAAGTCCAATCTCCACCAGAGGTATGTAAATCAATCTCTGAAGAGGATGGTTAGGAAAATATCTGTCTCTCAAGTCTTTCTTTTCAAATAACATCTCCCTTCCCCTTCGCTGGCACTTCAGTGCAACACTGACAAAGAGCTACATTGTCAGAGATTTTGGATGAATCATTAATTTGAGGCCCTGTCCATCCTCTCTGGTTGATATAAAAGGCATATGACCATTGTTACAAATAATAACTAAGACATTTTTTTAAAATGTTATTTTCTTCAAACATGTCTCTGGGGCAGGGGGGACTTGCAACTTCTAGCCCAGAGATAGGGACACCACCACTGCATAACAAGGCCATTTTTTAAAGGCAGTAACACCACTGAGAGTCTAGTTGCTTTAATCAACCTGTTCACACAAGTTACAATATACCTCTAGGGCAGGAGGGACTTAGGGACTCAACCTTAAGTACTGCAAGGGACCTAGTTCTCTAGTTCCTAAGGCGAGATAATTTCCTTACCAGCTTGTTCAGAGATGTTATTATCCACCTCTGGAGCAGATGGGATTTGAATCCAAGCCTCCTGGCTTAGGGATTAGGACACTTTTGTGCACCACTGGAGCCTCTGGTCTCGAAGATAATATTTATCGCTCAGTTAATATCACACTAAAACAAATTACCTGATCAATACTGCACTGCTATTTCCAATATTGCAACAGAAACTAAATTTCAAAGGCAAATGCTTTGGGATACCCCATGTTTGTGAAGGGCGCTAAGTAAATCTCTGTTGCATTTCCAGAAAAGTTACAACCAATTTGCGAAAAGACAACTCCCAGAAACAGCAGTGCAATATTGATCAGAAGTTTGCTTTAGTGTGATATTAATTGAGGGATAGATATTAGGCTTGGAGACCAGGGGCACTTGTGGGGCAGCAATAGTGTAATCGGAGTAATCCTTGTGTTCGAAATGTTTTCTGAAATTTTGGAGAGGTGTGACAGGGCAACATGTAAACACAAATTATAGTGCCTTTATCTCCAACTTGTGATGAATGAGTTAGGCACCTGGAGGTGTGAAATTCAATGCACAAAGAATTAGGACAGGAGGCTTTAATTGGATGTAAATTAAAACAGAGAGAAAAGTTTTAGTCAGAGCATTGAGTACAGAAGTTGGGAGGTCATGTTGCAGCTGTACAGTATATTGGTTTGGCCACTTTTGGTATATTGCGTGCAATTCTGGTCTCCTTCCTACAGAAAGGAAGTTGTGAAATTTGAAAGGGTTCAGAAACGGTTTACAAGGATGTTGCCAGGGTTTGAGGATTTGAGCTACAGGGAGAGGCTGAATAGGCTGGGGCTGTTTTCCCTGGAGTGTCAGAGGCTGAACGATGACTTTACAGAGGTTTATAAAATCATGAGGGCCATGGATAGGATAAATAGACAAGGTCTTTTCCACAGGGTGGGGGAGTCCAGAACTAGTGGGCCTAAGTTTAAGGTAAGAGGGGAAAGATATAAAAGAAGGTATGGGGCAACTTTTTCACACAGAGGGTGGTGTATGTATGGAATGAGCTGCCAGAGGAAGTAGTGGAAGCTGGTACAATAACAACACTTAAAAGGCATCTGAATGGGTATATGAATAGGAAGGATTTAGAGGATATGGGCCAAATGTTGGCAAATGGGACTAGATTAGTTTTGGATCTTTGGTCGGTATGGACAAGTTGGACCAAAGGGTCTATTTTCATGCTGTACATCTCTATGACTCTATGTCTGATGAGGAAGTTAGGGTACTA
Organism: Hemiscyllium ocellatum; assembly: GCF_020745735.1. Classification (NCBI taxonomy): domain Eukaryota; kingdom Metazoa; phylum Chordata; class Chondrichthyes; order Orectolobiformes; family Hemiscylliidae; genus Hemiscyllium; species Hemiscyllium ocellatum. The sequence continues at coordinate 9,674,188 of NC_083447.1, read as the reverse complement.
GAGAAATTAGTTTGAGTGCTATGGTACTACACTAGGACATTTAATGAGCTTGAGAATTACTAGAGGATACTAGAGTAATGGATCAGTAAGTTGAATAATAAATTTATAAATTGAGTCAGATATTTGAGTAATAGGTTGTTAAGATAATGATGCAGAGAAAACTAAACATTTTCGATCCACCCTTTTGATTGGCTAAAAAACAGACAGTCCAGTGGAACCCTGAAAATCACCAACTATTGTGATTAAACTGGACCAGCCGTTTAAAACTGTGACTACAACAGCAAAGGAGAGTCTGGTAATTATGCAGTGAATTACTCACCTCCTGACTCCCCAAAGCCTCCCCACTGTCTACATGGCACTACAAGTAACACCAGTCTAGGTTTGTTCAATATATCATTTCACCTGCATGACACTGGAATACTCCTTACTTGCCGGGATGGGTGCAGCTCCAACAACACTTGAGAAGTACAAATGTCGACATTGTGAGGAATTTCTTCTTTCAAAGGATCAATGATCTGTGGAATTCACTACCCCCCCCCCCCCCCCAGAGTGTGGGAAACCAGTGTCATCATCTAGCCTGTTTGATCAGGATCCCATCCACCACTTAAAGTAGACACTCCCTCCCTGCATGACCAACTCACAGTTGCAGCAGTGTGTAGCATCCACAAGATCCTCTGCAGAAACTCACCAAAGACACGTTTGACTATACCTGCCAAACCTGCCACAACTTCACCTTAGAAGGACACAAAGCCAAGGCCGAATAAAAAGTAAATTCAGGTGCAGAATAGATCCCTTTAAAAGGAACAGCCAAGCCTATGCTGTAGATTTTATTTAATTCACAACCTGCCAAGTGGGATTTGAATCCATATCCCCAGAACATTGGCTAGGGTGTATAGATTTCTAGTTAGAATGATATTATCAAAATGCCAACACCTTCCGTACCTTCTCCTGCATTATCAGTACCCTGATCTGGAATGCACAGTACAGATTAAAAGGTAAACACCAGAATCCTGATATACCCTGTGGGTATAGTTTTGGGTTGGTACTTCATTTACTTTCACTGGGGTGAGCCCTGGGCGGTTTCAACTTTGTTATCCAGGTACCCACAGAGTAGGTGCCTGGAGTGACGGTCGCGCCTTTATCATGACAATCTACATTGACCCTGACACCCACTTCATTAGAATAGAGATTGTCTGCTGTTTACAGACACAAAGGCACTATTCATAACCATGGTCTGATGCAAATGTCAGTGCGGAATGAACACTCAAAGACTATTTAGCATAAACTGCTCCCAAGTAGTTTTTCTCTCCTCCCCCATTATTCAATCCCTTGGGTGAGGAATTAAACAATTTTTCAGCCAGGTTGGCACTCATCTGCTTGGGGCTCGGCTGACACTCACCATAATTCCAACCTCTGGAAGGCCTTTGACTTTTTAACAAATTATACCTGCCAAACAACTTCAAATGGGGGACTGCACTTGCAGTTCCTTCATTAGAATAAGTATCTTACAACAGACAACAAAACCGATAAGTAAGGTTTTTGAACATAAATCAGAGTTACATAGGGATGCAAACAGGCCATTCAGCCCCTTGAGCTTGTTCTGTCATTCATTCTGACCATGGAGAGACAACCCCATTTATTCACCTTTTCCCCATATCCCTGAGTTCCATTGGCTAACAAAATTCTATTATACAGCTTTAAGATTAACAATTGATCCAATTTCAATTTGCGGAAAATAATTCCAAAAATATTGCCACTGAGACCTGTTTCCCAATCTCATCATCGAATGTCTGACTCAGATTTTCTGATTATGTCCCTTAGTCCTTGACTCCCAATCAACAGAAATGATTTCTTCCAGTATATTCTACCTGTTTCTCTTAAAAGCTTGAAACATCCATTCAAATTGCCCCTCCACCTTCTGAATTCCAGAGGAAATAAAAACAGCCCTAATTTGTGTAATCTCTCCCTGCGACTGAACTATTGAAGGTCAGATGCCTTTCTGGTAAATCTCTGCAGTGCTCCCTCCAAGCCCAATCTATCCTACCTAAGATATGTTTACGTTCCCATTTCTTAATCATCGGATTTTTCATTGGTAGGTTTTCAGGAGGAGTTGGGGAGAAGAGAGGCAGCTTTTAGAACATAAAAAACAGGAACAGAAGAAGGCTATTCAGCCCCTCTGAGCCTGCTCTGCCATTTAATATGATCAAAGCAGCACCATTAGTAACATCTCAGTCTCAACTCCACTTTCCTCTCCACTCTCTGTAACCCTTTAACTCATGACTAATTTAACATCTATCTCCTCCATAAATTTACTCAATGGCCTGGCTTCCCGCACTCTGGGGTGGGGGTGGGGGGGATGAATTCCACAGATTCACGATCCTTTGAGAGAAGCAATTCCTCCTCATGTCAATTTTAAATCTGCCAACTCTTATCCTAAAACTTGGACTTCATGTTCTGCAAGGTGAAACATCCTCCCTACATCTGCTTGGTCATCCTCTTTAGCATCTTATATAACTTTGATGTAATCAGGCTCATTTCTTGAGATCGATTTCAAATGGGTGCAGACTCATAACATTTTTAAATTCAAAACGCTCTCCTATTTTAATGGGGGGGGGGGGTTTAAAGTTGTGAAGGGGTTGACTTGATGGTTATGTGGGGACACCAGAAAGGCTGGGATTGTTCTCCCCAAAGCTGAGAAGGCTCAGAAGTGTGACAAAGTAAGTAAAAGTCAAACTATTCTCATTGGCAGGGGTGGTCAGCAACCAGAGGACAATTGGGAAAGGAACCAATGGGGGACAGGAGCCAATGATGGAGACAGGACCCACTGGGTATGGGGGGCCCAGGAGCCAATGAGGGGGGAATAGGAGCCAGTGGGGGTACTGCAGCCAGTGGAGGGATAGGAGCCAGTCAAGGGATCGGAACCAGTGGGACAATAGGAACCTGTTGGGGGAAAGGAGCCAGCCAGGGATTAAGAGCCAGTGGGACAATAGGAGCCTGTTGGGGGAAAGAAGCCAATCAGGGGATAGGAGCTAGTGTGAGGAAAGGAGTGAGCAGTGGGGTTGAGGCTTAAATCATTTCACAACAAGTCAAGAGTGCATCAAGCTGCGGGAAAGGGTAGAGGAGCAAAAGTAACATTCATGAGGGAATTGGACAAATACTTGATGGGGTCAAACTTGCAGAACAAAGGGAAGGGCAGTTGGGCTGATTGGATAAAACTTTCAAAGAAATGCAATGGGCCAAATGGCCCCCTTTTCTGCTACAAGATCATAATTCTCAATTGTCAATGGATTTTCTGACAAGAATTCGTTAATGACTTCCCCTCCTTACTGATTCCTATACATACATGAGCATTTCACTACCAGCAGTTATTAGCTATTGGTGGCTCTCAGAGATGTTGAATCTTCACTTGGACCTCATCTAGATTGGCCACTGCCTGGGACCTCAGTTACCCTTCACCTGGGAGATGAGACAGTACTCTTAACCTCCATCTCGTGGCCACCTCTGGAAAATACAGGTACAACTATCAAGTAATGAATGCCTCAACTGCAATTCCCTCCTCAGTTGAGAGGAAACTCTTTTGAGGTCAGTTAGAGATATTGAAACATGAGCTGTTGTCTGTAGAAGTGCACCCAGTGAGAGTTAGTGTATGGGGAACCACATCCCAGTGAGAATCTGTACCTGTAGATAGTGACCCAGTGAGAGGCGGTGTGTGTGTCGAACTGTACAACAGAGGACGCAGAGTGTGTTGTGGGACTGTACCTTAGTGCGAATCAATGTTTGGAGAAATATATCCCAGTGAGAATCTGTAACTGTAGATGTTTTCTCAGTGAGAGTCCGTATGTGTAGAACTGTACTCCAGTGAGAAGGCATTGTGTGTTTGTGAAACTGCACCTCGTGAGTGTCAGTGTGTGGGGACTGTACACTCATGCGAATCAGTGAGTTTGGAACTATACCCCACTGAGAGTCAGTGCCTGTGGAACTGTACCCCACTGTACTCCCGATGAAGCGCTTATGCTCAAAACGCCGACTCTCCTGCTCCTCAGATGCTGCCTGACTGGCTGTGCTTCTCCAGCAACACATCTTTTGACTCAGATCTCCAGCATTCAGCCACACTTTCTCCTATTTGGAAGTGTACCCCAGTGAGAAGCCGTGCTACTGGTCTACACCCCAGAGAGTGATAGTGACTCTGGGGTAGATGGAGGAAAGAGATGCAAATTAAGTCTATGAAACCCTCAGCTACTCTGACACCAGAAGCATGGAGATTTGCAGATGCAAAGAAATGTTTTCATAATCTGTACACAAGAAGCCACATCAAGTCTGGACTCTTAGTTCTGAGCTGGGGAGAGAGAGGGATTGTTGTGAACAATGACTTGTAACTGATTGACATCAGTGATATTGATTGGACAACTACTTGCATTTGTGTAGCACCTATAGTATAGTAAACAGCTAAATTGATCTCACAGAAACAGGATTAAACAAAAGTTGATACTGAGTCACATAAGGACAAAAGGCTCGGCTGTATGAAGTATCTTTAAGGGAAGAGAGAGAGAAAGAAGAAGGGTTTAGGAATGGAATTCCAGAGCTTGGGGCCCAGGGAACTGGAGGCATGGCCTCCTTCTTATCGTGAAAGCAATAAGGAGTGGGTGCACAACGGCACAGTGGTTAGCACTGCTGCCTCACAGCACCAGAGACCTGTGTTCAATTCCTGCCTCAGGCAACTGTGTGGAGTTTGCACATTCTCCCCGTGTCTGCGTGGTTTTCCTCCGCGTTCTCCGGTTTCCTCCCACAGTCCAAAGATGTGCAGGTTAGGTGAATTGGCCATGCTAAATTGCCCGTAGTCTTAGTGAAGGGGTAAATGTAGGGGAATGGGTCTGGGTGGGTTGCACTTCGGCGAGTTGTTGTGGACTTGTTGGGCCGAAGGGCCTGTTTCCACACTATAAGTAATCTAATCTAATCTGAACTGCAAGCAGCCAAAGTTCAAGGAACACGGAGAGAGCTGCAAGAGATTATGGGGATAGAGAAAGGAGAGGCTATGGAGTGATCTGTAAGCAAGGATGTATTTCAAATGTATTTCAAGGACCACAGTTCAGATTGAGAGATGTCTAACGTTTGTTGTGCTTACTCACTTGGGAATTCACAGTTAAGAATTTACATTATCAAGAGGTCCAAGAAAGTAAATGTTTCACATAAAATCAATCCAAAATATTATTTTAATTTAAAGACAAGGATTCATTCAAGAGGACATATCTTTAACTTAGTAAAACGTAGAAGACCTTCTCTTCGTAGATGGTGATGTGGTGGCAAAGTCATTGGATTTGTAGTCCTGGAGCCCAGGCGAATGCTCGGGGGTGTATGGGTTTAAATCCCAACACTGGTGGAATTTAAATTTGATTAATGAAGTCTGGAATTGAAAACCAGTCTCAGTGATGGTGACCATGAAACTCTTATTGATTGTCACAAACACATTCACTGATTTCCTTTAGGGAGGAAAATCCGCTGTACTCCCTAGGTCTGACCAATGAGTGACTCCATTCCTAACTGCCCTCTGAGATGGCTGAGCAGGCCACACAGTTCAAGGGCAATCAGGAATGGGCAAAAAGTTCATGTCTTGACAGCAATCCCCACATTCTGGAGAAAAAGATTAAATTAATAGATTTAACTGTTCAACACCTAGAATAGATTCTGAGTGATACAGGCAAAAATCCTGGAAATATTTAAGAAAAAATTAGGAATTACTAAGCTGGTTCTGAAAAGTCCTCCTCATTTGCTAGTATCTTCTTTTGGAGTGTCATGGTAGCTCAGTGGTTAGCTCTGCGTCCTCCCAGCACCAGGGACCTGGGTTCAATTCAGCCTCAGCCAACTGTCTGTGTGGAGTTTCTACATTCTCCCCGTGTCTGCATGGGTTTCCTCTGGGTGCTCCGGTTTCCTCCCACAATCCAAACATGGCTGGTTTAGGTGGATTGGCCATGCTAAATTGCCCGTAGTGTTGGTGCATTAGTCAAGGAAAATGTAGAGAAACAAGGGAATGCTTCTGGGTGGGTTACTCTTCAGAGGGTCGGTGTGGACTTGTTGGACCAAAGGGCCTGTTTCCACACTGCAGAGATTCTAAGTTCTAAGTGTCAAAACCAGTTAGGGCTACAATACACTTTTCAAGTGTATGACCCAAGTGCGAGATGCCAACTGTTGCAAAACTCAGGTTGGCTGTGATGCCTCTGAGGTTGAACTGCCCATTGATGCAAGCCTGAAATCTCACAAGGATGGTTCTTAAATTGGACAACAGACATTCCTGAAGAAGGGCTTATGCCTGAAACGTCGATTCTCCTGCTCCTTTGATGCTGCCTGACCTGCTGCGCTTTTCCAGCACCACATTTTTTAGCTCTGATCTCCAGCATCTGCAGTCCTCACTTTCTCCTAACAGACAGCAGAAGTCATGTGAGGAAAGAAGAGGATTATTCAAGTGACACACTAAAGCAAGTTAGATCAAGATTGCGCAAAATATTTACCACTGTAAGGAGTTTGGTAAATGAGGTGGGAACAGAATTGCAGAAACCTGCTCCAGGCAGCCACCAGGTGGTCAGAGACCAGATCTACAACTTGATTGCAAAATAGTAAATGACAATAGAGCAATAAGCAATGGGGACTCAATAAAGTGACCGAGAATGATAATACAAGTGAGGTTTGTGAACAGGAAGTGTAAGACTTTATAAAAACACAAAGCTGTTCACTGAAAATTCCTCACTCCAATTTTCTCTGTTTGAGCTTCTGATTCAAACCCTTGTACATGCCCCTGGCGGCTACGACGTTGTGGCTGGGAGCATGAAACTAGGCTGATTTCTAAATCCCAAGCCCCATCCTGTCAATTTCCTGTTTTGCTTCCTTTTGGAAACCAAATGATTTTTTTTTCCCCTACCTGTTTCCTTCCTGTTGCTATTCTCACAGCAAGGTACCTGGGAGCTAACACAAACTGTCCAAGAAACAAGTTTCTGACTGCCAAACAATGGACTCTACAGGCTGTTGCCTCAGTCAGTCAATTGACAAAGCATCAAGTGCCTCCTTTCAGCACCTCTGGTACAGAGTGGACCATGATAGTGCATCAACAACAACTTGCATTTGCATGGCACCCTGTGAAATGTAAAGCTACTGTTTTGACCCTGAGACACACAAGGAAATGATTTAAGCTAGGCTGGATTTTAAAGCGGCATTTTGTTTTAAAGAGAAGACAGAGGTTCAGGGCAGCAGTTGCAAAGCAGGAGGGACCCAGGCAGCTAAACACACAACTGCCAACTGGTGAAGGGACATTGGGGATGTTCAAGGATTTATGACCTTGAAATGCAGGAGCAGTCAGTGACAGGGAGGTCAGAGAGGCAGGTTTGAGTTGGAGGTTGTGGACTGTTAGCATTAACGCTGGGACCATGCAACCACAATAGTTTAATGAGGTTATGCTGAGGGCTGGGTCTCTGTGTGAAACTCTGGCAAACTCTCTGTGAAAATGGTTAGTTCAAAGCCTCAAGAAATAGTGGACAGCATAACGGTTTCCATCAGATTTTAAAGGCTGTTTGAGTTTGCGAGAATTTTTTGCATAAACAGAACAGCTGGAGACACTGGACTGATGCAGATCTTGTTGAAGCACATATAATGATGGACAAAAAACTTATCATAGAATAGCTATGACAAAAAAGGAGGCTATTCAGCCCATCGTGTTGGTACCGGCTCTGCAACAACAACTGAACCCGCACCTCTCTGGTGCAAATCTGGATATATTTAATCAACCAAATGCATAGCACACACTTCTGGAGCAAATGGAATTTGAATACAGGCCCTCTAGGCCAGAGGTAGAGACACCACCACTACACCACCAGAGGTAACACCCCGCAAAGCTGTTCCCTTTAGATAATTATCCACTGGTTCTGAAAGTCCTGATTGACCCTGCTGCCAACATGCTCCCTGGCAGTGTCCTCCAGATCCTAAACACTTGCTGTGTTAAAAAAAACATATATTACCTCACATTCCTTTGTTTGGATTGCTTACAAATCTTGAAATGAATTCAAGATGGTGCTTTAAAATTTTTAAAAAAGCTACAATAAGGCCAGGCATTATAACTGCAAACCAGTGAAGGGTGCATTCAAAAAGTACACAATCACCTCATACAAATTTGTGGAAAATATTTGCACTAATCTGCCAATCAGGAGGATGTTCGGCTGGGGGATGGGGTGGGTGCATTCAAAATGCAGGTCGAGAAAAGTGAGGACACTGAAAGGGATTAGCCTCAGCAAGCTCAGGGCCATTATTAATCGTCCTTGACCTGTCGTGTTTATGAAGAGACCAAGCTTTAAATTCTGGGCTTGCAATGTTGCCTGCAATTTTGTCATTTTAACTGACTGGGGACCTGAGACAAGGAGCCTGTGTAATTACAACACCAGCTCCTGGATGGCCCTGTGTGCCTGTAACAGCCAGCTCGCACGCCTCTTTAAAATTGCCAGCAGTGGTTCAGGCGATGTCACCTGAACTCAGCAGCCTCCTGCCTTCACTCGATCGGTCGGGGCTGCAGGTTCCCCAGGGGCTGGCTGTTCAGAGCCGGGCTCCCTCTGCTCCTGCTGTCAATCACACCTCGCAGTGACATGTCAAGTCCCATGTCAGCTCCCATCGGCCAGAGCTGCAGCTCATCTCGGAGCAGCGTTTGCGAAGCTGTGCCAGGTAATCCGACTTCGCCTGCTTCTCCTGAGGAGCCTCCTGAATAGACAAGAAACAAACAAATAAACAAAAAAAAACCCCAACAAACAAACCACTCGTCCTGACCAAAGTGGGACCTAGCGTGGTGGGGACATGATACTGATATCTCACCTTGTCCTCCACGTGCCAGCCTCACCAGAGGGTGGGGGTGGCTATTCAACTGCAGGGGCATCGCGTCAGGGAGTTCCAGCTGAGCCCTGGTACTTCCCCAGCACCAGGCAGATCAGAACTGGGACCTTTGCCTGATCCTCCCCTCCCCACTTTCTCTCTGTGTTCAAGGAGAGAATTCAGTCTAATGCCCTTTTTAACGGCATCACTTTCCCCTGCAGGTCTGAAGGGGCTAAGGTAGAGAGACCTTTCTGCCTTTTGGTATGATACGCCTTTTTTTTTCAATCTCGCCTTCTCTGCCTCATGCTAAACGACAAAGACACTTTTATGTCCTAATCAGAGAAAAAAATGGACTTGCATTTGGATGGCACCTTTCATAATCTCAGGCCACTCCAAAGTGCTTTTGGACTACAGAAGCCGTGAAAGTGTTGTGATTTTGCAAAATGAGGCAGCAATTTGTGCACAGCAAGATCCATTGGAAAAAAACAGCCAATTAATTACTAGAAGATCACTCATTCTTGTGATCTTCACTACGGGATTAATGTGTTGTTTTCTTTGTTATTCATTCATGCATTAGGCATCGCTAGCTGAGCCAGCAAGTATTGCCCATCTCTAGGTGCCCCTGAGAAGGTCGCCACTTCCTTGAATTACTGCAGTCCATATGCTGTAGGGACACCCCACAATGTTATTAGGAAAGGATTTCCAGGATTCTGACCCAGTGACACTGAAGGAGCAGCGATATATTTCCGAGTCAGATGGCAAATGGCTTGGAGGGTGAACTTGCACATAGTAGTGTTCCCATGTCCTCCTCAAAGGTAGAAGTTGCAGGTTTGGAAGGAGCTGTCTTGATGAATTTCTGCAGTGCATCTTGTAGATGATACTCACTGCTGCTGCTGAGCGTCAGTGGCATCTTTCAAGAAGAACTCCCAAGCTCTCCACAAAAAAGCTGCATGAATGACATGGTATCCGTAACCTTTCCCCTAAAGGGGCCTTAGTTTAACACAATAATTGAAAGGTGCTCTCTCAGTACTGCATGGCTGACTGTCAGCCTGGATTATGTGTTCATCTCTCTGGAGCAGGACTCAAAATCCATCGACCTCTGATACACAGGGTCAAGAGTGCCACCGAGGTTAGCAACCTGAATAATTCATTTTCCAAAAAAGGACCGCAACATGTCAAAGAAGAAAATGCTCCAGGTGATCAAGGTGATCAAAACAGGTGGTATGCTGAAGTAGTAAAATCTAAATTGTTTGGTCAAATTTATCATGGAAAAATGTATTTATAGCATTAATGACAGCGTGATCATGGTTATGCTGCAGTGCCTTTGCTGGCAGGATGCTGCAATTACAGTGTAGTTTGTTAACAAGGCTTTTGGTGGCACTGCAGTGCTTCCATTGGCAGGAGGGTGGAATTACAGTGTGACTTGTTTACATAGGTTTAACGAGTTGAGTGTGCCTATACTGGTAGGAGGGTGGAATGACCATAGAAATCTGTTTACATAAGCAGATTTTAATTATGGAATTTATAATGGAAACAGGTTACAAAGGGTCCAAGGAGGTACGGGATTATTGCCATATTGTATAGAAGCATTTAATAGTAAGGTCAGGGAACCAGATATGGACTACTCAGTAATATATCCAGTACTTTGATGATCAGGCTAGTTGTGTTAGGAGTGACAGGGTGCAAATTGATGCCCATAAATATCCAAGCAACATTAGATCATATAGCTTACCTTGGACATCTGTACATTAACGATATTCAAATCCACCCCTAACCATCCAACACAAACAGACCTCCTTTCTCAATCTTTTTCCAAATTAGAGGGTTTAATGGCCTACTCCTGTTTCTTAAAACTAACACATCTAATTTTTTTTTCTATGTGGTGAATCCCTCCTTTCAGAGTAGACACATTATAACAGCAGCTCCAATCCATTCACTGTAAAATGCACTAGGACAAAGTGAGGACTGCAAATGCTGGAGCTCAGAGTCAAGACTGTGGTGCTGGAAAAGCACAGCTGGTCAGGCAACATCCAAGGAGCAGAAGAACTGATGTTTTGGGCATAATTCCTGATGAAGGGCTTATGCCTGAAAGGTCAATTTTCCTGCTCCTCGGATACTGGCCTGACGAGTGCCTTATATAGATTTAGCAAAGCCTCCCTACTTTTATACCCCATTTACTTTGAAACAAAGGCAAACATTTTGTTTGCCATCCCTATTACCCACTGAAACTTGGATGCTAGCTTTTTGTGATTCATGCACAAAGACTTGGGTCCTAGGGAGTGTTGCTGAACAAAGAGACCTTGGAGTGCAGGTTCATAGCTCCTTGAAAGTGGAATCTCAGGTAGACAGGGTAGTGAAGGATGAGTTTAGTATGCTTGCCGTTACTGGTCAGTGCATTGAGTATAGGAGTTGGGAGGTCATTTTGCATCTGTACAGGACATTGGTTAGACCACTTTTGGAATACTGCGTGCAATTCTGGTCTCCTTCCGAGAGGAAGGATGTTGTGAAACTTGAAAGGGTTCAGAAAAAATTTAGAAGGATGTTGCCAGGGTTGGAGGGTTTGAGCTACAGGGAGAGGCTGAACAGGCTGGGGCTGTTTTCCCTGGAGCGGCGGAGGCTGAGGGGGTGACCTTATAGAGATTTATAAAATCATGAGGGGTATGGATAGGATAAATAGACAAAGTCTTTCCCCTGGGGTGGGGGGAGTCCAGAATTAGAGAGCATAGGTTTAGGGTGAGAGGGGAAAGATATAAAAGAGACCTAAGGGGCAACTTTTTCACGCAGAGGGTGGCACGTGTATGGAATGAGCTGCCAGAGGGAGTGGTGGATGCTGGTACAATTGCAACATTTAAAAGGCATCTGGATGGGTATATGAACAGGAAGGGTTTGGAGGGATATGGGCCGGGTGCTGGCAGGTGGGACTAGATTGGATTGGGATATTTGGTCGGCATGGACGAGTTGGACCGAAGAGTCTGTTTCCATGCTGTACATCTCTATGACTCCCAAATCCCTCTGTTTTGCAGCTCACAGGCAAAGTGCATTTTTTTAAATTTCAAAAATATACTTTTTTCATAAAATAATTTGATCTTCTGTGCAGTTGGTCATGCCATACATACATAAACATTTACATACAGAGATCAGAATTATCATTTTTATATACAGGTCTGTACGTTTATCAATCATATATCTATCTATTTAGCTGAGGTGTCAGCAGAGCCCAAATGACTGCGTGGGCCCCCTGTTCTTCTTAGGCAGACAGATGTTACACGGTGGTCTTTCCCCACCGCGCCTTGGTGGCAGCTGCCCCAAGCTTCAGTGCGTCCCTCAACACATAGTCCTGGACCTTGGAATGTGCCAGTCTGCAACACTCAGTCGGGGTCAACACCTTCAGCTGGAAGATCAACAGGTTTCGGACCGCCCAGAGAGCGTGCTTCAGTTGATGATCCTCCAGGCGCAGTTGATGTTCGTCTCGGTGTGCATCCCGAGGAACAGACCATAGAGCACGGAGTCCCGCATCACGGTGCTGCTCAGGATGAACCTCGACAAACACCACTCCATTCCTCTCCAGACTTCTTCTGCATAGACACATTCCAGAAGAAGGTGTGTGACAGTCTCGTCCCCCCCGCAGCCGCTTCGAGGGCAGTGTGCGGTGTGGGAGAGATTCCGGGCATGCATAAAGGATCTAACAGGCAGAGCCTTTCTCACCACCAGCCAAGCCATGTCTTGGTGCTTGTTGGAAAGTTCTGGCGATGAGGCATTCTGCCAAATGACTTTGACAGTCTGCTCAGGGAACCGCTCGATAGGATTCGCCCTCTCCTTTTCCCGAAGGGTCTCAAGGACACTAGGTGCTGACGACTTCCTGATGGACTTGTGATCAAAGGTGTTTTTCTTCATAAACTTCTCCATGAAGGACAGGTGATACGGAATGGTCCAACTACTCGGTGCATAACCTCGCATTTTCCCACATTACATGCCATCTACCAAGTATTTGCTCACTCATGTACCCTGCCTGTATCTCTCTGCAAACTCTTTGAGTCATTCTTATCAGTTGTCTTCCTATCCATTTTTGTGTTATCCACAAAGCTTGCTGATAATTTACATTCGTGAATAGGGAGGGAAAGATAAAGGGAGGAAAGAAGCGGGAGAGGGAAGGATAGTGTAAGAGGGAGAACAGGAGGGAGGGAGATGGAGAAGGAAAGACAGGGAGGGAGAATGAGATACAGGGAAGGAGGGAGAGAGATACAAAGTGCTTGTGAGACAGGAAGGAGGGAGAAAAGGAAGTAGAAAGTAAGGGAGAGAAGGATGGTGTGCAGGAAAGAATAAGAAAAAAGAGAAAGAGACAGGAAGGGAGGAATCAAGAGAGTGAAGAATAGCATGAGAGGGAAGAGGAGAGTGGCATGCAAAGATGGAGGGAGAGAAGGAATGAGACAGGGAAGGGGAGGGATATAGTTCATGGGAGAGGTGGAGGGAAAAGGAGGAAGGGCAAGAGAAGTAAATAGAGAGTGGGGGAGAAAAGGAGAGAGACAGGGAGGAGGGAAAAAATAGAGTTGAGGTTGGGAGAGTGAGGCGATGGGAGAGTGAGGTGTGGGAGAGTGAGGCAGTGGGAGAGTGAGGCGGTGGGCGAGTGAGGCGGTGGGCGAGTGAGGCGGTGGGAGAGTGAGACGGTGGGAGAGTGAGGCGGTGGGAGAGTGAGGTGGTGGTAGAGTGTCGCGGTGCGAGAGTGAGACGGTGGGAGAGTGACACGGTGGGAGAGTGAGGTGGTGGTAGAATGAGGTGGTGGGAGAGTGAGACAGTGGGAAAAAGAAAGGTATGAAGCAAGATGAACGGAAGACAGAAGAGGATGGAGAACAGGAGGGAAGGATGGAATAAAGGAGGGACAGAGAGAGGAGCATCAGGAGGGAGGAAGAGTAAAAGAGGTAGGGAGGGCAAGAGATGGAGAGAGGGAAGGAAGGTTTTGATGGAGTGTGCAAAGCTTTTGGCAGAAGGTCATGCAACCCATTTAGGCAAAGAGGTGGGTACTCCATCCCATGTGACCCACTGAAGAAGGGTAACAGCAACCAGACAAGACAGGAGCAATCACCCTGTCACTGGCCTGATCTCCATGGAGGAACAGGTGATGGTGGGGCATAGACAAAGGAATGTGACAAAGAGAAACTGATTTATATCGACACTGTGTGAGGCTGCAGACTCAAGGGACGATGAGTCTCAAGCCTCATAAAGGACTAGCTCACTGGAGAAATAATTTCTGGAGACTTGTTGCGGGTTACAGAGTGAAGCGGTTTACAGGATTAGTCTCAAGCTATTTAATCATTCATTTGCCAAACTGAATTGAAATTAAAAACACACACAAAAAGATTGACTACTATAATTAATTAAGCTGAAATTATCTTTTACAAGGTGTTAATTTGGAAAATGATTAGATTTCCAACATGAGGCTGCCTGGCCTAGATTGATAACACATAGCTAGACCGGGCCTAATGAGGGAGGTGAAGGTGTTTGAATCAGGGCCCAGTTTACTGGCCCTTCAGCCATTATAAAGAGGCTGATAGCCTCATACCCTCCTATCTTCCTCCCTCGTTCCTTCTTTTCCTGTCTCATTTCTCTTCTCCCTCCCTCTCACCCTTCTCCTTTTTCACTTCCACCTTCCCTTTCCCCCACCTTCTCTCCCATTTTGCCTGCAGTCCATTCCCTCCTTTTCCAATTCATCCCTCCTACTCTCTCCCTCCTGCCCTTCCAGCCTCATGTTGTCCCTCCCCCCTCCTGCCCACCGCCCTGCGTCTGAGTGACGTGTCTAACAGGTGCTTGGTGGCGCATCCCAGTGGCCTTCCAGGTGCACGTTGTGGAGACAGTGAGGATCGCTGGCTGTTCAACTGCAGTGGGCATCACAGTTGGTTCCCTCATCTCATGATCAGGAGCAGGAAGCCCTGTCTGCCTCCTATTTTTTTTGTGTGTGATGCCGAGGATTTATAAGGACACTTGTAAATGCAGTTCGACCAACCTCAGCCCTGTTTCGAACTTCGGTCTGTCAGTTGAGTTGGAAAGTGTGCACGCAAACATAAAGTGAGGGCTTGGCCACATTTAACATGGACAAACTATCTGTCAATACTGCCCCAAAACATAGTCTTCAAACCTTGACCCCTCCATTAATCTCAGTCAGAGTTCTCTGCTGGGTCCAGGTAGGTAGGAGGTCCAGCTGAGGAGAGGAGGTAGCTGCTGATGGGGGAAGACAGTCAGCCTCAAGGTCAAAGGTCACATCTATGTTGATACCAATTCCTCACGTCTATGAATCCCAGATCTCTGGGTCAGCTGATGCAGGGACAGGGGAGCTTGAACACAAATCTAGACCACCTCCTGCCCTCCCCTCCTAACCCCACCCCACTTCACTCCACACACTACTGAGGGAGCCCTGCACTGTCAGAGGGACCACCTTCTGTAGAACCTTAGTGAGGTAGAGAACACTGCAGAGAAGTAGAAGTGTATATGTTTGTGTTTATGTGACCACCTGACCCATCATGCTGCTTCCAGCTCATTGTAAGGGTGGTCCTGTCAGCTCCGCTCTGCTGCCCATTTTCCAAAGGTTCAGTGATTATTTTTCGCAGTGTTAAGCCTTTTCAGAGATGTCTCTTGTCTGCCCTCTTAGGTGGACATAAAGGATGCAAGGACGTTATTTTAAAGCAGAACAGAGGTGGCGAGAGGTTGGCGAGGTCAAAATTTATCCTTCCACTACACTGAAAAGCTCATGAACTGGTCACTGGTGTCAGTGATACTGCAAAGACTCGGTCCTGGGAGTGGGAGAGTGGAAGAGGCTGAAGAACAAAAACCAAGAGTTATTTGTGGTTGCGAGAGGGATAAACTCAAGGAACAAGCTGTTCTTCAGCGATTTAATTGGAGAATTTCTGAACATTATCTACTTTACTCACTGCACCAAGAGCCAGCTCATGACATTAGATTAATCATTTCAAAAAGGCACAATTATTGTCATCATAATTCACAATTATGCAAAACTCCAAACCCTGTCACTTGACCTTTAGTTCCTAATCTAGAGGAGACGCACTGATAATTACGATCATTTTACTCTCAGCTGAATACTACAGGATGCAAATGAGGGGGTGGAAGGTGCAGAGAATTCTGGCTGGGCCGCGGTGAGTCAGTCGCAGAGTGACAGTGGGCCAGGCGAGAAGTCACCAGACTGCCTGGGATCTGCCGTAGGGAGCAGACCCACGTCCTGACCCTGAGACTGAGGGGGCTGCCCCTTTAACACCACCAAGTTGTAGCTGTCAATCATCCGGCAGCAGAACCGCAGGGCAGATCCCAGAGCCCCTCGGCAGGCTGCATCTGTAATGCACAGCCACATCCAAACCAACTGATTTATTTTATCACCACCCCACACACACACACACACACATACACACACCTCCAACTCCCTCCCTCAATGGCCAGCAACAGCATTTGTGCTAGGTACCTGACACACAAACAAAACAGAATTAGTGTTAACTCTCAAAAACCCAACAATTAAAGCATTCTCTTTCATTCCCCCTATCGTTGCAGGAGCTTCCAAATAACCTCCCGCATTTATGTAGTGCCTTTGGCATCATGAATCCACCCCCCTCAGATCCCAGTTGCACCCACAGGTGTGTCTAAAATTTAGACAGTGACTCATGCAAGACAAAGCTAGCTAGGTAAGATGCCATGAGCTTGGACAAAGTTTTCGGGACTAGTATTGACATAAAAACTAGGAGGAGTACGCCATTCGGTCCTTCGAGCCTGTTCCACTATTTTAGGTTAGATTAGATTACCTACAGTATGGAAACAGGCCCTTCGGCCCAACAAGTCCACACCGACCCTCCGAAGAGTGACACACCCAGACTCATTCCCCATTTTTACCCCGATTAATGCACCTCACACAATGGGCAATTTAGCATGGCCAATTCACCTAACCTGCACATTTTTCCCTCCAGAGTACCCAGAGGAAACCCACGCAGACATGGGGGGAGAATGTGCAAACTCCGCATAGTCAGCTGCCCGTGGCTGGAATCGAATCAGGGTCCCTGGTGCAGGGAGGCAGGACTAACCACTGATTGTGGCTGATCATCCAACTCTAGACTGCTTACCCTACATTTGACTGCCAACTGTTTTCCTCTCTGTCCCTGGGCTTCATCTCCACCTATCGTTTACTCTTCCCCACCTCCCCACGCACCCCCCCCCCCCCCCCCCCCCACTTCCTCCTCTCCCATCTCATCTTCAGCATGTATACCAACCTTTTCCAAGCTAAAATCAATTCTGAAGAAGGGGACCTGGACCTGAAATGTTAACTCTGCTTTCTTTCTACAGATGTCACCAGACCTGCTGAGCTTTTCCTACAATTTCAATGTTTTGTTTCTGATTTCCAGCATCGGTACTTGTTGGGTTTTTCAATAGCCTATTCTCGCTTTCTCCCCATATCCTTTGATCCCTTTAGCCCCAAGTGCTATATTCAACTCCTTGAAATCATACTGTTTTGGCTTCACTGCTTCACTGTGACAGAGAATTCCACAGGTTCCCCCGCTCTCTGGGTGAGGACGTTTCACCTCATCTCAGTCTTAAATAGCATACCCTAAATCCTTCGACTGGACTGCCTGGGAACATCCTTCCTGCATCTACCTGGTCTAGTCCTGTTAGGATTTTACAAATTTCTATGAGACACCCCTCCTTAATTTTTCTAAACTCTAGAAAAAAAGGGCGGCATGGTGGCTCAGTGATTACCACGGCTGCCTCCCAGCACCAGGGACCAGGGTTCAATTCCAGCCTCTGTGTGTTAGGTTTTCATATTCTCCCCATGTCTGCTTCGGTTTTCTCCCACAATCCAAAGATGTGCAGGTTATGGTGGATTGGCCGTGCTAAATTGCCCAGAGTATTAGCTGCATTAGTCAGAGGGAAATGGGTCTGGATGGGTTACTCTTCAGAGGGTTGGTGTGGACTTGTTGGGCCGAAGGGCCTGTTTCCACACTGGTAGGGAATCTAATCTAAAAAAAAATCCTAACTAATCCAGTCTCTCTTCATACCTTAGCCCTGCCACCTTCGCTGCTACATAACAAGTTGGAGAGTATGAAAGGGAATTGTTTCCTGGTGGCTTTTTGTCCTTGTCCAATTCCTGTGGATTTTGGAGCAGGATCTTTAGCTAATATTTTGGATACAGAGGGTTGGAGGGGTTGTTAGGTGGCGGCAAATTTTTGATTTAAAACAATTCATTTACAGGATGTTAGCATCATTTATTGCCCATTTCTAATTGCCCAGAGACAGTTAAGAGTCATCCACATTGCTCTGGGCCTGGAGTCACGTGTAGGCCTGACAGCAGATTTTCTTCCCCAAAGGGGCTTTCGTGAACCAGATGAGTATTTTTCTGACACTTGACAACAGTTATTCCAGATTTTTGATTGAATTCAAACTCCTCCATCTGCCCTGGCAGGATTCAAACCAGGTCCCCAGAATATTACCTGGGGCTGTAGATTGATATTGCAGTAATAATACCCCCTAGGCCATCAGCTCCCATAACTAGCATTTGTAGCAGTGATCATGAAACTATTGAGAGCATGGTAAAATCCCATTTGGTTCTTTAATGTCCTTCAGGGAAGGAAGTTGCCATCCTTACCTGGGCTGGCCTACATGTGACTCCAGACCCACAGCAATGAGGTTGATTCTAACTGTCCTCTGAAATGGCACGAACAAGCCCCTGAGTTGTTTCAATCATAATTAAGAATCGGCAATAAATGCTGGCCGATGGTTACATTTTCCGAATAAATAACAAAATGTGCGGACTTTAATTATTGATGTTGTTCCAGCCGAGATGGGAGGAATGCACTGTCTCACTCCAGTCTCATTGCTCCATAGACCACATGTAAAGTGAATTGTTTTGCTCAGTTCCTGATTTGGTGAATCATAAGCTCTCTCTACATAAATAAAAAGATCCATCAATGCCAGGCTTCTTTAATAAGCACAAAGTTATTGATTAAATATAAAGCAGTGAATTCAACAAAGCTGCAAAACTGGTTAACGCTCCTAATTTGTAATCTCTACATTAGTGATCACACACACACACACACACACAATGCGTTCCCTTTGCAGAAAATGCACCTGGGGCAAAACAAAAGTTGGCCAATAATGGTTAGTTCTTGAAAAAAAAAGATAAAATGTAGAATGTTTAGATGGCATTCCAGCACATGTAAACATGCCAGGAGACATGTGCAGTTGTCTCTTGGGTCTTGGCAGATACAGTTTTTGCAGGAAACAAAATGAAAACCATGGGTGACATGGTGGATCAGTGGTTAGCACTGCTCCTGAACAGTGCCTGTGTCCCATGTTTGATTGCAACTTCAGGTGGCCAAGTGGAGTTTACACATTCTCCCCATGTCTGTACTGGTTCCCTCCAGGTGCTCTAATTACCTCTCACAGTTCAAAGATGTGTAGGTTAGGTGGATTGGCCATTGAAAATGTAGGGTTGCACAGTTAGGGTGGGGGGGGGGGTGTTGTTCTGGGTTGAATGCTCTTTGGATTGTTGGTGTGGACTCAATGGGCCGAATGGCCTGCCTCCACACTGTAGGGATTAAAAAATGCTTTCCAGATGCTCTTTCCAGAGGACAGTCAGGTTTCACACTGGATTATAAAATAGGAGTGCTTCATCAAGCAGAGAGATGGACTAAGAAGCCAGTTCCTCCCCAACTGACCAACTGCACTGCCTGTTTGAACAGGACAGCCATAAAACAGTCAAGTGACCTATAGCAAACAGTCCAGCAATTAGTTGAAACCATAAGGTTTCCAAGAAATGTCTTGGTAAAAAATGAGTTCCAATGCTATCCTTTCTTTAATAATGCAACATCTCTATGGAAAATCTACACCACTGAAAGTGCAGCACTCCAGTGTTGCACTGGAGTGATGGGTCCAGCAAGCAGGCAAATATATATTTAGAGCTATAGAACATAACTTGGATTTAAGAGATAAAGATAATTAAAGGATAGGGAAAGACATAGCCATGTACACATAGTTAGCAACATATACAGCATTAATGACACTGGTGTATAGAGATAAAGAGTGGTGGAGCAGGAGATACATTACTGATTAGTATGAACTGATATAGTCAGAGATGGTGAGTGAACAGCAAAATCTGCAGAGACAAACACAAATATACAGAGCTGCACCCAAATATATCTAGATGAAAATGCAGAGAAAAAGACAGAGAAATTCAGAGACAGAAGGATAATACCTAAGAGACAAAGAGATAAAGATTGAGATTTCTGCTCCCCCTGCTGAAGCACCCAGCTCCTCCATTCGAAAGTCAAGGACAAAGATTCTCCCGTCTGAATAACACAATGAATTGAGAATCACTCTGTTTAGAAATTGTATTTAAGAAACAACAATTAGACAAACCAAAAGGGCAGTACGTGTAGACGTGAGAATGCAAGATAGGAAGGAGTACTGGTAGGAAACGGGGTGAATTTGAAAGGATGGTATTGGACTCACTTGCCTGGTGTGGCTGTATTTTGGCAGCTGGGTTCATTATAAAGTAATTAACAGTGTCTTTACAGAGAGTATTACATTGAGGCGGCGACGTTATCAGTGAGAGGCAGCTGCTGAGCTAAAGGCAAGTACTATTTAACTGCACTACATCAGATGCTGGGCACCACCAGTGTGTCACAGCCTCTGAGGCATCTTCACACTGCCTTGAAATGTCCATGATCTCTGACCAATCAAGATATCTTTGGATGAGCAAATTGTCTCGACACCAAAAATCAAAGCTTGCGTTTACATGGCATCCTTCATGACTTCAGAACTTTCCTGGAGTGCTTCACAATTAGTGAGCTACTTTTGAACTGTGTCCACAGTGGGGTCGTAGGACACTCAGCAGCCAAACTGCCTACAGCAAGATACCAGAGGCAGCCAAGTGATTGTCCACCGATTAACCCTAGAGTTGAGGGATCACTTTTGGGCAAGGGAGAACTCCGTTTTGCTCCTTCAAGATTGTGCCATGGGATCGCCAATCTCCACCTGAGAAGGCAGCAAGTTTAACATGTCTGACAGTGCACAACTCCTCAGTGCCCCATTGTATTGTGAGATGGTGTGTGGTGTGGTGGCATTGTCACTGAGTTAATAATTGAGACTTTGGGCTAGTCATCTACTGATGTGGGTTCAAATCATAGAATCCCTACCATGCGGGAAGAGGTCATTCGGCCTATTGGGTCCACGCCAACCTTCTGAAGAGCTTCCCACCCAGTCCCAGCCAACTATCCTGTCACCTTAACCCTGTGTTTCCCAGGGCTGATCCACCTAGCCTGCACATCTTTGGTCAATGGGAGGAAACCAGACAAAATCCGTGAAAACACAGGGAGAACATGCAAGCTCCTCATAAATAGCCACCCAAGCCTGGAATCAAACCTATGTCCCGAGTGTCATCAGGCAGTAGTGCTAACCACATACCACTGTGTCACCTAGGGCTCATGGTGAAATCTGAGAGCAATAAAAATCTGGAATTGTAAAAAGCTAGTCTAATGGCAACCAAGTAACTATTGTCAGTTATCATTAAAAGAGAACATCAGGTTTATTAATTCCCTTTACAGAAGGTCACTAGCTCAGTTGGATGGCTAGCAAGTGATGTAGAGCACTATCAATAGTGTGGGTTCAATTCCCACGTGGGGGTGATATAGGGGCTCAGTGGTTATACCTGCTGCCTCATGAAACCACGGAGCCAGGTTTGATCTCACCCACAGGCTGTGTGGAGTTTGCACGTTCTCCCCATGTCAGCGTGGGTTTCCTCCGGGTGCTCTGGTTTACTCCCAGAGTCCAAAATGTGCAGGTCAGGTGCATTGGCCATACTAAATTGACCATAGTGTGTTAGGTGCATTAGTCAGAGGGAAATGGGCCTGGGTGGGTTACTCTTCGGAGGGTTGGTATGGACTTGTTGGGCCAAATGGCCTGTTTTCCACACTGTAGGGAATCTAATCTAATCTAATTCTTGCACCAGCTGAAGCTCCCATGGAGGACTCTCCCCAACCTCTCCTCTCGTAAGAAGTGTGGTGACCCTCAGGTTAACCACCACGAGTCGTCTCTCTCTGAGAGACCACAGTGACCATACCTTTTAAGGAAGAAAATCTGCCATTCTTACCCAGTCTGGCCTACATTGAGTCCAGACCCACAGGTTGACTCTTAACTGTTGAAATGACAACCAATCCGTTCAAGGGCAATTAGAGATGAGTGCCAAATGTCCGCAATGCTGCAAACCATGCAAGAATAAAAAGGAACAAGCTCAAGTCTCTGGAGTAGGATTTAAACCATCAAGCTTGTTTCCTCAAAGATTCCTTTCAAAAATCTTTGAACCAAACCTGACTCACTCCACTAGCTTCTTAAGCAAACTCCTGTCTACACTTAACCCACTTCAATGCCATCACAACTGAAACCCTTCAGGAGACAGGAGCATAAATTAAACATCCCCATCCATAAAATATATTGCAAATATTCCAGTGAGTTCTGACTGCACCTTTTTTAATTAAATCAAATCCAGAGGAATGACAAAAAGAAAAGTGAAGTATCACCAGGTGTTCCAGCAATCCTGGGGCTTAAGTTTAAATTAGCGAAGGTAATGTTAAACAAAGAGCAGCAGGCACTTCTTCATTCAAAGATGGGAAAATGTTTTTACAATAATCTCCTGGGGAGGCAAGGATGCATTAGGGACTTTCAGAATTCAGCTGCATTTGGGAGTGAGATGACGAGACGAGTGGGTAGCGGTTGGAGAGTGAAGGTATGGAGAGGGGATCGAGGCTTTTTGCCTGAAACATCGATTCTCCAGCTCCTCGGATGCTGCTGACCGGTTGTGCTTTTCCAGTGCCACACTCCCGACTGATCTCCAGCATCTGCAGTCCTCACTGTCTCCGTGTGGAGAGAGGTTGGCTGGGGAAGGTTGATGTGTCAGCAGCAGTTCTGAGGGTGACAGACTTTGGTCTAATGGGCACACACATTTTTACTTTAGGGTGAACCAAACCCATTTAATGATGTGATACTTTGCATCACTCATGTACCCATGTTTGTTCACCAATGACAGATACTATCATAATCTGGGCGAGGACGTGTCATGAACTTGTCATCTCAACTTCCCTCTATTACCTTGATATGGGAGTGCCAGCACCACCACATCCTCATCTCCAGTGATCCTGATAAAGCGCCATCGTTTTATAATTAAATACCGCAATATGACTGCTATAACACACATTTTTATTTTAGGATTGGAGTAGAGATAAGTGGTGACTTAGTGGTATTACGCTAGACTATTAATTCAAAGACCCAGGTAATGTTCTGGGGACCTGGGTTTGAACCCCACAAGGGCAGGTGGTGGAATTGGAATTCAGTAATAATCTGGAAATGCTGACCATGAAACCATTACTAATTGTCAGGAAAAAAATCTATCTGTCCTCGAGAGAAGGAAATCTGCCATCCTTATCTGGTGTGGGCTATATATGACTCCAGACCCACAACAATGTGGTTGACTCTTAACTCCCCTCTGGGCAGTAAATGCTGGCCTAGCCAGAGACACCCCCATCCCATAAATGAATGAGGAATAAAATGAATGGCTACGTTCTCGACTAACATCCAACGAATATGAACTGAAATCCTACTATGCAGGTTTGAGAAATTTCAGAATAGTTTATATTCCAAACTCCCTAGAGGCAAATAAAAATGATAAAGAGAATTGAACTTCCAGTTAATAGCTGAAAGAATGACACAGTAACATATCACATTTTACTGTAACAAATGACTAAAAGCACTACTAATTAAACACTATTATTTACTTGTGGAAATCTTATATCTTATCCCTATGTTATGCTTTCTGTGAGATTGTATTTATAGCAATCAGTCCATAATTGCTCCCAGCTTCCAATGGCTTTCTGTATACCTGTTTTGTTGAATGGGAACGTTGGCTGACCAGCCCCATGCAGTTTTCTCAGTTTTCAGAGAGTTCCTTAAATTTACTCCCAACAGGAAAACTCATTTTGATGATCCTTCTTCACCCGGTCATGTCCTCAGTTGAATCTTCCAGAGTTTGTACATGATTTCATGATGAGGTTCTTTGACTAGAGACCATCTCCCTGCCACCTCCAGCTATGATAATTCTCTCTGCTGATCATACAAAACACTGCAGCATGTCTGAGATACTGTGCTGATTTGTACGGAAGCCTGTAACCTGATCTCATAATGGCAACTTTTACTTTCTTCCCTGGGCAATTTGAAACACTAGGCTTGCATCCAAGTAGCATGCTAATTAACCATTCTTAAACACAACACCCTTCCACTTTAAACACAAAGAATATCTTACACCAGAACTAATTACAAACTGGTACCAATAACACCTTTCTGGGATTCAGAGTTTACTTATGATTAACACAGAAACTGTCACCATTTTCTCCAAGTATAATTATCTTGCACCTTCTCAGTAAACCAATCTAAAGCCTTCCTTTGAACTCGAGTAAACAAACCACACAGGCTTAGTGTCAGCTTATATAATACCCTTACTTCACCCTAAATGTAAAAAGATAGTCCCACAACATCTTATACACCTCACAATTATAACATTTTTAAAAGTCTGGATGGTAAGGAAAACAATAAAAGTGAATATGACATTGTCCAGGTTCTTTATCAGGTCTGGGTCTAGGGATGACTCATAGAATCAAAGAATCCCTACATGTGATCCAGTGGTGATTATCAGGCTGCAGCCACTCAGCGGGATGGAGGGAGGGGATGTGCGGGCTTTCTGTGACAAAATCTCATGATCCACCTCAGCAGCTACTAACACCCACTCCCCAATCTTTCAAACATACCCTCAACACCTTTCACTTTCATAAATATCCCACTCACCCTCTCTCACAGACACCTCTACCCACTCACATGTACACCCCTAACCACTCTCACAGACACCCCCAATCACTCTCACAGCCACCCACACTCACCCCCACCAACTCATATAGACACCCCCAACCACTCTCACAATTGCCCCCACTGCCTCCCACAAATCCCCCACCCACTCACAGACAACCCCACCCACTCTCACAGACACCCTACCCACTTTCTCAAATCCCCCATGCACTCTCACAGACACCCCCACTCACTCCCACAGATACCCCCACCCACTCTCAGAAAGACATCCATCGCACTCTCGCAGCCTCCCTGCCCACTCTCAGAACTCCCTCACCCCCAACCACTCACAAACACCACTCACACTCTGTCAAATGCCCCTCTCCCACCCACTCTGACAAACACATCCCACCTCCCCTGTAAACACTCTTACCTGTTGCAAACAATCACTCTCAAACCCCACACATACACAACCACCCCATCACAAACACCACTTCCACATACTCCCCACCCCCTCACGGATACTCCTACCCACACCCAGCCTTCTCACAAACACCCTTAACTACTGTCACAAACATTTCCCACCTGCTCTCATAAACACCCACCTCCCCCCGCTCACAAACACACATCCCTTCCACAAAATACCCTGCACCCACTCTCAGGCCCCTGGAATAACATTAATGAAAAATCTCTGAACTGAGACCAGAATAAATTTGGGAAACACTGGGGTCTAAGCAAGAGGATCCCCCTCCTTAAAGAATCATATAGCATTTTGACATCAAAGATGGGGGCCATTTGGTCCGTCAAATTCATGTCAGCTCTCTTGATCACTGGATAACAATGCAGTTTACTGTGGTGTCCTTCACATTTAAACGGTGCAGTGACATTGTCATGCAGAACCACCAGTTGTCTCTCTCTCTCTCTCTCTCTCTAATGAGAGAGCAGTCCCATGGTCCTCTGAGACTAAGACAACTTTTACCTTTACTGTGAGTGTCCCTAAACTGCACAATCTGCAGTAGTTCAAGAAGGCATTTCACCACATTTCCTCCAGGGACAATTAGGGACACACAATAAATGCTGGCCCAGTCAATGATGTCCATGTTACATGAAAGAATTAAAAGAACAGGGTTTCCAGCACTTGAATAAAGGAGAAATACTGTAGATACCGGAACTCCAACAAACACTCTGCAGCAGAGAGAGAAACAGAGTTAACTGTTCTTAGGTTCTAAAGAAGAGTCATACTCTGTTTCTCTCTTCACAAATACTGCCAGACCTGCTGAGTTTCTCCGGTCCTTTTTGTATTTATTTTTGTACATGCTGTCTGTACTGCTCATAGAATCCCCACAGCGTAGAAACAGGCCAATCTGCACAACAGGTCCATACCGACCCTCCGAAGAGCATCCCACCCAGGTCTATCTATGTATCTCTGCATTTCCCATGGTTAATCCATCTAGCCTGCACATCCCTGAACACTGGATAATTTAGCATGGCCAGTCCACCCTGACCTGTCCATCTTTGGACTGTGGGAGGAAACCGGAGCACCTGGAGGAAACCAGTGCAGACACGGGGAGAACATGCAAACTCCACACAGACAGTCACTCAAGAATGGGATCGGACCTGGGTCCCTGGCACTGTGAGGCAGCAGTGCTAACCACTGAGCCATCGTGCCAGCCGATGCTTTTTAAAAAAAAATTAACCTATTGTTTAAACAACCTTTTCAGAGATACGATTACACACATTTGGGGCAGGTGGGATTTGAGGACGGGCATCTTGGTCCAGAGGTAGGGACACTATCACTGCACACAACAGGGTAGGTGCTGTTACCTTTGGGCTGCGCTGTTAAATGCTTTCAGGTAGATGTATATGTCATTATTTTGAAAGAGGGCAGGGCAGTTCTTTTTGCTTTGCTCTGCCTCCTAAAAATAGGAGACATTGATTTAAAAAAAACAGGATGCATCACCTCTCTCACAATGGCAATTGTGAGAGCTTACTTTGCACAACCAACATTTCTCTACAACAGTGAATACCTATAAAGAATCTGCTTGATTGTCCATAAAGTGCTCTGGGACATCCTGAGGCTGTGAAAAGCCCTGTAGAAATACAAGTCCTTTTTTTTTCCACGAGACATCAAAACAATTTACAGCTATTTGATAAAGAAAAATAGCTAAAACTCCCCCTCACACAAAACAAATTGCTTCCACCAGCACTCGTCACCATCCTAATTGAGCCTTCAGAGCTCTTGTGACATCTTCCACACAAAACTCAATTTAACCTTCCGCGCCTTTGAACCGCTTCATAAGTTAAAACAGAGGTTTCAAAAAAAAGATTCTTTTCAAATGCAAAGCACCAATGCCATTTCACGCTAATTAATTCAAGCAGTTTTGACAGGAGGGATTTCTGGAAAAATTATCACTCAGAGACTCAATCGATTGCTGTATGTGAACTGCATTACTCTCCTCGCTATTAATCCAAATATTAGCCCAATTTTAACACAGAAAATCATAAACGATGTAGGAGAGGGGTAAATAAATATAACACAGTAACCAGACCAGTTTGGGGACTTTTTAACTCCAATACATTTATCTGAAATGAATAGTTTGTGCGTGTATTTTTTTTGTCTAAGTTCAATTTTGTCAAAACAGGAAATTGCTGTGATTCTTCGAGCCTGCTTCAGATCCAGCTCTGTCGTGATTTCTGCCCAAGATTAAATATAAATAGGAACCAGCTTCTTTGGAGAGGAAATCACAGAAATTATATTTGCTGGATTTTATTAAATGATCTCCGAATGATGCGAGAGAGCCTGGTGGAGAAAATAATCCTGCAATGTTTACGCAGTGCCTCATCTCAGAAACCCAGTGGCTCGACAGTGCCTCCAAGAGGAAACCCGCTGAAGAGCTGTCTACTGCTTTGAGTCCACATCCAGGAGAGCATATACCAACTGCAATTCCTCAAGACCACATCGAGCTCGCCTGGCTCACCACAAAGATGAAAGAAATGGCTGCTCACACAAACTCTGAGAGTTTTCAATATTTACTCTCCACCTCACTGAGACTAATGGCTTCAGACCAAACCCACGTAATTTACACCTTTGCTTTTATTCAGTAACGGGGTGGAGGTATTTCTGGTTAGAAGTGGGTACGGCAGATGCTGGAGATTAGAGTGACGCTAGAAAAGCACAGCAGGTCAGCCAGCATCCAGGAGCAGCAAAATCGACGTTTCAGGCAAAAGATGAAGGGCTTTTGCCCGAAACATTGTATTTCTGGTTAGCACAGCATTTATTGCCAAACTTGGATTATCCCCAGCTGTGGGTCTGGACTCACATGTAGGTCAGACCAGGTAGTGACAGCAGATTTCCTTCCCTCAGCAACATGGTATTAATGACAATTGTCAACCATTTAATGGTTACTGTTAGACTTTTAAAAATTTAACCTATTTTTCTAAACAACCTGACCCAAGATGCAATTACATACCCTCTAGAGCAGGTGAGACTTGAACCTGGTCCAGAGGTAGTGACACTACCACTGCAGCCTTTCATTTAACACCATAAACTTCTAATTTTTTTTATCAATCGACATCTTTAATCAACCCTGTCCAGAAACAGTATGATGCAGCTAGGTGGCTCAGTGGTTAGCACTGCTACTTCACAGTGCTAGGGACCCAGATTCAATTCCAGCCTGTGTGAAGTTTGCACATTCTCCCCTTGTCTGTGTGGGCTTCCTCTGGGTGCTCTGGTTTCCTCCCACTGTCCAAAGATGTACAGGTTAGGGTGAATTGGCCATGCTAAATTGCCCCCATAGTGTTAGATGCATTAGTCAGGGGTAAATAAAGGGTAGGGAAATAGGTCTTGGTGGGTTGCTTTTCAGAGGGTTCAGTGTGGACTTGTTGGGCCAAATGGCCTGTTTCCATACTGTAGGAAATCTAATCTAATCTAGATGTTATTACACATCCTTTGAAGTAGGTGGGACTTGAGCCAGGGCCTCCTGGTCTAATGGTAGGGACACTAGCATAAGACCATAAGACATAGGAATGGAAGTAAGGCCATTCGGCCCATCGAGTCCACTCCGCCATTCAATCATGGCTGATGGGCATTTCAACTCCACTTATCCGCATTCTCCCCGTAGCCCTTAATTCCTTGTGACATCAAGAATTTATCAATCTCTGCCTTGAAGATATTTAGTGTCCCGGCCTCCACTGCACTCTGCGGCAATGAATTCCACAGGCCCACCACTCTCTGGCTGAAGAAATGTCTCCGCATTTCTGTTCTGAATTGACCCCCTCTAATTCTAAGGCTGTGTCCACAGGTTCTAGTCTCCTCGCCTAACGGAAACAATTTCCTAGTGTCCACCTTTTCCAGGCCATGTATTATCTTGTAAGTTTCTATTAAGCACTGGAACCCCTCCCTTGTTAAACTTTTAATTCAATTCTTTATTGAATTCAGCTGCCATAGCAGGGCGCAAACCAATGTGCCTAGAACATTACCTGGGTTTCTAGGTTTAACAGTCTAGTGATATTACCATTAGGGCATTGCCTCCCCAGTGCGAAGAGGTGGCTCTCACCTTGATTCCTGATGAAGGGTCCCGACCCAAAACATTGACGCTCCTGCTCCTCCGATGCTGCCTGACCTGCTGTGCCTTTCCAGCTCCACATTTTATCGACTCTGACTTTCAGCATCTGCAGTCCTTACTATCCCCTGACTCTCACCATTTTCAGTGGGACAGGAGATCCACGACAAGTAAAAGCAATAAACTGCAGTGGCTGCAAGTCAGAAATCGCTGGCGAAATTCAGCAGGTCTGGCAGCATCTGTAGACAGTGGGGTGGGGTGGGGGGAGAGAGAGAGAGAGTTAACGTTTCAAGTCTGAGATAATTCTTAAGATAAGGAAGGAGCTGGAAAATGATATTTTTATGCTATACACAAGGGGGAAGGGGAGCAGTTGGAACTGATTATGAGGGGGCATGGTGGCTCAGTGGTTAGCACTGTCGCCTCACAACGCCAGCGACCTGGGTTCGATTCCCATCTCGGGCGACTGTCTGTGTGGAGTTTGCACATTCTCCCAGTGTCTGTGTGGGTTTCCTCTGGGTGCTCCGGTTTCCTCCCACAGTCCGAAGATGTGCAGGTGAGGTGGATTGGCCAGGCTAAATTGCCCGTAGTGTCAGGTGCATTAGTCAGGGGTAAATAGATGGTAGGGGAATGGGTCTGGGGGTTACTCTTCGGAGGGTTGGTGTGGACTTGTTGGGCCAAATGATCTGTTTCCACACTGTAGGGAATCTAATCTAAAAAAAGGGCAAAAGCAGTGATAATGGTGATAAAGGAGTGATAGAAAATGCATGATAGGTGTAAATGTTGGCTGTGAGAAGGAGTATGGATCCTCATTGCTGATGAATCACTCCACCATGTTATCCAGCCACACTACCATGGTAAATGGGCTGGATTAGTCATACTTCTGAAGAAGTCTTATAGGACTTGAAACTCTGTTTCTCTCTCTACAGATGCTTGGTTGGAAGAGCTATATAAACGTGAGTTTGTTGCAGTAGCATTTATAAAGTCACACTCAAAACTGTACTTGGTAATTTTAACAAAGCAATAATCTGAAGGGCAAGACAATGGCAAGGAGAGAGAGGAAGAAAGAGAGTCACAGAGAGAGAAAGAAGGTAATGGGGAGGGGTGGGGGGAGGAGGGTGACAGATCCGTATTTCTCCTGCGGCAGAGAACGTGGCCCACACGGGCATGGACGTGTTCACTCAGACCCTCTTCTGTGCTAAAGACTGAAATAAGCAGATCTCTCCTTTGCCCCATGTCAGTGAATTAATCCCGGTGCCTCCCACGACAGCTGTTATCGCTTGACATTCATAAGCCTCGCAGAATGCTGTGCAACCCTGTTAAACTGGCAACCCTCGGGCTGCTATCTTTATTTTCTCATTCTTTCATTTCTTTAGCTCCCTCTCCTCTTGCAACCAAATTGAAAACAATTATTGCCTGGAAACATCCCCTGAAGTATGATTGCTTGGCCAATCAGTGCCTGCAGTTCCAAGCTGCACTCAATTTATTGTATAGTGTTCAGGAGAGGGAGGAAGGCACAGTACGCCTGTAACATCGGCAATGTGATTGAGTCCAACTGGATTCCCAGCCAAGACCCAGTGAGAGTGCTTCAGGGAGGTCCTGTGCCTGACTGTACCCTTGCTTTGGGTGTATGTGGCCAGTAGCTCATGATCACTTTCTGTAGGAATGGGCAATAAACATTAGTCTAGCCAGCAACACCAACATTGCATGAGTGAATTAAACTATCTCATTGCAGCGCTGCTGCTGAATTGGAGATGCTGTATTTCAGCTCAGATATGAGATTGTGACTTTCTCAGCTGGTTGTAAAAGATGCCACAGTGCTATTTGAAGAAGGTAACTTGATGAAAGATTTCAAGATATTCATCAGAACAGGTAGATCAGTTATTAACTTCATACCTGAGGCTGAAGAGTGTTTGTGATTGAAGAGCTATTAAGTGATCTGGAGCAAGGGATTTACAGTGTGTTACAATACAGTCACTGTCTCAGTAAATGATAGAAAGAGGGGCTGAAGGGTTATGTTTTTAAGCAAGGGGCATTCTCACTTCATTCAACTGTCAGTGCTCAATTATCTTTTTGTAATATGAGATTGGAACAAACAGAAGGCATAAAGATCATGAAGCAGGGATTCTTCATTCCAGGTCATCACAAAGAGGAAGGGAAATTAAGGATAAACAGGAAACTATTTAAATGGAATGACAACCCTGGGCTACACTGCCCTACAGCAATCCTTTGCCTAGCTGCTTCCCCTTGCACCTCCACCAGAGCCACCCTTTTCCCCAGGGAGAGTCTGTTCGACTGCACCATCTCTCATTAGTGGAGGTCCCAGCAAACTCACTCCTTCACCGTCGCCACATTCTGCTGGAATTCCCAGGGTACATTGTTTCTCTTTATTCTCTCCCAGGATGTGGGCAAGGCCAGCATTTGTTTTCCCCAGCCCCGATTCGCCTTGAATTGAGTGGTTTATATCGTGTCATCTCAGGGGCAATTAAAAATTACATGTTGACTCGACTGGGTAAGGATTAATGAATCACATGGGTTTTTCTAAACAATGTGATGACACCTTCACGGTCACCAGTACTCAGAACTAGAATAGACAATTGGTGCAGGAGTAGGCCATTCTGCTCTTCGAGCCTGCACCACCATTCAATATGATCATGGCTGATCATCCTTAATCAGTATCCTTTTCCTGCCTTATCTCCATCACCCTTGACTCCACTACCCTTGAGAGCTCTATCCAACTCTTTCTTAAATGAATCCAGAGACTGGGCCTCCACTGCCCTCTGGGGCAGAGCATTCTACACAGCCATCGCTCTCTGGGTGAAGAAGTTTCTCCTCATCTCTGTCCTAAATGGTCTACCCCGTATTTTTAAGCTGTGTCCTCTGGTTCGGCACTCACCCATCAGCGGGAACATATTTCCTGCCTCCAGAGGGTCCAATCCTTTCATAATTTTATATGTCTCAATCATATCCCCTCTCAGTCTTCTAAACTCAAGGGTATAAAAGCCCAGTCGCTCCAGTCTTTCAGTGTAAGGTAATCCCGCCATTCCAGGAATTGACCTTGTGAACCTACGCTGCACTCTCTCAATAGCCAGAATGTCTTTCCTCAAATTTGGAGACCAGAACTGCACACAGTATTCCAGGTGTAGTCTCACCAGGGCCCTGTACAGCTGCAGAAGAACACCAGATTTATTACTGGAATTTAAATTCCCACAAGTTGCCATGGTGAGATTTGAATCCATGGCCCCAGAATATTAGCATTGTCTTCTTGACTATGAGCCCAGTGAGATTACCTCTATGTCACCCTCGAGACTTGGGATAGCCTGAGATCACAAAGGGGACTATGGAAAGTAAAGGCCTTCATTTGCATGATGTTATGCTTCCAAGTAAAATAATCAGCAAGAACTTTTAAACAAGCAGTTAAATCTCTCGGCTATGCATGTACTTTATCTCCTTTTGCTATAGTCTGGTAGTTTCTCATATCCGCTCTGTACAAAACAAGATGAAAGAGAAGGAGATGAAAGAATGTTAGAGTGCGTGTGTATACATGTATGGCTGGAGAGAGCGTGCGTATTCGCATGTGTGTGAATGCCTGTGTGTCTTTGTGCACACATGCATCTGGATAGCAGCCTATAGCCTCCTGTTTGGCCCAATTCAGTTGTGTCATGATTAATCAAACTGTCCTCATTTATCTTCAAGAGCCTGCAGGCACTGGTGTTCCATCCAGGGAGTCCCATTCAGCTCATTCCCCCCCCCGGACAGTGGGCCAGGTTTCACTGTTTGATGTTTGCTTGCATGTCGTTCCCTTATGCAGTGCAAAGGACGAGAAACAGCCAGGAGCAAGTTACAGGCTGGAATCTTGGTAAGGGCTTCAGGTCATGTATTATGAGCTGAACAGATAGCCAGGACTGTATTAGTGACTGTAATAGAAATGTAGAAAATTGGATCTGAGGTCAGCCATTCAGCCCTTTGAGGCTGCCCTGCTGTTCATTATGATCATGGCTGCTCATCCAACTCATTACCCTGTTCTCATTTGCACTACATATTGTTTGATCCCTTTAGACCCAAGTATTATGTCTCACTCCTTCTTGACATCATTCAATGTTTTGGCCTCAACCTGGCAGAGAATTCCACAGGCTCCCCCACTGTCTGAGTGAAGACATTTCTTCCCACATCAGTCTGAAATGGCCTGTCCTATATTCATGTACCATAACCCTGGTCCTGGGTTAATATGTGGAATAACATATCTGGGATGGGAACAATCTATTTGAGTGATTTGAGTTTCTCACATGGAAAAAATGTACTGTGCAGTATATGACAGACTGGACTCTAATTGAGGGGTTCAGGATGGTTTATATATGGAACAAGATACTCCAGGGTGGAATACAGACTGGAATCTAACCAGGTGGTGGTTTGGTTGGGGGGGGGGGGGGGGGTGTGTGGTTTGGGTTAGAGTAGCAGATACAAGTTGCAGTCTGGAATATAATTGTGGGGATTAGAGGAGCCGTTTATAAATAGAATAACAGATAACCAGGATTGAGTTACAGACTGGAATCTGATCAATGAGCTTGGTTTCTATTGAAAGTGCCCATGGGTTGTGGCTGTCACTGGTTAGACCAACATTCCTTGCCCATTCTTAATTCCTCTCCAGAAGGTGGCAGTGAGCTGGCTTCCTGAATGACTGCAGTTCATTCGGTGTAGGTGTCTCCATGATGCTGCTAGAGAGCTGGCAGCACAGTGGTAATGTCACTAAAGTAACAGTCCACAACTCCAGGCTAATATTCTGGGTTCCTAGGCTCAAATTCCACCACGGCAGATAGTGATATTTGAAATCATGAAAAAAAAGTCTGGGATTAAAACGGTGGTCATTGTAAGTCTTGTTGTGAAAGTTCATTTGGTTTACTGATGTCCTGAGGGAAAGAAATCTGCCATTGTTACCGATCTGGGACTTCAGACCCACAGCAATGTGGTTGATTCCTAACTGCCCTCTGAAATGGTTCTAGCAAGCCATTCTCTTCAAGGGTAATTAAAGCTAGGCAACAAACACTGGCCTTGCCAGGGACACCCACATCCCATGAAATGATAAAAAAAAGATGGGCAGCACAGTGACTCAGCGGTTAGCACTGTTGCCTCACAGCGGCAGGGACCTGGGTTCAATTCCAGCCTCGGGTGATTGTCTGTGGGGAGTTTGCATGTTCACCCTGTGTCTGTGCACCCCACGTCTGTGTGGGCTTGCTCTGGTTTCTTCCCACAGTCCAAAGATGTGTGGGTGAGGGTGGACTGGCTGTGCCAAATTCCCCATAATATTCAGGAATGTGTAAGTTAGGTGCATTAGTCAGGGGTAAATGTAGAGTAATGGGTTTAGGTGGGATACTCTTTGGGGGCTTGCTTTCCACACTGTAGGGATTCTATTAACTAAGGTGTAAAGAACCAAAGATCAATGGTGCTTAAGGTTTTAGTGCAATACATTGTGGTCAGGGAGGCTGGGGAGCTCCCCCTTTAGGGGAGTGTGAATATCTAAGGAACCAGGTGAGAATTCCCATGGTTAGCAGATAAGAATGTGATTGGAGGGTAAAGTCGAAGAGGCCAGAAGATTTCCCCCAGGAAGAAGTCAATGTCCTGTCTGTGGCTTCAGTTCCAGTTGGCTAAATAGTTAATGAGTTTTTATTTTGAATCTTTAATGCCTGTTTAATGAGAGTCTTCCCTAAGTCTTCTCCAGAGTGAGGGATGATGTGTGAACAGAGCCTGCTCCCAGCCCTCTTTCCAGCTGCTGTACAGATCAGCAATGCTGCACAGGACAGTCCAGCAGGTGGCGCTTGCAGCTACCCTCTGCCTGTACCACCAGCTGGCATCTGCCTGGCACACAGTACATACTCTCAGGGGGAGTCCTGCATCACCTCCTGCATCCCAGTGATGGTAAATGAAGGAACTGTGCATCAGGTTTCTGCATTTAGATAGCACCCCATAGAATCACCTCAGTGCACTCCATCCACCATCGGTTACGATGGTGAAGAGTGGGGACTCTTGTTGAGGTGGGCATAAAGTGCTGCAGCATGCAACAAGGTATTTCAGCCCATTGTGTCTACCTTGGTTCTATCCACTGATAATCCACCCAGTCCCCAGTTTAACCCCGAGAGTCCTGCAGATTCTCTCCCTTCTCATAATGATCCAATTCCTTTTTGAAAACTTTGACTGATCCTGCCTTCACCAGCATTCCCAGTGATTCTGAATCCTCGCTACATAAAAAAAACATTTTTTTCTCAGTTTGCCATAGCTTCCTTTGTCAATCACCCGAAATATGGTTCTTGATCCATGACAGGGTGCAGTTTCTCGTTGTCTACTTGGTATCATCAAGATGTACAACACAGAAACAGACCATTCAGTCCAACTCATCCATGCTAACCAGATACCCTAAATTAATCTTAGTCTCATTTGCCAGCATTTGGCCCATATCCCTTTCAACCCTTCCTATTCATGATTTGGAGGTGCCAGTGTTGGACTGAGGTGTACAAAGTTAAAAATCACACAACACCAGGTTATAGTCCAACAGGTTTATTTGGAAGCACTAGCTTCCGGAGCGCTGCTCCTTCATCAGGTGGCTGTGGGACAGATGCCTTTTAAATGTTGCAACTGTACCAGCCTCCGTCACTTCCTTTGGCACTCATTCCATTCACGCATCACCTTCTGTGTGAAAGTTGCCCCTCAGGTTCTTTTTAAATCTTTCCATTCTCATTTTAAACCTATGCCCTCTAGTTCTGGAGTCCCCTACCCCAGGGAAAAGACCTTGACTATTCCCCCTATCCGTGCCCTTCATGATTTTATAAACTTCTGTAAGGTCACCCTTCAGCCTCCAATGCTCAGGGAAAATAGCCCCAGCCTGTTCAGCCTCTCCCTAGAACTCAAACCCTTCAACCCTGGCAACATCCTTGTAAATCTTCTCTGAATCCTTTCAAGTTTCACAACATCCTTCCCAAAGGAGGGATGCCAGAATTGGGAGACCAAAAGTAACCTATCCAACGTCTTGTACAGCCGCAACATGACTTCCCAACTCAATGCACTGACCAATAAAGGCAAGCATACCAAATGTCTCCCTCACTATCTTATCTACCTGAAACTCCACTTTCAAGGAGCTATGAACCTGCATTCCAAAGTCTCTTTGTTCAGCAACACTCCCTATGACCTTACCATTAAGTGTATAAGTCCTGCTCTGATTTGTCTTTCCAAAATGCAGCACCTCACATTTATCTAAATTAAACTCCATTTGCCACTCCTCAGCCCATTGGCCCATCTGATCAAGGTCCAGTCTAGCTTTAAGGTATCTTTTTTACTGTCCACTACCCCTCCAGTTTTGGTGTCATGTGCAAACTTCCTATCATACCATCCAAATCATTTATATAAATGATGAAAAATAGTGGACTCAGCACCGATCCTTGTGGCACTCCACTGGTCACAGGCCTCCAGTCTGAAAAGCAACCCTCATCCAACACCCTCTGTCTTCTACCTTCGAGCCAATTCTGTATCCAAATGACTAATTCTCCCTTTATTCCATGAGATCTAACCTTGCTAACCAGTCTACCATGAGGAACTTTGTCAAATGTCTTACTGAAGTCCACATAGATCACATCAACCACTGTGCTTTCAGCAATCCCCTTCATTATTTCTTAAAAACACTCAATCAAGTTTGTGAGTCATGATTTCCCACGCAAACAGCCATGTTGACTATCCCGAATCAGTCCTTGTCTTTTCAAATAATGTAAATCCAGTCTCTCAGGATTCCCTGCAACAACTTGCCCACCACTGATGGCAGGCTCACTGGTGTATAGTTCCCTGGCTTGTCCTTACCACCCTCCTTAAACAATGGCACCACGTTTGCCAACCTCCAGTCTTCCGGTACCTCACCTGTGACTATTGATGATACAAATATCTCAGTAAGAGGCTCAGCAATCACTTCTCTAGCTTCCCACAGAGTTCTAGGGTACAGATAATCAGGACCCAGGGATTTATCCACCTTTTTGCGTTTTAAAACATTCAGTACCACCTCCTCTGTGAAATGGATATTTTTCAAGATGTCACTATTTTTCCCCAAGTTCTCTTGCATCCATGTCCTTTTCAACAGTAAATACTGATGCAAAATGCCTGTTTAGTACTCCCCCATCTCCTGCGGCTCCACACAAAGGCTGCCTTGCTGATCTTGGAGGGGCTATATTCTCTCCCTAGTTACCCTTTTGTCCTTAATGTATTTAAAAAAGCCCTTTGGATTCTCTTCAACCCTATTTGCCAAAGCTATCTCATGTCCCCTTTTTGCCCTCCTGATTTCCCTTGTAAAGTATACTCTGACTGCCTTTATACACTTCTAGGGGTTCACTAGATCCCTGCTGTCTATACCTTACATATGCTTCCTTCTTTTCCTTGACCATAACCTCCAGTCACCCAGTATTCCCTACACCTACCAGCCTTACCCTTCACCGAAACAGGAATATACTGTCTCTAGACTCTCGTTATCTCATTTTTGAAGGCTTCCCATTTTCTAGACAAACCTTTACCTGCAAATATCTGCCCCCAGTCAACTTTTGAAAGTTCCTGCCTAATACCGTCAAAATTGGCCTTCCTCCGATTTAGAACTTTAACTTTTAGATCTTGTCTGTCCTTTTCCATCATTTTTCAAAACTAACAGAATTATGATCACTGGCCTCAAAATGTTCCCCTATTGACGCCTCAGACACCTGCCCTGCCTTATTTCCCGAGAGTAGATCAAGGTTTGCTCCATCTCTAGTGTCAAGGCAGGTTATGATGCTCAACAACTAGAAGAAATCTCCTCTTGAGCTTCTCCCTCCTCCAATCTACCTGTTTCACTGAGGTTTCTCATCCCTGGACCATTTTTCTGAATCTTTCTGATTATTTTCTGGATACCTACATATCTTTTCCCAAGGAGAATGTGAGAACTGCAGATGCTGGAGATCAGAGCTGAAAAATGTGTTGCTGGAAAAGCGCAGCACGCAGGCAGCATCCAAGGAGCAGGAGAATCGACGTTTCGGGCATAAGCCTTTCTTCAGGAATGAGGAAGGTGTGCCAAGCAGGCTAAGATAAAAGGTAGGAAGGAGGGACTTGGAGGAGGGGCTTTTGGAATGTGATAGGTAGAAGGAGGTTAAGGTGAGGGTGATAGACCGGAGGGGGTGGGGGCAGAGAGGTCGGGAAGAAGATTGCAGGTCAAGAAGGCGGTGCTGAGTCCGAGGGTTGGGACTGAGATAAGGTGGGGTGAGAGGAAATGAGGAAGCTGGAGAAATTTGCATTCATCCCTTGTGGTTGGAGGGTTCCTAGGTGGAAGATGAGATGCTCTTCCTCCGTGGTCTGGCGATGGAGGAGTCCAAGAACCTGCATGTCCTTGGTGGAGTGGGAGGGGGAGTTAAAGTGTTCAGCCACGGGGTGGTTGGGTTGGTTGGTGCGGGTGTCCCAGAGATGTTCTCTGAAATGGAGAGGTCTAGGAAGGGGAGGGAGGAGTCTGAGACGTCCAGGTAAATTTGATGTTGGGGTGAAAGGTGTTAGTAAAGAGACCACCCCATTTCTATCTCGGGCGACCGACTCAACACGGACATTTACTATAAATCGACCGACTCCCACAACTACCTAAGTTACACCTCCTCACACCCTGCCCCCTGTAAAAACACCATCCGATATTCCCAATTCCTTCGCCTCTGCTACATTTGCTCCCAGGAGGACCAATTCCAATACCGAACAACCCAGATAGCCTCCTCCTTCAAAGACCGCAATTTCCCCTCAGATGTGGTTGACGATGCTCTCCACCGCATCTCCTCCACTTCCCGCTCCTTCGCCCTTGAACCCTCCAATTGCCACCAGGACAGGACCCCACTGGTCCTCACCTACCACCTCACCAACCTCAATATACATCGTATCATCCTTCGCTATTTCTGCCACCTCCAAACAGACCCCACCACCAGGGATATATTTCCCTCCCCAAGCAGCGATCCAGAAAGACCACTCCCTCCACGACTCCCTCGTCAGGTCCACACCCCCCACCAACCCAACCTCCACTCCCGGCACCTTCCCCTGCAACCGCAAGAAATGCAAAACTTGCGCGCACACATCCCCCCTCACTTCCCTCCAAGGCCCCAAGGAATCCTTCCATTTCCATCACAAATAAACCTGCACCTCCACACACATCATTTACTGCATTCGCTGCACCCGATGTGGCCGCCTCTACATCGGGGAGACAGGCCGCCTACTTGCGGAACATTTCAGAGAACATCTCTGGGACACCCGCACCAACCAACCCAACCGCCCTGTGGCTCAACACTTTAACTCCCCCTCCCACTCCGCCAAGAACATGCAGGTCCTTGGCTTCCTCCAT
This sequence comes from Hemiscyllium ocellatum, assembly GCF_020745735.1. Lineage (NCBI taxonomy): Eukaryota > Metazoa > Chordata > Chondrichthyes > Orectolobiformes > Hemiscylliidae > Hemiscyllium > Hemiscyllium ocellatum. Next base: position 9,634,558 of record NC_083447.1, on the reverse strand, counting down.
CGCCAGACCATGGCAAAATGACGGCTGGAGGAAGAGCGCCTCATCTTCCACCTAGGAACCCTCCAACCACAAGGGATGAATGCAGATTTCTCCAGCTTCCTCATTTCCCCTCCCCCCACCTTAGCTCAGTCCCAACCCTCGGACTCAGCACCGCCTTCTTGACCTGCAATCTTCTTCCCGACCTCTCTGCTCCCCCCCCTTCTCCGGCCTATCACCCTCACCTTAACCTCCTTCCACCTATCGCATTCCCATCGCCCCTCCCCCCTCCTCCTCTCTACCTTTTATCTAAGCCTGTTTGGCACACCTTCCTCATTCCTGAAGAAGGGCTTATGCCCGAAACTTCGATTCTCCTGCTCCTTGGATGCTGCCTGACCTGATATCTTTCCCCAAGTGGAGTATTGACAACTCGAGTTAAGCTGAACCAGGGCTTTATACAAGTTTATCTTGTTGGGTAAAGTGGCCAGTTAGTCTAACTTAGAGACTACATACAGGGCACTGACTGGATACATCCTGGACAAACAACAGGCTTTCAACAATGACAACGTGCTCTTGGTCTGTAGTTTTGACACAGAGGTGGCCAGAACGGCACATTTAAAGCATGTTCCTGTTCTGGAAGGGCTTGAAGACCCTGTAGTGACGTTGGAATGATGTAATGGATCTGCACATCACTGAGCATAAAGGGCAGGGTGGGCGAGCCTCATACCTGATGAAGGGCTTATGCTGGAAATGTCAATTCTCCTTGAATGCTGCTGGACCTGCTGTGCTTTTCCAGCACCACACTCTCAATGGAGTTAAAACAGTCCTGTGCAACACTACACTAAACAACACTACTATAGACTAAAACTTTAAAGAGTATTAAGAGCATATGGACATTAACACAAATAAATTATATTGGTGCTCAACCCATGTTGAGCTTTTCACTGTGCCTTGGTACACGTGGCAACAAATTCAATTCAATTCAATTCAATTCAATGTAACTGTAAGGCCGTGTATATCAATGATTACCGTGGACATTGTTAGAGAGCAGAGCAGATCCTTTCCCAAAGTATATAAAGAAGGTAGTAAAGACCCTAAATTTTTCTTATTTTAAAGGTGAATGTCAGGTGCCGAGTTCCAGATGCAATTCGATTGGTCTCCCAGGCTGTTTACTCTCCTGGTTTGGTAGACTGCTTGGTCCCTCTGCTTTAAAACCTTTCTTCAACAAAATCCAGGACAAAATAACCTCTTAAAGGCACAGCATTGTTACAATAGAAATATTTAGAATTAACGTACAATAAATAGTGTTATTTTGATAACTAAGCATGGAGAAAGATCCTGACCTAGCCAACTCCTTGACCAACCCGCCTTGAAGGCAAACTGACAGTGTGACTTCAAACCATATGGTGAGAAGGTTTGGATGACATTGTCTGGTATTTTTTAAAAACTTTCATGGGATGTGGATGTCACTGGTCGGCCAGCATTTATTGCTTATCCCTCATTGCCCAGAGGGCAGAGAAGAGTCTGTGGGTTTGGAATCACATGTAGGCCAGACCAGGAAAGGATGGCAAATTTCCTTCCCTGAAGGACATTAGTGAAGCAGAGGAGCTTTTACACAGCCAACGAGCTGCCAACAAGCAAACTATTCTTTTGTTTGGTTCCCCATTGGATTCAAGTTTCACCATCTGCCATGGCAAAATTTGAACCCATATCTACAGATCACGATTCTGGGTCTCTGGATTACTATCCCTAGGGCAACATCACCAGGCCAGCATCTTCCCTTTAGTACCCAAAGGCTTGCTGTTGCTGTAGTTGCTGCCTTGAGGGATCGCAGGGTCACATGGGACTAGCTGAAGGAAAACCTGTTCTAGTTATTGGTACTCACTGAGCAATGAGTGATGAATGATGGAGAGATCAGCAAACAAGAGGGTCAGAGAGTGTCCGAGAGAATTAGAGAGTGTCACAGTCTGTCTCAGGGAGGGTCAAAGTGTGTCACAGTGTGTCACCATGTGTCTCAGAGATTGTTAGAGAAAGTCAGAGAATGTCACAGTGTGTCACAGTCTGTCAGAGATTGTCACAGTGTGCCTCAGAGAGTGTTACCTTCTGTATCAGAGATTGTCGGAGAGTTTTACAGTGTGTCTCAGAGAGTCAGAGAGAGTCAGGAAGAGTCACAGTGTGTCTCAGAGAGAGTCACAGTGTGTCTAAGAGAGCATCGCAGAGAGTCAGGGAATGCCAGTGTGTCATCGTCTGTCAGAGAGTGTCACAGTCTGTCAGAGAGCGTCATAGTGTGTCTCAGAGAGTCTCAGAGAGAGTCCGAGAGTGTTACAGTCTGTCTCAGAGAGTCAGAGAGAGTCAGGAAGAGTCACAGTGTGTCTCAGAGAGAGTCACAGTGTGTCTAAGAGAGCATCGCAGAGAGTCAGGGAATGCCAGTGTGTCATCGTCTGTCAGAGAGTGTCACAGTCTGTCAGAGAGCGTCATAGTGTGTCTCAGAGAGTCTCAGAGAGAGTCCGAGAGTGTTACAGTCTGTCTCAGAGAGTCAGAGAGAGTCAGGAAGAGTCACAGTGTGTCTCAGAGAGCGTCACAGTGTGTCTAAGAGAGCATCGCAGAGAGTCAGGGAATGCCAGTGTGTCATCGTCTGTCAGAGAGTGTCACATTCTGTCAGAAAGTGTCATAGTGTGTCTCAGAGAGAGTCCGAGAGTGTTACAGTGTGTCTCAGAGAGTGTCAGAGAATGTCACAGTGTGTCACATGCTGTCAGTCCATTGCCCTCACGATCATTTCTGGGTCAGGTGACTATGACTGCCAGGGATGATCCAGTCAGAACTGTACTGCAACTAACTGAATGCCACCCTCAATTTATTCCTACCTCTGTCATTGGTCAGTACCAATGCTGTCAATCAAAATGAACCCCTGGTTAGTGAGAGGCCGGGGGGGAAAAAATCCCTGTGACATGCTAGACTCGCCAACTTTAAGGGCATTTAAAGGATCATTGGATAAACATATGGATGAAAATCCAGTAGCTTAGGTTAGATGGGCTTCAGATAGGTTTCACAGCTTTGCGCAACATCGAGGGCCGAAGGGCCTGCACTGCGCTGTAATGTTCTATGTTCTATGTCCCATAGCCAGAGTTGCATTTGTGCAATAACTGGAGATGGCAATGTAGTTTTAAAAACAAGTTTCATGCTTTATCTATGTTAGTAAATCAAAAGCAAAATACTATGGATGCTGGGAATCTGAAGCAGACACACAAGAGTGCTGGAGCATCTCAGCAGGTCTGGCAGGATCTGTGGAGTGAGGAAAAGAGGGTTAATGTTTCAAGTCTGGTGTGAGTCCTACTCAGAACGAGAAAAATACTAGACTTGAAACATTAACTCTTTTTCTTGCTTGGTCTCTGCACAGATACTGCTAGACCTGTTGAGATTCTCCAGCATTGTGTGTTTGCAACAGTAAGACAAGTATGAGTTTGTCAGGAGATTACTGTGGTAACCTTATAGCACATGAGAAGCATTAATTCTGTTTCTAGCATGCATTCACAATTTAATTTAAAACAGATGAGAATTAGAATTAAATTTTCTTTGTCACAAGCATAAGGTATGTGAGTGCTGTACACTGTACAAAGTTGCCATTTCTGGCACCACCTTTGGCACAAAGGTGCTTAAGTTCAAAACCTTAAGTGTAAATTAGAAAAATAAATAAATAGCATTTATTTAGCAACATTTAGCATTACAGTCCATCTAAAGCAGAGAAACAGAGAGAAAAAAATAAAAGCAGACAGGTCTGCACTGGACTTCCCTGCACTGAGGTGCAATGGTAGGTGGTGCAGTGGCAGGGTTCAAGTCCCACCTGCTCCAGGGATGTGGATCAATATTTCTGAGCAGGTTTGAATAAAAATATCATTCTCCTTGCATTGCTACAGTACAAAGGCTCCCTCTGGTGTGTATACAATGAAGTGCACACCCCTTCAGCAACAGCAAGGAAATGCATTTAAATAGCACCTTTAGAAAGACATTCCAATGCACTTGGCATGATCATAATCAGACAAAATGTGGCACTGAACCTCATAGAGAGATATCTTTGGACCGGGTAAGCAAACCCTTAGCTAAAGGCATTGCTTTGAGGCAGCAGATGATTAGAGAATTATAAGCAGTCAATTTTAGAACTCCAGGTCCAGGCAGCTGTGACAGAACGGGCACCGGTAATGGAGCGGTGAAAATGAAGGATGTGTCAAGTAGGCAGAACTGGACAATTGCAGAAAGCCATGACAGCTGTTGGGTGGAGTGTTCCAAGGGTGGAGAGGAGCGGGCCTACCAGAGGTTTGAACATACAGATGAGAATTTTAAAATGAAAGGTGATACTGGAACGGGAGCCAATACAGTCCAGGGAAGAAATGAGAATCTGAATTGGTGAGACTGAGGATACAGGAAGCATTTACAGAGGGAGAGGAATATTGGGATATTGCCCCTTGCAGGAATCAGATGAATTACTGAATAGATTTATGTTGCAGTTTGTCGTCAACTTTCTTGCCTTATGTTAAGGATTCCCATCAAACTCTAAACAGAAATTAACCAATGAGAAACAACTCCAGAACAACAGCAAATAGCTTGTATTTATATAGCATGTCCTGGAGTTGCAGGCAGCACAGTGGCTCAGTAGTTATCTCTGCTACCTCATAGCACCAGGGACCTAGGTTCGATTCCAGCCTCTTCCTGTGTCGGTGTGGGTTTGCTCTGGTTTCCTCCCACAATCCAAAGGTGTGTAGGTTAGGGTGGATTGACTGTGCTAAATTGCCCATAGTGTTTGGGGTTGAGTAGGTGGGAGTTAGACAGGTTCCCAGTCAGATCTGGAGTCAAGCAGGGCTTCTCTCTCTCTCTCTCTCTCTCTCTCTCCCTCCCCTCCCCACCCCTCTCCCTCCCTCCCTCCCTCTTCTCCCCCCCTCCTTGTTTGTGTGCTGCATAGAGCCATTTGCAGCTTCCATCAGGAAGGATGTGAGCCTGAGAGGGGTGACTATTCTTGGCAGTGGAGGCCTGCAGGTTAAGGCCTCCCTGTACATGGATGACGTCGCCGTTTTCTGCTCGGATCTGCTGTCCGTGCACAGACTCAGGTGCATATGTGATCAGTTCAAATGGGCCTCAGGGGCAAGGTAGAGTGAGGCCATGCTCTCCGGGAACTGGGCCGACCAATCCTCGATCCCCTTCACCGTCAGGACCGACCACCTGGGTTGGTCAGTGAGTGGGGGGGAATAAAGAGGATTTGGTTCGGGGTGGGGGGGCTGGGGTGTGCGTCAAGTCTTGGGAGGAGCATATCAGCAAAGTGAGGCAGAAACTGGGCAGATGGAAGCTACGGTCGCTCTCCATCGCGGGAAAAAAACCTGGTCATCAGATGTGAGGCACTGTCATTGCTGTTATATGTGGCACAGGTCTGGCCTATTCCCAGAATCTGTGCCGCTGCAGTCACCTGGGCCATCTTCCAGTTTATATGGAGATCAAAGATGGACCGGGTCCGAAGGGACTCGCTGTACAGAGATCTGGGCAACGGGAGAAAAAATACACCCAATGCCACCCTCACCCTGATGGCCACCTTTGTGTGTGGCTGCATCAAGCTGTGCGTGGATCCCCGGTACACAAACACCAAGTGTCACTACGTACTGAGGTTCTACCTGTCCCCGGTGTTGCGAAGGATGGGCCTGGCCTCGCTGCCGTGGAATGCTCCGAGTAGTTGGATGTTCCATTTCACCTGTCCTTCGTGGAGAAGTTTATGAAGAAAAACACCTTTGACCACAAGTCCATCAGGAAGTGGTCAGCACTTAGTGTCCTTGAGACCCTTTCGGGAAAAGGAGAGGGCGGATCCTATCGAGTGGTTCCCTGAGCAGACTGTCAAAGCCATTTGGCAGAATGTCTCATTGCCAGAACTTTTCAACAAGCACCAAGACATGGCTTGGCTGGTGGTGAGAAGGGCTCTGCCTGTGAGATCCTTTATGCACGCCCGGACTCTCAGCCGTACCGCACGCTGCCCTCGAAGTGGCTGCGGAGGGGAAGAGACTGTCCCACACTTCCTTTTGGAATGTGCCTACGCAGAAGAAGTCTGGAGAGGAATGCAGTGGTGTTTGTCAATGTTTGTCCCGAGCAGCGCCGTGATGCGGGACTCCGTGCTCTACGGCCTGTTCCCTGGGACGCACACCGAGACGAACATCAACTGTGCCTGGAGGATCATCAACTTGGTGAAGGATGCTGTCTGGGCGGTCCGAAACCTGTTGATCTTCCAGCTGAAGGAGTTGACCCCGACTGAGTGTTGCAGACTGGCACATTCCAAGGTCCAGGACTACGTGTTGAGGGACGCGCTGAAGCTTGGGACAGCTGCCACCAAGGCGCGGTGGGGAAAGACCACCGTGTAACATCTGCCTGTCTAAGAAGAACAGGGGGCCCACGCAGTCATTTGGGCTCTGCTGACACCTCAGCTAAAAAAATGTAACTTTACAGACCTGTAAATAGGAACGATTACTCTGTTTCGGTATGCAAAGAAATGGAATGTTTACATATGTATAGCATGTCCACTTGTATAGATCATCAAAGTATTTGATGAATAAAGTATATTTTTTAAATTAAAAAACGGGGTTTGGGTGGGTTAGTCTTCGGAGGGTCAGTGTGGACTTGTTGGGCTAAGGGGCCTGTTTCCACACTGTAGGGATTCTAATTATAATCTTAAAGTAGAGAAACACCCGAGGCATGTCACAGATTACAAAACACGGTGAAAAGTTTGATCAAAATGGGTTTAAGAGAAGGAGGGAACTAAGATTCCAATAGAGGTAAGAGAAGGGGGAGGGATACTGAACAGACAAGTCGTAGTGTTCAGTGGTAGGTGTAGAGCTTGGGGAAAGCTAGAGAAACAGGGATGGGTGAGATTGAAGGGAGTTAATTTTGAAATGAGGGTGTTGACTGGAAGCCAGTGTTGGTCGGCGAGTGCGGGGGAATAAAGAGGATTGGTAACAGACCTTCTCAGAACAAGAAAAATACTAGATTTGAAACATTAAGTCTGTTTTTCTCTCCTGGTCCCTCCACAGATACTGCCAGACCTGCTGAGATTCTCCAACATTGTGTGTTTGCAACAGTAAGACAATTATGAGTTTATCAGAAGATTACTGTTGATGAATTGTGGGATAGCAGGAAATGAGGTAGAGTATGTCACTTGTCAGCGATGAGGAAAGGTGGATGAAAGTTCATCACAAGGTCAAATAGGACATTGAGACTGCAAATGGATTGGTCAGAGAGGGAAATGGAGTCAACTGTGATGGCATGGAGTTTATGACAGGGAGGCAAAAGGAAAGGTTTTGTCTTCCCAGTGTTTAACAAGAGGACATTGTGTGGCATATATCCTTGGATAGGCACCATCAAAACTGGAGGGATCAAGAAAGATGATGCAGAGGTGGAGCTAAGGGCCATCACCAACATGCAGCAGTGCCTTGTGATTTGTCACCAAGGTCATGTAAATGAGGTGGAGGGCAGTGTCATTATGATCACTCTCCTGGAGGACTCCAGAGGTAACTTTGGAGGAACAAGAAGAAGGAGAGACATTATGTTGCAGAAGGAAGCTGTTCAGCCCATTCCGGTCCATGCCATCTTTGTAGAAAGTCACCCACTGCCTTTGATTAGAAACATTCCCATTAGGACCAGAGGCCATTACTCAGCCTCTCAACCATTCATGATGATCATGGCCAATCTGATTATTCCATATTCCTGTCCACCTCTGATAACATTCCACCTCACATCCCTCGTTTATCAAGAATCTACCAACCACTGCCTTCAAACATGCAAAGCCTCTGCTTCCAATACCTTTTGAGGAAGATTTCCAAAGATAACCAACCCTCACAAAAAAAATTTCTCCTAATCTCTCTATTAAATGAGTGTCCACTTTTTTTTTAAACACTGACACCCACCACCTCCACCCCACCCCCACCACCCAATTTTAGAATCTATCACAAGTGGAAGCATCCTCTCCACATGCTCCTGGTCAAGACTCTTCAGGATCTTATATATTTCAACCAAGTCACCTCCTACTCTTCCAGGCTCCAGTGAATACAAGCAAAGTCTATCCAACCGTTTCTCAAAAGACAATCTGCTATTCCAGGTATCAATCAGGTAAATCTTCTCTGAAATGGTTACAGCACATTTGCATCCTTCCTTGAGTAAAAACAGAGTCGTTGTTGTGAGCCAGATGAATTTGGAGAGTGCATGACATGGGATATAATAGAAACTCCAGGAGGCGAAGATCAGGGTGAGGCTGAGGGAAAGCCTGTGGGTTTTTGTGAAGAGGTGCATTCAGTTTGGAGCCTGAATAGAACGTCAGGACCACAAACCGTTTGAAGAAATCATGCCAGTGTTAAAACGTCTTTCTCTCTCAACACATGCTCCCAGACCTTTTGAGTTTCTCCAGAATTCTCTGTTTGCTCCACAATGCGTCTGGTTCTGCCTGAGGTAATTGTGGGGAAGGAGGAAGCACAATGGAGGGCAAGGGTTGAAAACAATGGCTTCAGTCTGAATGCTCAGTCAGAGGAACTTATCACCCAAGACTGGAATTCAAACAGGAAATACGATGACAATAAGCCAGTGGAGAAACTGGGTGGTGGCAGAAATTTTATTAGCAGACCAACAGAATAGATGCTGCGATCCCAAATGATATTGTCAACAGTGTGCAAGGATATGAAGAAAGCACAGGGAACCAGAGCTGGGCTAAGCCAGAGGTGATGGTGCAGGAGAAGAAATAATCAAAACATTTTGCTTCTGTAATTAGAGAAATAACAATGGATCCAAATAAAGATAGTTGCACCAACTGAGCAACAATGTATTTATTTATTAATTCAATGCCTGCTCAGTCAGCATTCATTACCCCTCCTCAATTGGCCAAAGGACAGTTACAAGTCACATATAAGTTAGACCAGACAAGGATAGCAGATTCTCTTCCCAAAAGGACATAAATGAACTAAATATTCTTCTATAACATTGATTGCTGTTAGGCTTTTTAAAAAATTCCTGGTCTTCTAATTTATCAAATTCAAATTTCACCATCTGCCTTAGTGGGATTTGAATCCATACCCCTGAACATTAACCTGGTTTCCTTGATTTCAAGCCACATCACATTAGCACTACACCACCCTTGGAGCACCTTTCACAACCTCAGGGTATGCCAAATCAGTTCAACACCAACACACAAGATGCATCTTATTGCCGCAGTGTCATATTGCAAACACAACAACCAATTATCAGAAAGCAGGCTCCTGCATCCAGCAATGTGACAATGTTGAAATTATCTACTTTAATTTTATAATTTGAAGGATAAATATTGGCCAGTGAGCTCTTGAACTGCTCTTCTTTGATATATATTGGGATTGCTTATGTCTACCTGAGAGATGGACCTTTGCTTTATGTCTCATTTGAAAGATAGCACCTCCAAGAGTGCAGCACTCCCTCCGCACCGACCCTCCAACAGTGCAGCGCTCCCTCAGCACCGACCCTCCGACGGTGCAGCACTCCCACAGCACCGACCCTCCGACGGTGCAGCACTCCCTCAGCACCGACCCTCCGACGGTGCAGCACTCCCTCAGCACCGACCCTCCGACGGTGCAGCACTCCCACAGCACCGACCCTCCGACGGTGCAGCATTCCCTCAGCACCGACCCTCCGACGGTGCAGCACTCCCTCAGCACCGACCCTCCGACAGTGCAGTACTCCCTCAGCACTGACCCTCTAACAGTGCAGCATGCCCTCAATACTGCATTGGACCGTCAATCTAAATTCCTGCGTTGCGGAAAAGAGGAATCTCACCCTGAAAGTACAGTAGAAATGTGTACAGGGAAAAGGAGCTGACTAACTTGTTTAGCAGAATTTATTCAAGAGAGATCCAGGTAATGTTCTGGGGACCCAGGTTCAAATTCCACCACAGCAGTTGGTGGAATCGCTCAATCGTTGGGAAAAACTCATCTGGTTCACTAATGTCCTTTAGGGTAGGAAATTGTCATCCTTACCTGTCTGACATACACGTGACTCCAGACCCACAGCAATGTGGTTGACTTTGGGCAATAAACATTGACCTTGCCAGTGACAACCCCATCCCCTGAATGAATTCAGAAAAAGGCTCAACAAAAGAGCCTTTGGAAATTTGTGCTGACAATACTGAGGTCATGACAAAGGCAGCTCATCAAAGTGTGGTCATAATGATATCCAGAAGACGTAGACCAAGTAGAGCATTTGGCAAGTACCATGAGGAGACCCAATCTGGCAATGACAGGGAACAACAGAACTCTGCTAGATGTTTTGAAAATACCCATGATGTTTATAGCTGTAAAAAAAGTCATGGGAGTCATTTGGGAAACTTATTTGTCAGAGAAGTTTTGGGGCAGCACAGGGAGTGGAACAATACCTTGCATCCTTGAAGCTTTTCTGCCTTCCAATATATCACAGACATCCCCTGTTGGCCTTCCTCCTCCTCTGGCACTCCATCCCCCAAACACCTTCTTTCTACTTCTGCACTTGCACAAAACTTACTGCACTTCACCTTCTCCAGTTGATGAAAGGTTATCAAGCTGAGGCACAAACACTTCCCAGATTTCTCCGTTTCAGATTTACAGCATTTCGCTTTTACAATGCAGAGAAACAAACTCCACATCTTGTTGTGCCTAAATGAATACACTGATGATGCAGTTAACTTCAAGTTACTCTTTGGCTTTTCCGCCTTTTGTGCCTTCAGTCGCCAAAGCCTCTTCCATCTAGTTCTGCCCTTCTCTTAAAATCCACGTTACGTTACCTTCCCAAACACCACGTCAAACTCCTTAATGGCACCAGTATTGCTGTAATGGAGTGACTTCTTAACCGCAAGGGAGCTCAACCCATCAGCTCCTCTACTTTCCCTCTGCCTTTGCACTGTCCAACTTTGACAGGATTTTGGTCACTGCCCCACCATCTTTTCAGTTGAGATACTTTTACATGTAAATGATAATATATAAATGGAGTTGTTGTTACAATCACAGCAAGACTCGCCTTGCAGTCCACTAATTTCCCTTCAAATCGCTGTCTAACTACTGGAACAATTTGGATTCACTGTAATCTTATAGACAAGCAGTGGTTTTAGCTCTCTCTCCTGGTGCAGCAAAGCCTCATTTCAAAATATTATCCTTTTGCAAACCACCCACCATGACTTCTCTCTATCGCAGCGACATTCTACAACCTTACAATCTTGAGGTGTCCATATTCCTTCAATTCTGGCTTCCTGATCAGCTCTAATATCCACTGCCCCACAATTAGCAGACATGTTTTCAGCTGCCAGGGATTTTAGTTCTGGCACTCCCTTTCCTGTTTTAAGACATTATTTATAATCTATTCTATCCACCCAACATTTGACCAGCTGCCTCAACATCAGTTCATGCTGTTAAACATCATGATATAACATTTCTGTGATGCAACTTCGGGATGTTTGTTACATTTAATGTACTGAATAATACCAGTCATTCTTATCCCTTTGCTATTGAAAACAAGCTGCAATATTCTACATGACCAAGAGATGTCGCCAGAAGCACAGTCTTGCAGTTCGGTTCCAGACCTGATGGAGCTGGCCCAGCTCAAAGGCCCATCTGTTGTCTGTCTGCTTACTGCAAAAAGAAATGGATTTTTGGTGCCTATGATGGATAGGTAGCATGGGACTGGCTGAGATTGCACAATGAACAAAATCCTGTAGCTAAATGGAACAGTATTCCCAGCAGGGTTACCATTAGGAGTAGACTGTCTGGAAATGTTTATAGTGCAAACCACTGGCTTGTGTGTGTATTTTTGAAAGAGGGCTCCATTAACATACACCCATTTCTTTGTGGATGCAGTGACAAATTAGTTTATGAATCTTCTTAAACAACAAGACACTAATGCTGATCTAACTCTTGCCCCACCCTGCACTCTTACTGGATTAAGAATGCCATCTTGATTCTTAATTCTAAGAGTGCAGCAGCCTCAACGACTCCAGATGGTGACCTAGTCAGCAATGTGACTAAAAATCAAAAATTCTTGCAAGAGCAGTTCTAAGAACTGTTAATAATGTGCATAATTATGACTGGAGTGCACGAACCAAATCAAAGACGTGGGTTGAATTTCCGCTGGAGGGGTCTGGAGAATAAAATTTAAGCTGACTCTCCAGTGCACAATTGAGGGAAGGCTGCACTGTTTGAAATGCTCTTTTTTAAAAATGAACTAGAAGGCAGAGAGTTAGGATGATTGGCAAAAGGACCAATAAGTTAATATAACATTTTATTTAAATTTATGGTCAGGATTTGGAATCGGCTCTCTGGTTAATCTCCTCCAGCACGCACTCAAAGTGTTCAAGATTGAGTCACAAACCTGGAAATAAGATTTGCAGGGTAAAAGGAAAAAGGGAAAGGGAGGGCACGTGGGACTAACTGAACAGCTCTTCACGGCAGGAGTACAGGGCAAATGGGCTTCTGTGCTGCAACTACATTAAACTGAGACAGTGCCTGACACTGAAGTGGATTTGCAAGCATAAGGGCTGTATTTCAATAAGCTACAGAAATATTCCTACTGTCATGGCTAGTGTACATGCTGAACATCAACAAACATTCCGATCATTATCACATTCTGTTTTATGGGAAACAAACACAAGAATGCTGCAGCCACGTGACAGGTCGGGCAGCATTTGGAGAAAAATCCAGAGTTAATGTTGAGTGCAGAATGATTCTTCTTTAACAGCTTTACGGGAGATTGCTGCCTCTTTTTCCTCTGCAATCGTACTCAATTGGTTATAAAACATTTTGTTGTATAGCTCCTTTTGTACCCACAGTCTGCAAGTGCAACTTAACTCCTTATTTTTCTGTTTGGAGGGGACCACAAAGATGAGTGGGTGTTGCACAAGGCAATGCTTTTAACGAAGTTTCTCACCTCAAATACTAACCTGCAGAAGTTACCCAAAAATGGCCCCAGTCACACAAACCCATACTGCCTTTGCCATCATCCTATACACTTCTATCCCGACAATTGAGGTGACATGGGAACTTTGATCGAATGAGATGAGATGGAACAGAAGGAAGCAAGTCCTTGGTACATATCATTCCGCCTCAACAAAAACGCAATTGGGAAAACTGTGTCCACTCTTAAAATAATAATTTTAAATACAAATGTTAAAAAAAAACCCACTGCTGATAAGAAACAAATGTGGTGTTAAGAGCAGGTGCTGTTTTGCTGCAAAAAGGGGCAGTTACAAAGCGATGTAAAGCCAAGAGACAACTGTGAGTTCATCAGTTTGTCATCTGCACTGTGACTGCAATACGAGATACTGGGCAAAGGTCACCAAGTGGGAAAGCCATAAGTATATCAGCATTCGCCATGAAATACGCCAAGAGTGGTTACACAGCAGCGCTGGCAAGGGTGTCGATACTAATTTAATTTAGAAGATGGAGGAAACAAGCCTGGGAAACAGGTCAGCCCAAGCTGCTCTGGTGAATGGCCAAGTTGATACACGCTGGAGATCCACCAATGCTTCCTCGGGTTTGGTGATGATTAATAACAGTGAGGGGAGGAGCAGTGCATGGGAAAGAGAACATAGGACTTAAGAGTAAACCCTTCAGTTCTCAAGCCTGCTTCCTCATTCAATTCGCAGTACACTCAATGGGCTGAAGGATCTCTTCTGCATAGAGAGATTCTATGAATTAGATCATGGCTTATCCTGTTGTGGTCTCAACTCCACTTTCCTGTCTACCCCCCTGGACCTCAACTGCCCAGTCAAATATCTAACTTTGCCACAAATAAATTTGATGATCCAGATCCTATTGCCTTCTGGAAAAGATAATTCTAATGATATTCAGAAATAAAACTTTCATTTCAGTCTTGAGACCTTGTATTCGTTAGATTGAGTCTCCATCTTATCAAGTCCTGTCAGGACTTTAAATGCTGTTCAGTCAACAGGAGGCTTTAACATGCAGTGAATAACTGGCTACGATAATTGTGCAGAGTGATGGAGCAGCAGTCCACTAATTGGAAAGAAGGAAACCTGATAAAGAGATAGAGAGCCAGGTTCCTATTCTACCTTGTCTGAAGTACTTGCTGAACAGCCAATCATTTATTTTAAGAGATTGTACTCTCATGCTTAATTCTCCAAGGAAAATGTTTGTGAAGGGATTGGACAAGCTAAACACATTAATTAGATCATCCTTCAATCTCCTTTACAGAAGAGAGTACAAGGTACATTTTTGGAAAGGGATAGAAGTAACAGAGTGGCAATTTAAATAGAGAAGGATTCCAAAAGACTGGACTAATGATTCAGCCATGAATTCAAATTCCATCATAGCAGCTAGGGAATTTAAACCTGCATCATTAAATACGCATAGAATAAGACATTTAATGGTGAACATGAGACCACTGGATTGCTGAACAAAACTCAGTGGATTGATTAATGCCTCTTAGTGAAGGTAATGTGTTTTTACTGTATGGCCTGAACAGGACGCTAGACCAACAGCAGTGTGTACTTGAGTCACATCAGCGCTTGAACATAAACGACAGAGCAATCTGTTTAGTGGTATTGAAGGAGGTAGCTCACCATCACCTTTGCAAAGGCAGCAAACGTTGGCCTGACCAGGAATGCCTACATCTCTAAGATAATAAGCAAACGCACCCTCGCAACTGAATCCATTAAACAATGTCATCCTTCTGATAAAACTCCTTATCTTCCATGCTCTTCCTATCACCTCCTCATCTTCAATGGCTTGCTATACCCATCATGGCCTTTGCTGGTAACAAATACAAACATGGATGTTTTTATTTTAAAAAATGCAAAAAAGTCATGATTTTGATGGTGCTAACCTTTCTGGGTAGAAAGTAAACATAAATATCCATTCAGTCCATCAAACGTGACACCCTAGATGTTTTCAAACTAACCTATTCAGAAGGATGTTGCCAGGGTTTGGGGGTGGGGTGGGGTGTGGGTTGCACTCTTGGGAATGGCTGAATAGGCTGAGGCTGTTTTCCCTGGAGTGTTGGAGGCTGAGGGGTGACCTTATGGAGGTTTAAACAAATGGGTGGGGGGAGGGAATGGATAAGGTGAATAGCCAAGATGTTTTCTCTCCTCCCTTCCACTCTCTCTTCCCCAACCCCCCCCCCCCCCCCAGCACTTGGCCCATATCCCTCTAAACCCTTCCTATTCAAAAGTCATCTGGATGGGTACATGAATAGAAAGGGTTTAAGAGGGTTATGGGCCAAATTTTGACAAACTGCTCTTGATTAATTTAGGATATCTGGTCAGCATGGACAAGTTGGACTGAAAGGTTTCTGTGCTGCATGGCTATGACTCCATCATATGTTTCCCGAACTGAACACAGCACATCAAGAAAAACAGGAGACCAGATTGAGTACTAAACAGCAGTACGACAGCAGGGGGTTTAAAAAAAAGTATTTCATTTGATATAAACTGCTTGTTATCAGTGGCAGTGCTGGAGCCGGTGAAAGGGGATTGAATTTCCTAAATCAAGCTGCAGCAATAGGTACCTCAGAATCTAGACTAGCTCCCGTTGTTTGGTGACCTACATTTCAAGCATTGAGTAAAGATTAATGTGTGTAGGAAAGAGGAGGAGAGAAAGTGCATCCAACACTGACTAAATTGGCTTGTAAAGTTGACATGTGGGTGTTTTTAATCAATTAAAATGTCAACTGTAAACAAACCAAGCTACAGAGTCCCCATAAAGCACAAAAATGAACAAGCAACAGGTGGGAAAATGTCATTGTAATAACTACTTCAATCTTGAGGATCGAAATATTAACAAAGCTCAAGAAACATCTGGAGTTGTGCACTAATCACAGACCAAATTATAATCCCTTTTGCTTGTTTGCCATACTTGAATGAAAATACTGTTCCAATAGACACACTATTGAAGGATAGAATGAAGGTTGCAGGGATAGCTGGGTATGTGGGTGGAATACAGTACTTACCCTTGGTTCAAGGCATATCACTGGGATTTAGGTCTCTATTGTCATAGACCTGAGTCACAAGCCAAGGGGAGCAGAATCCAGTATGCCAATCTGCGACAGTCTTACAGAAGCATACACAAAAAGGGGGAAAAAAGCCTGCAAAGCCAGAATATCTGAACTAAAATTAATCATGGGCTGATGGGTCAAGGAGTGACAGATGGAATTTAATTTCGATAAATGTGAGGTGCTGCATTTAGGAAAGGCAAATCAGGGGACCACTTATACACTTAATGGTAAGGTCCTGGGGGGTGTTGCTGAACAAAGACACCTTGGAGTGCAGGCTCATAGGTCCTCAAAAGTGGAATCTCCGATAGTTTGGTATTTCTTGCCTTTACTGGTCAGTGCATTGAGTACAGGAGTTGGGAGGTCATGTTGCAGCTGTACAGGACATTGGTTAGGCCACTTTTGGAATAGTGCGTTCAATTCTGGTCTCCCTGTTATTGGAAAGCTGTTGTGAAACTTGAAAGGGTTCAGAAAAGATTTACAAGGATGTTGCCAGGGTTGGGAGGTTTGAGTTACAGGGAGATGCTGAATAGACTGGACTGTTTTCCCTGGAGCATCAGAGGCTGAGGGGTGACATTATAGAGCTTTATAAAATCATGAGGGGAATGGATAGAATACTTAGACAAAGACTTCTCCCCAGGATGGGGGACTCCAGAACTAGAGGGCATAGGTTTAAGGTGACAGTGGAAAGATTTAAAAGGGACCTAAACGGCAACTTTTTAATGCAGAGGGTGGAGTGTATATGGAATGAGCTGCCAGAGGATGTGGTGGAAGATGGTACAACTACAATATTCAAAAGGGATCTGGATGGATATAGGAATAGGAAGTATGGTAAATGGGATTAGAATATCTGGTCAGCAGTGATGAATTGGACCAACTGGCATGTTTCTGTGCTGTACATCTGTGACTTGTGGATGATAATAAGTGCAGGACTTGTATTGGAAGGTTTTCAATCAGGAATTTTAAAAGCAGTAATGCAAGAAAAAAAAATCCCTGTTTAAAAAAAAGTAAGATAAACCACCGTCTCCCTACATGAACTTAGGAGCTGCTCTTTCATTTCAGAGATGAGAACTGGTTTAACTTAAATTGAGGACATGCCTTCACGATATCATTGCAGGAATTGAGCACGCAACACAGTCACATGACTCTACATCGCAAACCAGCCATCCAGCAAATTGAGCTAACCGACCACCTTAAGAGAAGCAACTGGATGTTGTAATAGAAGTTTATTGCCTGAATAAATTCACCTTAATGATCTCAATGTCAATGGACGAGGATGGGCAATTAATTTTAATACAATATCCACCTGATTTTGCAAAAACATCCAGCAGTAGATTTAAGGCTGCCCTTCCAAAACTGAATCAAGTCCAGAGAATTTTGAGCTTCACGAGAGGAGTAAAATGCTGGTAGGTTGAAGTGTGTCATCGTACAGAGGAACCTCAATTATCCAAAGAACACGGGTGGAGAGTATTTCATTCAGTTAATCGAATGCTGGATAATAGAATGCCAGATTACATAGTTAGCCAAGCATCGGGAACGTGCGATCTTGTTCAGATAATCTGAAATTCAGTTAACTGAAAGCCAGATAATCGAGGTTCCTCTGTATAACGATATGGGTGGGTAAGTTGCATTTACGTAGCAATTTTTGCAATCTCAGAAGGTCCTGCTCTCTCAAACAGCATATGAACATGTTTTTTGTGATGGCAATAGATATATATTGGCTAAGATATTGTGGTAACACCCTTGCTTTTCTTCAAAAAAGTGATGAGAGATCTTAAATGGTTCCTCGAAGAGCACAGAGGGATTCAAAACAATCTGAAAGACCGCAACTTTGACAGTACAGTACTTTCAGTAATGGACAGAATATTTGAACCCTTCACACTTCAGTGGCAGATGTTGTTCATCCTGGAAAAGTGTAAAGTGATTCATTTTGAAAGGTTGAATCTGAATGCAGAATTAAAGGCAGCATTCTTGGAAGTATGGAAGAACAGAGGGATGTTGGGTTCATGTCTATAGATTAATCAAAAGTTGCCACCCAAGGTGATAGGGTTGCCATGGCGTGTTGGCTTTCATTAGCAGGCAGATTGAGTTTAAGAGCCACGAGGTTATGCTGCAGCTCTACGCAGCCCTGGTTAGACCACACTTGGAATACTGTGTTCAGCTCTGGTCACCCTGTCACATGGGAAGGATGTAGAAGCTTTAGAGAGGGTGCACAGGAGATTTACCAGGGTGCTCCCTTGACTGGAGGGCATGTCTTATGCAGAAAGGTTAAGGGAGCAAGAGCTTTTCTCAGTGAAGAAAAGAATGAGAGGTGACTTGAAGGAGGTGTACAAGACGATGAGAGGTATAGAGTGAATAGTCAGAAACTTTTGCCCAGAGCAGAAATGGCTATCAAAAGGGGGCATAATTTTAAGGTGATTGGATGAAGATTTAGGGGAGATGTCAGAGGTGGTAATAGATCACATACATTTGGGACTCTTGGGTAGGCACATGGATGACAGTAAAATGATGGGTATTGGGTTAGTTTGATCTGAGAGGTTAAGAGAGTGATCTATTAACTTGCTGGCCCAGAGGCAGATGCCCTTCCAACTGGCCAATCCTAATAGATCTCACTGAAATAAGGAATGGCCCATTTTGAACTGATATGTGTGGAGGAATTCCTTCAGAGAGAGAGATGAATTTTTGGAATTCTTACTGTAGAGGGCTATGGAATCTCGGTCATCCAGTATATTCAAGATTGAGATTGACAGATTTCTAGATATTGAAGCAATTGGGGATAGTTTAGGTTAGATTACCTACAGTGTGGAAACAGGCCCTTTGGCCCAGCCAGTCCACACCGCCCCTCTGAACAGTAACCCACCCAGATCAATTTCCCTCTGACCAATGCACCTAGCACTATGGGCAATTTAGCATGGCCAATTCACCTGACCTGCACAACTTTGGACTGTGGGAGGAAAGCGGAGCACCTGGAGAAAACCCACACAGACACAGGGAGAATGTGCAAACTCCACACAGTCGCCAGAGGCTGGATTCGAACCTGAGACCCTTGTGCTGTGAGGCAGCAGTGCTGAACACTGAGCTACCATGCTGCCCATAAAAATATGTTGAGTTAGAAGATCAGTCGTTATCACATTGAATGAAAAAGGGGTTCAAATAGAATGGCATATCCTGTGCCACTACACTAATACCAGGTTACAAGTTTAACAAAACAATGGAATACATTGTTGGTGCATTAATGTTGATGAATCCCAGTTAGGGCAATATAAGAGATGTATCAGGTATAACATTAGACTTAGTTAGGTACAAACACTAAAGCAGAGACATAATATTTGAGGTTTCAATCTGTTGACCTATACTACACTATTTGAAATCACTTTATCCTGTTTAGATCTTCACAGAGTAGAAGTACCACCATGCTATCTGGCTAATTAAAATGGATCATTCATTTACACTGAAAACCACTCACTTTTCTACATAAACTCTCTCTTACCACGGTCAGAATTCAAGCATGCTTTCCTTATTCTCAACTCAATTGCTCCTCCAGATCTCAACTCTGATGCAACCCACCTCTCTCAGGATTAAATTTAATCTGCAAACAACTCCAATTGGCTCACGATAGTTAGGCTTCCATATTCTCTCAGTCAAGAATGAATAAACTTCCACCTGTCTTGCTTTTAACTTCTACCATACCCTGCTCTACAGAACCTAGATCTGCCCAAATTTCTTAAAAAAGAAAAATGTACACAAAAGGGAAGGAATCATTTCAAACCATTT
The DNA here is from genome assembly GCF_020745735.1 of Hemiscyllium ocellatum. Classification (NCBI taxonomy): domain Eukaryota; kingdom Metazoa; phylum Chordata; class Chondrichthyes; order Orectolobiformes; family Hemiscylliidae; genus Hemiscyllium; species Hemiscyllium ocellatum. Next base: position 9,614,803 of record NC_083447.1, on the reverse strand, counting down.
TTCTTTAAAAGAATGATTTATTATCTATGATACATAGCACATGGCTGTAAGGGTTTTTTTTTTACAACATTCCCATTAAGACAAATTACTTCAGTAAATACATGACTTATGCAGGAGGGGAGATGCAAGCTCACCCTCATAGCTTAATCACATGCACTCTGGGTTGAATTGGTCCTGATCACCATTCACAAACTGCTTTGTAAAAGGAAAAAAAAACTTTAATTTTAAAAATATTTGTTCAATTTTATCTAAAAAGGAATTTAGCCCATTGTAAGTTCGAGGTCTCCACTGGGAAGGAGACAGTATTTCTCCCAATCAATGTGCACGATTTTTTGTTATTATATATAAAGTGACCTCCGCTTCATGGCTCCTCACAGACTGGAAAAAAATTGTTCAGTTGCTATGGGGCAGGTGGAGCAAGCGAGATGTTTCAAGCAAAAGTTCTCAGGTACCTCCCCCTCCACCCCCAATAAAGTCCATCAACTTGCCCTTTGAAGTGGTACACAATACATTAATTCGATTAAACAGATTTCAGCCTCTTCCAGATCATGATTGACATTCACATATGCATAGCTGAAGTGCTCACAAATTTCCAAATCTGCAGCAGTCAGAAGTGGGGAGGAGAAAAAAATAAACCGCAGGTCAGTGATTTGAGAACTGCCAATGTTGAATCACAAGCTTGTATTTCTCTCTTCATTAACTGGCCACGAGTGGTTGCGTTTTGAATGAAGTGCCAGTCTCCCTAGTCAACCTTGATGAAGCCCTAAAATGCTGGGAACATTTGATACGTGGTGCATCAGAGTTTATGGACAAGGCCAAAATGTAGCAGAATGTTCACATGGTCTCTTTACTTCATCCATCAACACAGCCTGAGCTTCCACTTGTAGGTCATGCCATGCTGTGGGTTTGAAGCAGTCAAAAAGCTGCCAGGGCAGCAGAAAGTTGAGGAAATACTGTGAGGCAGAGGAGAAAGAGGATGTACATTGCCAGTTTCCAAAAAAGGACACAAAAGCTTTCTGGCACAGGACTCAACAGTTAAAACAACCATTTCACTTTTAATAAAATGAGTACTTGAAGTACAAATCGCTCCAAAATGAGAACTATTTTAATAAATGCAACAAAAATATTCTAGACACCAGTAATAAAAGGATGTGAGCCATTAGCCTCTTAGGAACACAACCAACCATTCTTTACACATACAGTTACTATTTGTGTAAAGAGTAACACCTACCCAAATTGTCAGACCAATATCACATTATATATTCAATACTCAGTTTATTTTTAATTCAAATAAGTGTTAATTATCATAATGAAAACATTTCACAAGTGTAGCGTACCAAATAAGTTGCAGCTCCATCCCCATTTATCCCTCCAGCTTACTCAGTACAAAGAGGAGTAACTCATTGGAGTTTGACAGAGGTTGGGGATAAGGCTTGAACAAATTCCTTTCAAATTTAAATTTCATCAACAAGCTCTCTGCTTTAGAGTTCTAGGTTACACATTGAAACAGGTTAAAAAGATACACAGAGCAGCGATACAAATGAAACCAGGATAAACTTATGGCGAGAACACTGCAGTAAAAAACGTACAGTTATAAAGAAGTCGGTTTGGCGACATCACTAGATACACACATTACTGCATTTTAATGCAAATAAGCCCACATCTTTTATAAATTAATAAAATTGACCTTTTCAGCATATAATTTATAAACTGAATGAAAAATACATTTGAGAGTTTGCAACAGAAGTATGTAAATTATTAAAATGATGATTGGAGTCAATTTGAATATCATTTTGAAGTTTTAAAGAATTATTGCGGTGCTTGTAAGACAGCCACCTTTCCCTACCTTCATCCTGTTCACTTGTACACCCACTTTTATTTGCAGGCTGGAAGTGGTTTTGTCAAATCTAGTGAAAGTTCTGAGACCTCTGGGCACAGTTTATGTCTTAAATACCAAGAAATAGTATAGTTATGACAAATCACTTCACTTAGTACACCCTAAGGTGGAGGAGGTGGAAACCAGCATTACAGAGAACTGAAGCATCCACCATCAGTACTTTTGGACAGACAATTGAACTACGTGAAATCAAAACAGAATTTACTGGAGCAATTCAGCAAGAGGAAACAGTTAATGTTTCGATTCCATTATGGCCTTCATTTGGAAAGAAGAGTCCACAGAAGAGTCATATTGTACTTCTGTTTCTCTCTACAGTTGTTGCCAGACCTGCTGAGTTTCTCCAGCACTTAGTTTTTAATCTCAGATCTCTAGCATCCACTGTACTTTGTTTTTACTGTAGTACCTCTTGAGTTGAAAGGTTGTAAAATTGATTGTGCTAGGTGGTAGGAGAATAGGAAAAATACATATTTACATATAGGGGAGGACAATAATCCAGAGCACAGTGATGGGTCATTCGCATTTTTCAATTCATTACCTCCTTGTGCTCTACCGACAGAAAAATGTGAAAACACTCATGGCCTGGCAGCTAGACAACTCAAGATGGCCTTCTCCATTCAAGCCCCATTAACGCACAGCTCAATTACCCAGACGTACATTCAATGGTCCATTGTTCCAGTTAAAATTACAATCAAAAGATAAGGGGGGGGGGGGGGGGGGAAGAGAAGAGAGAAAGAGAATTACATGCATAAAAACCCAGCAGATGAAAGGTAAATAACTTTACACTGGACAGGGAGTGAGGGGTTTACATTAAAGGAATTCTAAGAGGGAAGGACTGAACCATATGTTCGAAAGGACAATCTCAAACCTTTTCAGTAGTCTTCTGTGGAAGTGCTACACTTTGCTAACAAAAATATGTGGGTGGTTAACTTGCATCAGCGCATGCAGAGCTTATTGAATGTTTCCCTATAACCATTAAGAGGGAGCAATGAAATATGGAGCAGCTTACAGACAGAATGTTAGGTGGAGTAAAGGCAGTGATTTCATTTGAACTGACCAGATCAACAAACGCAAGTCAGATTACAGTAAGGGTGAGAGGCAGATGGAACAGAGAGACAGACTAATTTAGGTGGAAATCAAGAGAGAACAGGAACTACCTGCAGAGAAATACAATAAAGAGTAATTAGCCAAGCGCGTTAAAATTCAAAACTATGCTTGATTTATTTGGGGACACAGCATAGTGATTGAAGCGTCTAATTTGTGTCTGTTGTAGAACTTTGATGAAAAACCAAATACTCCAGCCATGCCGCATTTTCTTGCGCAAAACAGCTCAGTGTAACTCTGTTAACATCATTAATGATGACAGTTTTAAGACTTATTTTATGTCATGAGTCAACATGGGAAGATATTCATTTCCTCACTAACCATATCCACCTTGATTACTCAAGACAGGGTACATTATCATGGACAGAGTAACTTGGAATGCACACCTCATTTGGGAAAGGTTCAAATAAAATAAAAAACAAACAGCTTTCACACTTTTCTGGAAGCATTGCAACCTCTGCGTAATTTCTAAATTGGGAATTAAATAACTTGCTCTTTTAAATATACATATTCCTTTCATCAATTAAGTAATTTGAACTTTTTCCTCCCTCCTCTCTGTAGACTCTGGCAGTTCAAAGACATCAGGTTGCCCTTCATACTTCAATCAAATGGTAAATTCTTAATCAGTGACGATAGACAAATGAATGTTGATGGGTTTCATGTCATGGGTGGCACCAGAGTTAGGTCTTTCACCCCTGTTCTAACCAACAGCTGCACATTTAGCCTCCAACTGGAGAAAGGCAGGAAACACTGGCAGAAATGTTTTGTTACCCTATACTCCAGGATGGTTGATTGGGGTACCTATTGTTTCATCTTGGTCTTGGTCTAGATTTCTCAGGACAGTCACACTTGATAAATCAATTGATTGAATGAGCCATGTAGTAAGGTTCCATTCAATTTTCTTTCTAAGAAAAAGACACTCAGCCTTTAGCATTAATGTCTCTCGCCTTTCATTCATAATGCAACACCATTACTCGGGTTATTCTATGCACCCTTGATTTAAATCATTAAACTACAGCAAATTAGCAGCCATAGAAGGAACTGTTTTGGACAACGCTTGGAGTTTAAAATCTATCCCAAGTATACAAGCTGCAGAAGAGTGGGCAAATTCCCTGAACAAACTGGGTAACAAGCTGATCAAATAAATCCCCCAGTCACCCAGATCAAGATGTGAAATTGATCTTTTTCGTGTATGACCTGTTTTCAAGGAGAGACGAAGAAATAAAAATTGGATTGTATCCTCCAAGTTTAAATGAACAAACTAAATGCACCACACAGGAGACGAGGAGCAACTACTGGCCTTTTTAACATAGCTTTACCACTGTGGGCACGCTGGCACAGACGCTTAGCACAAGCAGTATGTAGTCCCGGGTAAGTAACAAGCAAAGACTTCACAAGAGTTCCAGTGCAAAGTCAGAGTGCAGAATAGGAACTTTTTATATATATATGCAATTCTTCTGTACTGTCAAAAAGGTTAAGACTACCAATGTCAGGGAGCAATTCTGTGTGGTAAGCTCGTGACACCAGAAACTGGCTTGATACTGTCCTAAACTGATTTATAGGGCCTGGAGAGAGACATTCATCAGTCTGGCTTGGTAAAGCTGAGAGGGTGAGCAGTGTGCAAACCATCTTGCATTATGTAGTGCACATTTCTATTAACATGTGTACAGAATATAACTCAGACTACAAGCAAAGTGTGGTGAATGCTGTAAGATATTTCATGAAGCCTACTTTACAGTTGTTGGGAATGGAGCAGTCTGGCAATTAGCATACTCAGCCTGACGCTTAAACAGATTTACAAAACATACAAAGGGAAAGAGTTAGCAAATTATATAAACACTCAAATTATCTAATGCATGGAGGTACTTGTTAAAAATCAATGGTCTGCATTTAAATTGGTGGAGATTTCTTCCCTATTTTTCTAAGCATGTGCTTTTTTGGCATAAACTTTACTTTCCACTGTGAATCTGCAGTTTCTGTATCTTGGAAATCATCTGCCTTGAAGCTAATCAAGACGATAGTGTTCACATACTTGAGATTTCTCTGCTTGCACTAATTTCCTAATAATAGTCGAGTAAAAACACAGTTTAATGCCTCAGCAAAAAGAGCAAAGGCATCTGGATGAATGCATTGAGCATCTGTACGCTAAGAAGAATAATTTTAAGACTGTTAAATGCTTACTCTTGAAGCGGGAGGGAACAATTAAAACCATTGAATTATTTCAGGAATTGACCACATTTGGCTATCAGTTTGAAAACAGCCTCCAGTGGGGGGCTAATACCACAAGAAAACAAAGTTAAAGTGCAAATTGATAAGTAGGTAATTGTGCAAAACCCCCAAACTAGTCAAGTTTCAAACAGCTCAGACAGGAATTATTTTGATAATAACTGCAGAAAGCTGAACACAGTACATCCTTCCCAACTGCAAACTAACCTTTTTTATTGTTCAGGAGGGTATTTATAATCTAAAAATTGCCATAACCACTCAAATCTATGGCTCCTCTTACATTTCAATTTATGCACTTCCCCAAAATTGAGTGGATTCCACCAGCCTGGATATATCTGTAAGGTATAAGCGTCCAAGGTTGACTTGGCTTGTCCGTGCTGCTGTTAAACATTTCAAAGCTGTGCACCCATGTTCCATCTTTTAATCCACCCAAATAATTATCAAGTAAAATAAAAAAAAACTCATGTTGTGAAGCCCAGATTTATTCCACAATTGAGGACACAAGAACATGAGCTGTCTTAGAGAGCAGTGGGTGGGGATTGTGGCAGGGAGAGCGAGAGAGTGGGGGAGGAGGAGGAGAAGAGGACGGGGGAGGAGGAGGAGAAGAGGACGGGGGAGGAGGAGGAGAAGAGGACGGGGGAGGAGGAGGAGAAGAGGACGGGGGAGGAGGAGGAGAAGAGGACGGGGGAGGAGGAGGAGAAGAGGACGGGGGAGGAGGAGGAGAAGAGGACGGGGGAGGAGGAGGAGAAGAGGACGGGGGAGGAGGAGGAGAAGAGGACGGGGGAGGAGGAGGAGAAGAGGACGGGGGAGGAGGAGGAGAAGAGGACGGGGGAGGAGGAGGAGAAGAGGACGGGGGAGGAGGAGGAGGAGAAGAGGACGGGGGAGGAGGAGGAGGAGAAGAGGAAGGGGGGGGAGGAGGAGGAGAAGAGGAAGGGGGGGGAGGAGGAGAAGAGGAAGGGGGGGGAGGAGGAGAAGAGGAAGGGGGAGGAGGAGAAGAGGAAGGGGGAGGAGGAGGAGAAGAGGAAGGGGGAGGAGGAGGAGAAGAGGAAGGGGGGGGAGGAGGAGAAGAGGAAGGGGGGGGAGGAGGAGAAGAGGAAGGGGGGGGAGGAGGAGAAGAGGAAGGGGGAGGAGGAGGAGAAGAGGAAGGGGGGGAGGAGGAGAAGAGGAAGGGGGGGAGGAGAAGAGGAAGGGGGAGGAGGAGGAGAAGAGGAAGGGGGAGGAGGAGGAGAAGAGGAAGGGGGGGGAGGAGGAGAAGAGGAAGGGGGAGGAGGAGGAGAAGAGGAAGGGGGAGGAGGAGGAGAAGAGGAAGGGGGAGGAGGAGGAGAAGAGGAAGGGGGAGGAGGAGGAGAAGAGGAAGGGGGAGGAGGAGGAGAAGGGGGGGGAGGAGGAGAAGAGGAAGGGGGAGGAGGAGGAGAAGAGGAAGGGGGAGGAGGAGGAGAAGAGGAAGGGGGAGGAGGAGGAGAAGAGGAAGTGGGGGGAGGAGGAGAAGAGGAAGGGGGGGGGAGGAGGAGAAGAGGAAGGGGGGGGGAGGAGGAGAAGAGGAAGGGGGGGAGGAGGAGAAGAGGAAGGGGGAGGGGGAGGAGAAGAGGAAGGGGGAGGAGGAGGGGAAGAGGAGGGGGGAGGAGGAGGAGAGAGGGAGAGGAGAGGAGGAAGGGGGAGGAGGAAGGAGGAAAATCTGTAGTATTACTCCCTTAGGAAGAAAACAGATACGATGATTATTGCAACTTTTAACAGAGTTCCAAAATACTGGAAATGTCACAAAGAAATTTCATCACGTTTATATAGCACAGGTTAGTAAGATGCAGTTTACTGGATGTTTGCAGGGTATTGGCAAGATGTGAAAGACACAGTTAAAGTTAGCAGCTCTCCTTTGTGCATGAATCTGCTGAGAACCAGAGACTCCTCATTTCTAACAGACTCTTTCCCCATAATGATCCAATTCTGAAGTTCCAGCAAGGTAAAACATGGCAGGAGTATATTCAGCATGAGTTTTCAAGGGCAATTTCCCATTCCCATGTAAAAACTGATCTACAAAACATCTAAATTTGGGTTCAAATTAGTTTAAACCTAACAATTATTTTGGATGATACTTTTTGCATAAAAAGAGGCTATTTTAGAAAACCCAATAAGGCCAATGCATCTGTTGCTGTACTTTGATGTTTATAGCTGTTACCTGGTGCGTTGCACACACACCCAATATCATTCCTCCAACAGTTAAGAGGGAGGAAAAATTTAAAAATAATCAATGGTTCAGTAAATCATTGGCTTCTTCCTTCACTGATGCCTGAGGGAATGGCTTGCCATGTGTGGTGGTGTGGTCTTGAAAGAGACATAGAATCCAAGTTATTGCTACACACTAACTCCTTTCAATATCATCCAAACCGTGAAGACAGTTTCACTAAAATATTTTATTTTCACTCAGATTGATTTAGCTCTTAAAAATTTTCGGATATCAAACACAAAAAGCCCCACAATTTTGCTTTGAACCAATTTCATTCAACTTTTGATCCAAATTCAGAACATAAACAGAAAATTAAACAGCCTGCTCATCCTCAAAAGGGCAACTTCCACTCCCTTTTAAGGGAGTACCACCCAACTGGAAAAGGAATTAATGCCCAAATGCTGCAGACAAGATCCACTGCAACACTGGTCATTTAGTCAACACCAAGCCAGAGTTGCCAAATCAATCTATTTTCAGGAGGTACTTCTCTTCCTAACATGTACGTGACAGCATAGCTTCTGCTGTTGATAGACTTGCTGGTCATCAGCTGTGTGAAGAATTGCCATTTCAGATAAAACCGTACCAATTTATTTCATAAATAGTCTATAATTTTAAAAAAAGATTAGACTGCAGTTCCTTTTGCTCATCTGCCATACCCGCTTCTAATTCAGAAACGGATGAGTTAGGAATGGAGACACTCAGGCAATTGCAGGCTTCAAAGCTAAGCCAGGCCTTCCTAATGAAGCAAAACTTTGTTAACTTGGAAATTCTGGAATCATTAATCAATCAGTAATCGTTGATGGCTTTATATGAATCAACTCTTCCTAATAACTACCAGTCATTAGGATCATAACTGGGAGACAAGGACTGCGCCAACACGTTTGACAGAATCAGTACAATCCATTCTTAAACATTTAGAAATATACATTGGCAAACAAAAAATATAAAACTGAATAAATTGTCAGCATCTTATATGGAAACAATGGATCTGGGTTGTCCACTTCACATTTTGCCCAGTCAATACGCACAACTTTGACTAGTTACAAAAACCACACACACACAAACACATAACACTTTAGTGTTTGTTCTGTTATTGGAAAGACCATAACCGTACGTACCATACCCAAATCGGCAGAGCTGAATACTTAGATCAACTAAGTGTTTTAAAATTGATTCACTGGCACAGCCCTATGGGGGAAAAGAAATGCTAAGAACACACTGGCCAGGTATTGATGAATTTGCCTCATGACTGAAACATATGATTTGTTACAAACTCCAGATAAGAGCTGAATAGTTCAAAGAACAAATTGCTAAAAATAATGGTAGTGTTAATGAACAATGGCATATTTCATAGCAACTGCTGCTCAGCTCATTAAACAATGAATTCTTGCATTTACAGTGTCATGTGTAATGTCGGTTCTCAGACCTGGCGCTGTGGAATTTGAACTTTAGGATTATAAAACCTCAATATATATATTTATTTATATATATATATTTTTTTTAAAGAGGACCCCTTATGCAGCCTTCACACTAACCATAAAAGTGAACTGTTTCAGGACTGGAGTTGCTCAGGCATTTAGCTGTACCTGTTCATATTTTTGATACTCTTCCAGCCCCCATTCCATCTCCTTTAGGCACTGATTGGTGCTGAGGTATGATTTTGTGGGCAATGGCCACCCTACAATATCTTGCAAATTTGGCCATTCTTCAAGTTTCAGCAGAGTGAAGCTATTCAAGCACAGGATCTATCACAGTGCTGCGCAATACAGTCCATATGTATTTGCTTTTCTAGTAGACATCACTGGGCAGAAAGGTCTTTGTGATACACATCAAAAGTGACACACCTCAGGATGGTTATAAAACATTGTGATAAACCATGCATGTGCTAACATGCAGTTTAAGCATTTAAGTTATTTATTGTTTAACAAAAAAAAAGCCAGTTCAGAGAAAGCCACATCCTAAAGCACCTTAACTACTGCCTGGACAGATGCAAGGCACCAGCCAAGAAATGTTTAACTTTTGCGCAACCTAAAAAGGGGATAGGGGATCACACGAACCATTTAAAGTGATGGGCAAATTTGACATGAAGTTGGCTGACACTTAGTTGGCAATAGGTTGTCCTTTTGCATCAAGAGGCTCCTAGCTGGCACTACACATCAGGTCTGGCTAGTTAACAAGGAAGGGTAAAGATGGGGCAGCAGTAGAGACAGACAACAAATGTGGTCCTGAAGATAGGGCAAGCATGGAAGGAGGAGGAAATTCTGCCCAACGGCAAATGATCCAGGACTGTTTCAATTGGATTCTGACAGGGACCAAATTGGGCAATTGTGAACCAGAACAGATCAAGCTAGTGAGAACGAGACAAAAGAGGTTCTAAAGTTCCACAGACATCAGCCACTGAAGCTGCATGGATATTGGGAAAACCAGCATTAAAAATCTGCTTTTGCACAAAGCACTTTCATGCAGCTGCTCACATCATTGTTATACAGACAAACCTCTTTACTACAAGCTCTACAGAACCTTAGGACACAGATTTTATCATAACATTAATTTAGTGTGTTCTTTCCTTTAAGCAAATGCCCCAAGGTTAGAATGGCTTCCCAAATGAACCATCTTTACAGATGTACATCTACATGCTGGGCTTGGTCATTCTACCTAGGATAACTGCTCATGTTCACACCTCACATTCACAAATATTACCACGAGGCTGTGCCCATTGGGCATGTCTGCTGTGAATTAACAGTCCGCATGAAATTCGCGTTTATTTTTAATAAAGGTTAAAATAGCAGCATGTGATCTCAAAAACAATTCTCTAAGCAAGAGTTGGCACTAACCAAAAGTAAATAAAGCAACTTTCTATATTGGCTTAGAAGGGAACAAGTTTAAATTAAATAAGCAGTAGAGTTTGTCTGTATAATTAACTGTTTAAACATTGTGCATTTTGAGAAACCACTCTGTAGTGGAATCTGTGCTATTTGCATTTCACAGAACCCACTATGAAGTCATGGACTTTCCTTTTGCAGTAACTGCAGTATTTGGGTATTTAATCAATTTTCTTAGTGCCATGTCATTTGTTTTAACTATGATTACACTGCTCTGTACAACAGAAAAGGGTATCATAACCCAAGGCAGTTTTGAAAAACCCAGTTATGATACCTGGCATATTTATAACCCAATTCACAGTTTACTTGGCCGTTCCGTCTGCAGTTGTGTTCACAGATGTTGAAGTGGCCTCTAAGGTGTTGGGGGAGGCGACTGTGGTGGTGAAGGAATCATTGTTACAGGTGATGGGCACTGAAAGGCAGTGTTCGAGGTGGGGGAACTGGGAACAGCACTGATCAGTTCCATTATTGGCTTGTCGTAAAAGAAGAAAGGGCACTGCTGGATGAAGAGCTCGATGATAGTCTGGTACGTCCTGGTAGCTGTCAGAGCATCCATGGTCTGAAAGTCAGGCCTCATAAGCGTGGGCCAGAAACAGATGGAGAGATTCTCACTGTTCATCAGGTTCAACTTGCAGTTCTGACTGACCCTGAAATGAAACAGAACCCAGTAGTCTACATAATACATTGAACAAAGTGAGCATAAACAAAACATTTAGCCACCTCCCTGTGTCACCACCTACTCAACTGTGAACAGTACATTTCCCTCTTTTCTTGCAGCTACAAACACTTCTCCCATCTCCCAAGACTATTTGAACAGAAATGAACCCATCAGTTTCACAAGAAAAATCCTCTTGTTAACCTATTTCTTTTCCTCTTGTTATTGAAAACTGTCAAGTAAATATTGCTACAATTAGAAATAATAATCCAACGTACAATACAAACAATGATTACGTCCCTTTCTAACAGCACAATGGGTGTCCCTGTAGCAACTTAGGGAGGAAGTCCACTTCCACCTTTTCTGAGGTAATTAGGAATGGGCAATAAATGGTAGCCCAGCCAACAACATGAGCAATTTTAAAACAACACCCTGAAAGTAGGTTGGGAAGAGGTGAAAGAGCGGATGACAGGACTAAAGCCTGCCTGAATCAACATCTTTATTGTTCCTCAGTTAGCCTGGTACATGCCCCTTAGTACAGTTCAGCAAAAATAACAAGTAGCTGAATGAAAATCCTAACAGGAGACAATGAATTTGGGGCTTGAAAAACACTTGTAGAAGTGACACTGCAGATATTACTGGCAGAGAATAACTACATTTCTCAGTTCTTTAATCGGCTTGGTGAGCATTAAAATGAAATAATGGGAGAGAAAAATGGTGTACAAACACTGTTTGCTGATCTAGTAATATCAATAGCAACAAACAAAAATCAGTGGCACTGAAAGCTCCATTCTGAAGAGTGTGGTGGCTGCCTAGTACTTTTGGTCCAAACAGGTTGTGAGTTGCAGCTGTACGATGGCAAGCCATTAAAAGTGAACAAGTCTGGTAGCAAAACTATAATGGCCACTAAAGCTGTCAGATTGACATGAAACCCTAACTGGTTCATTAACATCCTCAAAAATAGTCCAGCTTGCAAGTAATGGCTCTGTGTTCTCCAAAACAGCAAAGCCAAGGAAGTACAGCAAGCTTGATTTTTAACCAGTGTCTTATGAACTGGCAATCTTGATGAACTGGCAAAAATTATATCTCAAATATTGGAAGATTATGTTCTATTACTACTATGATATCGCGGAGATAGTAAGCTTTATTTAAGGTGAAGTTCCATTCCTATACAAGGTGATTTATGCTGTAAATAAAGTATGACAGTGATATGTATTCCCTCTGTATTACATCTCTATTACGGAGTGTGTTTCTTTTTAAAAACATAGATTATGTGGACCTCTTGATCATCCGGAATATTTGATCGCTGGAATATTTGATCAACCAACACACTCCCGGCCCCATAGGTGCAAGTTAAACAAAAGTGTGCTGCACCTGATTCCTTTAACTAGAACAAAAAGAATGCAGTGCCACCCACACCTGCTTCCATTCCAATAAAAAAAAGTGAGCAGATTTTGGCTCACACACATTGTCCAGGAACACCTTGACATAGAAATGAGGAGCATTGAAGTTAATTTTCTTTGGACCTTAAGGTCAATTTACATCCATTATGAGAACATACTACTTTGTCAGGTGATACTGTTCGAGGCTTTATCCCAGGAAAATGCTGGTCTATAGTCAAGTACACACTTACTTGAAGTATGGATAATTAGATTTCACTGAATTTAAGTGGAAGATCGGAGACAAAGTTTTGATAAAAGTATGAACTCTCTGAACAACATGCCTAACAAGTAGCACAGGAATTTCAGAACATATGCTGTTTCTGCACTTGGGTTTAATTAAATGAATTCCTGTGCACACTTTCAATGCAGGAATTAATACTTTATTTAAAACAGGCCAATGCCTGCATTGAAGTGCACACAAGAATTTAATCTGACCTTGCTATAAAGAACACAGGAATAGAAGGTCAAGAAAAAATATAACTCCAAAAGGATCATCAAAACAGTGTCTGTAATTTCATCTCTGTTGTGCTATAGCTGAGAAAAAGTTGAGTTGCAGCACAGGAAGGCCTGTACAGTTAGTAATTTTGAATCACACATACATGTAAGGGCAAGCGTTTTAAATTCCTAAAGAGATTTGCTTTCTTCTTCACTTTAAATTGATTTGTATCATTAGAAGAAAAAATACGGTCTCAGTTATTTGAACCATTGGTTTATGATATCCTCTGCACCATTAATTAGCCAGGTCAATTAAGCACAATTTTTATGCAGGATAGCCTTATTGCTTGCATCAAGCAATTACTTACTTGTTTAAGTGGGTGATGACATATTTGAAGACCTCATAATTTTCTTTCGGAAACTTCTTCAACACTTCCTTAAGTGCATTCAACTTCAGCTCCTTATCAGGCTGTTCTGAGAGAAGAAAAATAAGTAATTTAATGCAGACAGCATGTGGATCATCATAGTGATTCCGTCATGAGCTGCATTACAGTGGCGGCAGCTGAATCCACACACCCTGCACCCCAATGCAGATCCTAGAATGGAGGGTGTTTCACAGACGCCAGTTTATCTGCCACATTTGGGTATTGGAATATAAGGGAGGGAGAGAATTGATGAAGTGAAGAGAATCTTACCACTCTTCATTGTGCACGGGGTAAAGCTGATCACCTAATATAGTACAAAACCACAGGAAACAGATGAGCATGTATTACGATTCCTGGTCTGAATTTAATTTGTGGGGAAAAAAAGCTTGATTGTGGCAAAAGGTTTTTTTTGAAATAATACAGAAGTTCACATCATCTAAACATATCGATAATTAGCTGATTACATACTCTACAGGTAACTCCCATATTTCACCAAACGCCAATTTTACAAAATCATTAGAGTTTTAACCACAACAAAAACAGCAACTATCAGCAGGGTTTAAAACATCAGAATTATCATCACCGAGAACCTTGCTTCACTCCTACATCTCTCCTATAAACCCGAGACAGAGCATCAGCAGTTACATAATTTTCCCCAGCCATCTGCTCGACTTCAGTTGAAGAGCTGCAGCATCAAATCCTAGAAAAACAGGTGAAGATTGCTCAAGCAGAACTTCTCCAAAGGTACCATTTGAAAGTGACCAGCGTGAATTTGTGGCTCTCCTTGATTATTCAAAACATACACATCAATTTGTTGAAGATTTAAAACAAGGTGTAACAGTTCCTTGACAATTGTGGAGTATTAGTTGGTGAGGAGAGCAGAGTAGGGGCAGAGAAATAAACGATGCAGCAACAGCACTAGCGGGTTAGGGAAGTTCCATCAGCAGTGCTTTTACGGCATTCTCCAGATTAAACAGGAGGACCAAACACCAGCGCCCTTCTTGAAGGCAGTCCCACAAGAATTCAATCAAATCCCTTGCAAAACTAATTTCGGTGGCATGAACATTGTTTGAATGGCCAATATGTATGAATTTTCTCAACTCTCACATTGTCAGCATTCCAAGGAAGAAAACACTAAGAAACTCAAATTTCCCCTTATGGCATAGCAGCACTGACATTAATGAGCAGAGGACCTTGCTACCAAAGTGGCAATCATTTCACCATCAAGCTGCATACCTTTCGAGGAAAAATGTTACAAGAGAAGGAAAGATTTTAAAAAAAGTAGCAAATACTTAGGTTAGTTGGCTGGACGTTTGACTTGCGAAGCTTCGCATCACCAGCCAAGGTTACATGAACCATTCCCCTCCACTCAAGGTAGTACAGCTCTCAGGTTAAATCACCACTAGCCCCCACTCTCGAATGAGCCAGCAGCCCTATGGACTGGTAAGATTAAGATGGCTTGACCTTGACTTCCCTCTGAACCCATTACATAGGACATGCTGTCTCACATGCAAAAGATCTGTGGGTCGAGGATCAGCACATTCAGTCACATGAGGAAACAAAAGAAACTCAATGGAGCAAACATTTACCTTAATAGAGGTACAGTGAATGATGACTATGGAGGGTTGCCAATGGCTGCAGATCATGGAGTTCACCGTTTATGGAGTGCTTTAAGGAAGGAGAGGCTATCGTGCTTACCTAATTAAACATCATGACTAATCTTCAAAATCCAACCCATTAGCCCTATCTTTGGAATATTCTAAAGGATGCTATAGAAAGGCATTTTCTTTCTACCACAGACTGCGTGCTGGTCCATACTTACTGCTGACATCTACCAATTCGACCTGTGCACTATATGGGACCAGTGGCTCCGGAAGCTCAGAGAAGAAGCTTTTCATTGCTCCAGCTATTGTATTCACCGCAAAATCCTTCTCTTGTAGAACAAGGCTGTGATCTGTGAACAGAAAAAATATTTTAATCAGAAATGAGGACAATATAACTTAACAGTATAACCCCAATATATTCAAATAAAGTCCTGTCCTCTTCAATCTGAATCAATACCTCAGGAACTGATGATGCTGACCTATTCATCTTTGATAAACATTGCCTCAGTGAGGTTTTCAAGTTGGGTTACATAATGCACCTGTACTCCTGGACTTGAAACCTGTTCATTGCTGAGAAAACGGTCAGCCATGGAAATAATAGTTGGCAAAGTACAATCAAGTTTAGCAGCAAAAGAAAAAAAAAGTGTCATTCAGAGATGGACAGTATTCTACTTCAAGCTCAGATAGTTTGCCACCTATCAGAGACTCAAATGTCGTGGTTAATTCATGGACAACTACAAGGAACATATTTTCTAGAGTTACCAGCATTCATAATGCCAAAGTTGCTAGACGTGTGTGAAATGCGAAGGGACTACTGAAAAAATGCCCGCACAGACTTAGAATAAATAATTTTGAACTGCCATATGAAAATCCTCAACTCGCCGCATCCAACACAAGACACACAAAATAAATTTGCATTTTCCCCAACCTCTTCAGTAAAACACAGCAGCATCCCACAACTGAAAATAGTCCATTGTTTATCAAAGACGTCTTTCCCCTTCCACTTACCTTGATCAAATTGCCTCTGGAGACTTTCCATCTCTGACTTGTTCCCACTGACACGGTAAATGCCCTCTGTGCCCAGACCTTAAAGTAGAGGGAACAGTTTATTCACGCCTTCAGCTTGGCTCCACATACAAAATTTACTGCACATATTTAACAATTTCCTCAAATGGATATCAAAGATATTGGAGTGAACTCTAGATCTAGCACAGCGGTAAAGATATAAAATAGAAAAACTGAATAACCACAGGGCTGGAGAATAGTTGCTCAACTGAATATTTCGGCTTCTTTTCATTGGTTGAGAAACTTCACTGGTGGGGATAAAAATGTCAAAAATGGAGCATAACGAATTGGGAAATCTTGAGGTTGTCCACTTTGGCAGGAAGAATAGAAACATTGACTGTTAATTAAATGGAGAGAGACTGCTGAATTTTGTGGTGCAGAGGTATCTGAATGATCTTGTAGATGAATCATGAAAAGGTTAACATGCAGATGGGCGGCACGGTGGCACAGTGGTTAGCACTGCTGCCTCACAGCGCCTGTAGACCCGGGTTCAATTCCCGACTCAGGCGACTGACTGTGTGGAGTTTGCACGTTCTCCCCGTGTCTGCGTGGGTTTCCTCCGGGTGCTCCGGTTTCCTCCCACAGTCACAAAGATGTGCGGGTCAGGTGAATTGGCCAAGCTAAATTGCCCATAGTGTTAGGTAAGAGGTAAATGTAGGGGTATGGGTGGGTTGCGCTTCGGCGGGTCGGTGTGGACTCGTTGGGCCGAAGGGCCTGTTTCCACACTGTAAATCTAATCTAATCTAATCTAATCAGATTAAGTAATTAGAAAAACAAATGTAATGTAAGCCTCTGCTTCAGGGTGGATGGTGTATAAAAGTAGGGAAATTTTGCCACCGACAATAATCACGTGGAGTTTTGGTCTTAAGAGGGGATACACTTACATTTACTTCAGATGAGGTTGATTTTAAGATGAAGGAGCTATCTTATGAAGAAATGTTGAGCAAATTGGGTTAATACTCATTGGAATTTTGAAGAAAGTGAGGGAAGTCTTGATGAAACAGAAAATTCTGAAGGAACATGACAGAGTGAATGTTGACACTATAGGTCTCCTTGTTAAGAAATCTAGAATGAAAGGCACAATTTAAAAGTAACAGGCCTGCTGTTCAATATGATGACAAGGAAGTGTTATTGCAGAGAATCAATTATCGAAATTCAAAAGCAATGGAGACTGTATCATAGAATATACATATGGTCTAATTAGAGTTTGATGAACATCATGCTACCATTATTCAAGGGATAAACCACTAAACTACAGGTCAGAGAGTCAAACATCTGTGGTAGGGAAACTACTGAAAAAATTCTGAAGGACAAACTAATCCCCACTTAGAGGCAAGAATTAACCAAGGATGGTCAGCATGGCTTTGTTCAGGGGAAGACTATGTCTAACAAATTTGACTGAATTTTCAGGTGCGCAGGATAAACCAGTTGATGTAGTCTACAGGGACTTCAGTACAGCTTTTGACAAGGTGGCAGGCTGGTTAAGAAGTGGAGCGTATAGGATGCATGGCAATTTGGATTCAAAGCTCGTGTAGCAACATGAAACAGAAGGTGAAGGCCTTTCTTTGTGACTAGAAGCCAGTGTGCAGTGGCATATCACAGGGTTCAGTACTGAGCCCCTTGCTGTTTGTAGTGTAATTAATGGTCTACAATAAGTTTTGGAGACATGAGTTAGCAGATGAGAAACATATAATGTGATAAATAGCAAGGAGGAAAGTTTTGGATTATAGTGTGATATGGACAGGCTGGTCAGATGGACTCAGTAGAAAATGAAATTTAGTCCTGAAAAAGTGGAAGGTCTAACAAGCAAGGGTGTACACATTGAATGTGGGTCCATAGAAAGTACGGACCCATCAGAGGGACATTGCTGTGCATGTCCACAGATACTTAAAGGAAGCAGGACAAGTAGGTAAGGTGGCATGTCATTGGGGCCAGAGTATCATGTGCCGTTCTGTCTCCTGTCTACAGGAAGAATGCGTTTGCACTAATGAGGGTGCAGAAAAGGTTTTTAGATTAGATTACTTACAGTGTGGAAACAGGTTCACCAGGATTTTGCCAGGGTTGGAGCAATTCAATTATGTAGAAAGACTAGATAGGCTGACTAAGTTGTAAAATGTTTGAGGGGCATAAATAGGGAGAAACTTTTCTGTTTAGTAAAGTGACAATAAGGAGGGATAATTTTGAGGTAAGGAACAGGAGATTTAGAGAGAACGTGTGGAAATTTGTTTCCACCGAGAAGGTGGTGGTTTCTCAAAGTCACTGCCTAAAGAGGAGTGGGTGGGTAGAAGCAGAAACTCAAGACATTTACGAACAATTTAGATGAACACGCGGGATATCATGGCTGGTAGCTTTGTATGTTAAGTCATGAAAAATCGGATTAATAATATTGGATGTTTGATGGCGGGCATCTTTCTGTGCTGTAGAAACACTGACTCTCCTTTAAGGGAGACAATGTTACATGGAGAGGCAGGCAGAAGAATAGAGCTAAAGGCCACAATCTGTTCAGCCACGATCATAGTCAATGGCAGAGAAGATTTGGTAACTGGCCTACTCGCGCCAATGTCTTTTGTTTTTGTATGGTGGGAACGGCACATGCATTTTGGTCACAGCAAGGTCAGAACTAGATTTGCTGGTGATTGCTCCCTGTCAACATTCACAAGTGGCAAAGCATATGGTAGTAGTATTTGTGACATTGGATATCCAGAAGGGGGAAAAAGATTTGCTTCTACTTAATGGTATTTCTAAGAAATCACAAGAAATAGGTGCAATGAGCTTCTATTCATTCAGTCCATTTATTGCTTCTATATCTCCAGATTTCTATTCACAGCATGCCCAGCTCTATGACAGTACCAGAATACTACTTAACACTGCTTAAGCTATCCAAAGGAGAAAACACAATAACTATCAGATGGCTGCTCCTGCACCCAGACAACATCCAAGTTACGATTGAGACTATAGGAATCATTCCACTGGATTCCCATCCATGCAGTACAGAAAATGAATGAGACTCAAACTCATTATATATAGGATCATAACACAAAGCAATTTTTAAAATATCAAAACCAAAAGAGCTGCAGATACTGTAAATCTGAAACAAAAACAGAAATTGCTGAATAAGCTCAGCAGGTCTGGCAGCATCTGAGGAGAGAAATCAGAGTTAATGTTTCAGGTCCAGTGACCCTTCCTCAGAACTATTTTTATAGCAGCCCGGAAACTGGAAATTCTGAAACAGACGTAAAGTGTCAGAGGAACCATGGAGGTAAGTAGGCAAGGAGTGGATAGGGGAGAAAAGACAGAGTTAAGTTCTGTGGGACAGGAATAGGCAGAAACAATGGGCCTGTCCGGACAGTCCTGTTTGTGACTTTTTGGAAGGAAGGAGAAGTGAGCTGTGTGGGGTTGGGTCACTAATCAGATTGGCGGCAGTTGGAGACAAGGGAGATCACCAGATGAGATGAATTTGGTGACTATAGTTGACACAATGGCCTGCTGTCCCATGGTGGGGTCATGGGACAGGGAGATAGGAGGAGGTATCTGATAACTGGCACTGGGAAGATAGGCTGGAATGGGTAAGGGGCGGGGGGGGGGGTGCAGAGAAATTGAGTGACCAACATCACTTCAACAGGCCAATGAACAGGTCGAGTGCAGGTAAAAGGGTGTGTGTGTGTCTGTCGAAGAAGAAAAATGTTGGAGATGGACCAAGGTGTCTGTGGGACATGTAGGGGACTTTTGGCCAAAGAAATGGGCACGGAGGCAAAAGAAGAGGTCAATGTCACATTGTGCAGGAAATTCACTAGGGTGGGAATGCAGAGGGATAAAATGGAGACCTTTCCTGAACATTCTGTATTCAGCAAAGAGCGGAAGGTCAGGAAGGATGGTGAATGCATGACAAGAGGCGGGGTGGGGGCGGGAAAAAGAGGGCATGCAGGAAGAGGGAAGGGGCTGGGAGGAAGCTCCCAGAGTGCCATGGGGATCTCTAAGTTGTTGCATCTTGCTTGCCTTGATGCCTGAAAAGAAAAAAATGTTTCTTGTTATCACGTCAAGTGAGCTGCAGGATGAAGTGGAACTGGGGGGGGCTGGTACAGCCCTGAGCCATCATGATGCAATGCTGTTGGAGATACAGGTCAAGAGCGTACATGTGACACATGGTACTGGGTTTTACTAAATGCTCCTACAATTACTACTGTGACAAAGAATGCAGTTA
This sequence comes from Hemiscyllium ocellatum, assembly GCF_020745735.1. NCBI lineage: Eukaryota > Metazoa > Chordata > Chondrichthyes > Orectolobiformes > Hemiscylliidae > Hemiscyllium > Hemiscyllium ocellatum. The sequence goes on along the minus strand of NC_083447.1, from coordinate 9,594,649 downwards.
GGCGAGGCTTCATTATTTTGGATATCAGGTCTGATTTAGTTTATCTGAGTTCGCTGGCCAAGTGCAATTCCTGGCCCCAATAATCTTGCAACCTTGTGAAATCCTGATCTGTCATTTCTGAAGGTTCAGGCAACGGAGGTGGAGTCACACAAAGGCCAAGAATAAAAAGTGTTCCTTTTATAAGAACTGCACTAAATAGCACCAAGAGTGTACTTCATAAAACAAAAACAATTTGTACTTCAGAACAAAATTTCAGTTAGTGGCTTTTTGATGATTAAATTGAAATACAGTACCTTAAGATTGTTGTACTGTCATCCAAAGCACAAACTTGCAGTAAATTTAAAATTAAAGGCATCTTTTCATTTTTTGTGTTTTAAATCCTGCTCTTGAAACTGAATACTGAGCAATAAAGAACAGCATTGGCAACTTACACGTAATGAAAAAGTACAAAATAAAATCCAGGATGCTAACTTGGGGGTCATGTACAGAACAGGTGGTGCTGTAAGGTGACTGGTTGATTTGTGCACTACTGGTGACATCTTGACTTTGCATTAAAAAAAAGACTTTGTTGAAAAGCAAATGCCTTCTTTGGTAACTTTTCTCGATTTTGGTCCGAATTTAAGGTGGAAAATAGATTAGGGTCAATAATTCACCTAACTGACCCATTAAAGAAATGGGAAAGTCAGTTCTAACTCCTGTTCCTAATCATTCTTCAGAGTGCTTCTGGAACTTGCATTTGGTAAAAGTGGTATCATTTTTTCCATGTTCAAGAAACCTGCAGGGCTCCCCACATAAGTGACCACCAAACTTTGATGTCAATAGGCTACTGACAACATTTAACCTCATAAATCATTACATTTAAGAGAGGAGTGCAGACAACTGGAGAAGCAATTTCGTCCAATAAGATCACACCAAAACAAAATTTAAAGCCTTGCATTCAGGCTAGCTGAATTACAAAGGCGAGAAGAATTCAACATAAACAATGCTGTGACACAATAGAAGGCTTTACATCAAGTCAGTCACAAGTAGAAAAATATTTGAGCCCTGAAGATTCTGTTCCAGCCTCCGAATGCCGCCCAAACCAGCTAGTACATTTTTCCTAATGATGCAAATGAACAAACTTCTTGGGTTAGTTTCTTTCAGTGCAGTTGCCAAGTTTGTGCAGTTCTGCAGGGGCTGTCACATAAACACTCAGTGGGGCCGCATCACATGACATGAGGAAACCGGACTTTGTCCCTTCCAGACTCTATCCCTTACCCCCTTCCACCTCTAATTATGTTCCCAGAATACTTTACTTCATCAAAATCAGCTTGCAGCAGGATTAAAAACAGAAATCCAACTGTACGACAGATTTGCTTTTCTGTTTAGATTGCAAAAGAACCAGAAATGTTTCTGTGACCCACATCTCCCACTTTGCATAAGTGAAAACATACTTTTTACTTGGCTTCAGGCCACAACAGGAAGAGATGGGAAAAAAGACTCAACCACAAGTTGGCTGGTTGGATTTTACATAAAGTAGAAGCCTGTAGAATACAAACCTCAGGACACTTCAAATTTTAATAAGAATGTCTGTGTTGCATATACAGTTTACCAAAACCATGTAACCAATAAGTTGGTGATTCAGAAACAAAAATAACTGAAGCAGAAATACATTTTCCCAAGATATTCTGTGAATTCTTGAACATTTCTCATTAGCTTTCACGCCTACTGGAAAATTCTTTGCTTTTATCATCGCGTTCCAACAAACCAATGCACCTTTCTTTGACTTCTGTGTTTGATTGTAGCATTCAGGTTTCCATCTCCACCCTAAAACCATCCCAATCAAAGCCACAAATGGATTATTGTTACAGTACCACATCATCTCCTCTCCCTCTGAAGGCTTTTAGATGGAACACAAGACTATCCTCAAGGGTCCCTTCTCTTTTGTCCACCTCAAAGGAATAGTCTTCACTTACTTCTGTTATTAACTATGCAATTGTGTCTAGAGGAGTATTCTCAACAATATTTATGCCCCCACCCTCGCAATGTTGTTACTTTCAGGAATGAAGGATCTGCTAAAACTCGTTTTCCTTATATAGATTGCTGATAAAATTTGAAGAGAAGAGTCAGCTTTGACACTACACCCCTAACCCAGAGCCTCTGCACATAATGCTACTAATACTGGAGCTGTAGAGAGTGGAGGGAAGGTGCAAGAAAGGATGGGAGCAAATGCAAGAGATAGCAAATGAGAACCAAAGTTAGAAATAGTTGCAGATGTAAAGTGAATTTATTTGCAGGGACAAGTATCGTAAATTCATTTGTTGGAAAACAAAGTCTGTATAGCTCAATGGGGCCGTGTATATTTCTGCATGCAGGTGGCAGAAACAGATGACTTGATGCACAAACGGTGCTGTTCATAAATTTCACAAAGAGGATACTTGAAAAGCCTAATCGGAGGTGACATCAATAATCGGTCCAGTTGCAGAAAGAGCTGGCAATGTTCCCTAGAGAAAATATGGAATATGTAGCTCTACTCTAGAACAAGCAAAAGATTGAGCTTAGTGCTGTCACACAAACAGCTAATGATGGAGTAGTGAAAGAAAATTTCTGGCAGAAATTAAAGAAAATGGCCTTGGTCTTTTCAAAGGAAATTCTGACTCATCCATAATATGGCAGTCTGTAAGAGGAGAAATACTGGTGGTATCAAGGGAAGTCAAAAGGTAGATCCAGTTCTCACAGGCTTACAAATGAAAACTAACCCCATGCTTGCACATTTTATCACGAGGGACAATGTATAGATAATGAAGAGGTAAAGTCACCCCAGTCCCACAGGACCATAGGGCTGCTCTCAGGAGGACGCGAGAGCAAGAAAACTGGTCGTGAATTTAAACAACGGGTCACCACAGCTCAGGCATGGTTGAGAATGTTCAATGGTAATCTCAGCTGGTGTAGGAACTGAACTCACTACTGGCATCATTCCAAAACATCACAAACCAACCATCCAGTCAACTAAGCTTACCGGTACCCAATAAAAACAGGTGGTAAAGATGGATGTTTGGGGAACTTCAGACAAAATCACATGGAGAAATAGCCATGGAAATTAGTGGAAAACGCTCGAGTGCAAACAGAAAAAAAAAAGTGTGGATGGCTATAATCAAACTCCAAGAAATAAAACACAAGGATAGCATTTCTGTCATAGAGACAATTATTGGGATATCCTGCTTTCTGTAGCAGGGATTTGGATTACCAAATAAATACAGCCTTCCAAAATTAGCAGTCACAGACAGAAAAGGAATAGAAATCGAAGCCTTGAAACATTCCAGTAACAGCTGTTCCATTCAACATCCTTCTGGTTAACTGCATAGATGATTATTAAAAGGGCCATCTCTTACACCTAATTAAGATATTGAAATCCCTGAAAATGGGCAAAAATAATAGGCATTTGTGAATGATCACAATGTCATAGAAAATATTAACTTTTGGGCATTGCATTCAATGAATCAAATTGAGGGGATAGGTTTTAAAGAAACCTGGACAGAAGTGTCCTGGATAAAAGGGGTTGGTTTCAGTGCAATTCCTGCCTGGCTGGATCGAACACAAAATTGACAACAGCAACATAAACTATCAATGCTACTTAAAAGTTCACAAAGTAGTGGATATGGATGCAAGAGGCTGTTTGGGCAAAGGAAATGACACTCAATTTTGGATCTGATCCCACTGTTCATGGCATTTGTTACAACACGGGGTAAACTCTTCTACTTAATTTAAAACAAGCAACACAGATAGAGATTACTGCACAGGATAAATCTTAAAAATTTGAGTGACCAAGAACTATTTAAAGTAAAAAATTAACAACTTTATTTCTTAAAGTATAACAGGCAATAATTAATAACTACTTACAAGTCCTTGCTCTAACCTAACTTTTACCTTCCCTTCTATAATACATGTCCAATAAAACTCCCAAATAGGATTTCAGAAAAATTCAAATTTTAAAACCAGCCAGCAGTCAAATAGAGAGTCATAGAGATGTACAGCTCTGAAACAGACCCTTCAGTCCAACCCGTCCATGCCGACCAGATATTCCAACCCAATCTAGTCCCACCTGCCAGCACCATAACTGTCCAAACCCTTCCTATTCATATACCCATCCAGATGCCTTTTAAAATGTTGCAACTGTACCAGCCTCCATCACTTTCTCTGGCAGCTCATTCCATACACGTACCACCCTCTGCTGAAAAAGTTGCCCCTTTGGTCTCTATATTTTTCCCCTCTCACCCTAAACCTTCACCCTCTCGCTCTGGACTCCCTCACCAAGGAAAATACTTTGTCTATTTACCCTATCCATGCCCCTCATGATTTAGTAAACCTCTAACGTCACCCCTCAGCCTCGCTCCTGGGAGAATAGCCCTAGTCTATTCAACCTCTTCCTATAGCTCAAATCCTCCAACCCTGGCAACATCCTTGTAAACCTTTTCTGAATCCTTCCAAGTTTCACAACATCCTTCCAAATAGGAAGGAGACCAGAATTGAGTGCAATATTCCAAGTGTGGCCTAACCAATGTTGGATAGCCGCAACATGACCTCCCAACTGATGTACTCAATACTCTAACCAATAAAGGGAAACATACCAAACGTCTTCTTCACTATCCTATATACCTGCAACTCCACTTTCAAGGAGCTATGAACCTGCACTCCAAGGTCTCTTTGTTCAGCAACACTCCCTAGGACCTTGCCATTAAGTGTATCAGTCCTGTTAAGATTTGCTTTCCCAAAATGCATTTATCTAAATTAAACTCCATTTGCCACTTCTCAGCCCATTGGCCCATATGATCAAGATCCCATTGCAATCTGAGGTAACTTTCTTCGCGGTCCACTACATCTCCAATTTTGGTGTCATCAGCAAACTTACTAACCATACCTTTTATGCTCACATCCATTCTCTTTATCTTAGTTGGTAGATTTGCTCCCCAGGTCAGTGATGAAGTTTTTCTCTGGGCAAACCCCTTCTCTAGGCAGGTATGTCTCAGAGTTCTGACTAGTAGTTTATAAGTGTTGGTCTGGTGGCAGTTCTCCTCCCATCTGTTCAGTTTTCCTTCTGTCTTATACCCTAAAGCATCAGATTGTGTCATTAGCTTAAGATTGCCAATATACTCTATTCAAACTCATCAAATTTGGTATTTTTTGGGGTATAATCTAAACTGATTGACCTAATTCAAATCCGTTTTGTCATTCCCAGACAACTAGCTACTCCAGTAGCTGAAGCATGTGACATTGTATCTTCTTGAGAACATTTGGTGCTGTCACTGCTAGCTTTTACTCTCAAAGGTACAGTCACCCACATCTTCATAAAGCATCGCTGACAGCTGATATATTTGCGTTTTATTATATCTCTTACTTATATGTGAACCATCCAGCACTGAGGTTTCTCACTTCAAAAAGTTTAAGAAATAATGAATAAAATCATTAGCCACTATGTTGAAAGCTAATCGCTGAAAAGTTTAGATATTCCAAATGAAATGTTGCAACAGTAAAGATTTCCTTTGTTCCTGACCGAACTACAAAGAATTCTGATAAATTAATTTGTTATTTTAAAAAGTAAGGATACATTTTGCAATGTGTTCAAAAGTTACGCTTGAAAAAATTATTTAGGCTGTTCCAAAAAAAGAGTATTCAAATAAAATCAGTGGGCCAAATGTACCCAATCTCCAGCAATCTAGCCTTAAAGGCTAAGTTAACTTAGTCCTATTTATTATGATAATTCTTCATTTATTCATTTTGAATGTCAGAGACCCAGTATTTGAAAAGTATAGCTCTTTGTACTGCTGCTTCTGGTTGATAATTCCTCAACAGGAGCAGAAAATCAGAGAGCATCAAAATCATTAGATAGAGGGAATGCATATGAACAGGTCTTTAAACTGACAGTCCACTGACTGTATTGAAGGGGCTGACAAAAAGGTTAAAAAGAGTTGGATGAACCAGTGCCATTACATATTCAATTCAAGTTCTACTACACCAGCTCTTTTTTTTTCCCAATGGGGTTGCTGCCTCCTAAGCCTTTTACAGGATCTTGCGAATAGGGAAAAAAGAAGGGATTGTAGATGAGCAAGTAATTGAATCTGAAAGCATCAGCTGGAGCAGGGCAAGACGTACATCAGTGCAAGCAACAACTCTAGGAGGTGCTGCCTACATGGTTAAACAGGAACATCAACGGGAGCAGGAGGCAGTCAGCCAGCCCCCTTGAGGTTACTCTTTAATTAAGAGAGATCATGGCTGATTTTCCATCTCAAGAACATTGCCCTGTATTAACTCCATATCTTTGATGGTTTTTATTTTTGTTACCTGGGCAGTTCAATAAAGCCACTTTTATTTTGAAAATAAGTGTTCCAGAGGTACCAGTTCTTAGCTTTGGATCTGTAATAACTCACCAGAACTCAAGTCAACACTTCAGATTCACCAAAAACCAATTGAGATTTTTTTTTAAAAAGAAAGGGACCTTTTTGGTGGCTGGCAAATCCAGCAAGTTTACTTTTGTGTTCAGCGTCACCTGAGGGACCAACTCAGGAACTGGCAGCATTCGGACTCCAAGTACAACAGGGTTGAAGGAAAACACATCTATGAAACATGCAATTTCCAACTTCAGTAGTCTTGAAAACGCAGAGCAAAGTACGAAGTAATGTCCAGCACATTAACATTTGAATTGTCTGTTCTTTTACTGGTGGAATTTGAGCAGCAAACTCAATGCTGGTTTCAACTTATCTGAAAATACTTAATTGTTTAAGCACAAGTTACTTACAAAAGGCAGCAAGGGATACTACAGGGAAAAGCAATATTCACCAAACCTTAATTGCTTACATGCTGCGGTAGAAACCACAACCTTGAAAACATTCACCAGTGCAACTTTCTTAATTAAAAATGCTATTAAGAACATTAAAAAAAGTCTTGCACCAAATAAATCAGTGAGCGAATAAAATTAACCCCTTAAGCAGATTGACTGTGACACATTATATGTTGCAGTCTAAGTGCTTAAACATCAAACAACTTATTTTCTCGCCTGAGGCTGCTGAATCATGCTGGGATGTTGCAGCAAAAGCACCAATAAACTCTGCAACCTCAACCATAGGATCACCCTTCAGCAAAACCCCAATTAATTAGCAGACATGTATTTTGCACCAGGGACAAGCAGAGTGGAAGGACAGACATCACTACTATTGCCCCAACAGATATCAGCTAAATCAGTACAGAAAAAATACTGAACCTGGAGTATTCTAGTAGGCACAAATAAATACCATATACTGCTGTTACTAAGTTAATTGTGGAATCAGAGGATTAGTGTGATTAAAAAAAATACCCTCCCTCCATTCCTCTTCATCCACCTCGCCACTTTCAAATTGCACAAAGTTTCCATATCCTGCTAATAATACCTGAACAACAAAGCGTTTCTTTGTGCTACAAGTGTCCTTTAAGGAAAGAATCCTAAATGGATCAGGAGGGGATTGTTTTGAAGGAATAATTTAGCCTAATCATGTGACAGAGCTGGACTGACATCAGTAGAAAGATAGAGAAAGAGTATGGGCTGGGAAGAGTTAGAGTTGGACAGTGTCACAGGCCTGGATTAACAATCAGCAGTATTTTGATTACTTTCGGATCTGCAGTGCAAGTGATTTCATTTGTATTGTCAAGATTAATTACTTTTCTGACCAGTTCTTTCTTCCCATTAGATTCAAATAAATGGACCAAGAAACAAAAAAGAATGCAGCTAGTCTTCAGTAAGTACAATTGGACAGTCAATGTGATTGTCACTCTCATGTAAAACACTTGCACTGGGAGGAAAGTGGGCCACTCCAGCCACACCAACGCGAGATACTTCATCCACAAATTCATCAAAGGTCAAAACATTTCCTTGAGAAATGGCAAGACAGAATCCAAATCAGCTAAAAAAAGTTGGAATCCTATTCAAGGTCAGAATTTGAACTTAAACTGCAGCTGAGTGTTCACCCCTCAACCACTGCAGCTAACTGGCTGCCTTACAGGAGTTGCAATCATCCCTTAAACCTTCTCTTTCACAACAAGAACAAATCGTTCAGACAAAACATGACAAGATGCTTATTTCACAATATGTATGACGTATGTACTGTGGTTTCGATGGAGCACGCGGGAAATTAAAATAAACTATATCTACCGACCTAATCATTTCTGCACAAGCACTCTCCAACAAGTCTTTTCTCATGGTCTGACTGCATATTTATTTACATACTGCAGTCCATCTCTGAAGCTAAGAGCTGTGTAAACAGCCACATTTATAGACAGAGTGAATGATTACACTCTGCCAAAAGCCTGGATTTCCTGTATGATCGTCTCAAAAATAAAGCTGCTGGGATGAACAGTTTACAAGTTCCAAAGAATCACATGAAAAAGAAAATCAGAGCTGGGATTTTATTTTTTAAAAAAGTACCTTCATCGATCAGATTTTTTGCACCAAAATTCACTTCTAAAAAGGAAGCTAAACTGTAAATATTTTTATGGTTCTTGAAACAAGCTGGGTTATTCAGAAGGATGAAAAGCAGAATTAAAACCTGATGTCTTTCCAGAATACAAAGACTCAAATCGAAGAGAGAATCAGGGATGGATCAAAGATTGTTTGTCGTATTTGCATTTTGTTCAATATTCACATCCAAATTTGTACAGAAACCTTCTGCAGATCCATTGTGCAATTCTCAGCTTTTTTTTTAAACCATCCCTTTATATCAAATATCGGAAAGCAAAAAGCTTGAACTGGGGAATGGACTGGCTTACTGTGCAGAGATGCAGAAATGAGATTTCAGAAGACATTACTCAGCAAAGCTGACTGAACATTGAGCAAGCTTTATGCAGTCTTTCACCATTCTTCTTGGCAAATACACTCTTCATATGCTCCTTTCAACTGAAAGGGCCGTTTATCTAACATTATGTATATATGGCAATACCTTTCCAACAGAAAGGTGCTCGCAGTGGAAGCATGTGGGGTCCCATGAAGATCTATGAATAACTATTGATGTAATTTAGATGATGTAACTATTGATGTTGTTTAGAGGGGTGTGCATAACAGCAAAAAAAAATTGAGATACAGCACTGATGCTTAACTGTGTGTTGAATTTTAAAAGTTATGGGATCATAGATTGAATGGTTAGATAGCCTCCCTTCCAGCTCAGCAGGCAAACCTATTTCCAGAACCTCAAACTGAGCTATAAATCTTCTCAAAACTCGCTAGGCCTATCTTTCACTCAGGGCTTGCATGCTGTAAAAATCCTAAGTGGACTTTTCAAAGCTACTTCCTGATAAAGTAGACTCCAAATGCAGCTTCCTCTTGCATGCCCAATCCATAAGCTCAAGGACAGGTAGGAAGGAAACCTACCAACAGGGGGCTCTCTTTTGTAAGTGGTGTCAAAGGATAAGCAGACACACCTTTGTACCCTCATACCCAACATATGCTGAACTTTGCCAGGGTGACATATATATAGGTACCAAAAATGGAAACCACTCCTTAACACTATTGAATGATTTATTATTTCAATATTTTGTGGTGCTCTCACCATTTTCAAATTACAAGGTTACAAGTTCATGAAATTCAGTCCTTTGTTCAATTGCAATTTGAAGGAGTACTTCAATCAGACACCCCAAAACCACATGTTAGTCTCACAATTGCACTGCTGTAGAGTATCCTCTTGCAGTGTTTCTCACTTTCTGGCAGGTTTTTCTTTTTCTATCCTTACCTATCAGGAATGTTTTCCCCAAGTACATTTGCCTTGTAATTCCCAAACTTTTAGCAACCTATTGCCCACTTATGACTACCTTTAGTACAAGAACACAAAATCCAGAGTCGGACCTTTGCCTCTGAGTCTGCTCCACCACATTGTTACTTCAAGTCTTGCTGATGACATTTATGGTGCATAGATAAAGAAATGGAGTTAAAGATTATCAGATCAGCCACAATCTCACTGAATGGCAGAATAGACTGGATGGGTCAAATAGCCTATTTTGCTCCTACACCATCGAGGCTCAACTGACCATCTAAAGTTAAACACCTAAAACCTCTAATGCTTGGTGCATCAGTTGGTGAGAAGTATGTCAACATGTTTTGTTATATTTAAGATAGCATACCTAAATTCAACATTTTGTGGAAAATGCTAGAATAGAAATTAAATATGGTTACACAAAATTGCTCATAAAAAGGATTCTTTTTGATGAGATTGAGTGACATAGGTTTAAATTATTAAAGCAGGTTTTTGCTCATGTAAACTGCACTCAGCGTAGGCAAACCAATTAAGGCAGTGGTCTCCAACATTCTTAAACACAAGATTACATTTTGATTTAAGTGCAATCCAGGAGCTATCCGGAGGAAACTATAGAATAATTTGTGAGTTTTGAGCAGGCTTCGCTAGAGGCTCACTGATAATGTTAATCTAGTATGGTGACAAAACGTCTGAAAATAAAACTTCCCATCTCAGTGAGCAAACTTTCATCCATAGAATAGTTGGTTTTAGATTTATATAGCACTTAAAAACAAAAGTACATAAGTATTCATTTTGCCCTGTACTCATTAAGTTTCAGCGCGTCACCTGAGACTGCACCTTGAGACTGGTACTCTCAGTCCATTAAATGGACAGCTAAGAGGCAGGTGGATTACTTGGACTTTAATATCTTCATTTGGGAGGATGCTATCTCAGAAATATGTGGAATCAAAGTAAACTTTGATCTTCAAAGCACAATGATAGGTGTGGATATTTTTCCCATTTGAGTCTCCCAAAAATGGGGTCATTTAGTTACATTCAAATGATATTGAGCTGATATCATATCAATACCAATACCACTGTTTTGCAAATCAAACACCTGATGGAATTTGGAACCCATCAACCAATGTCTACTTCAAGGAATTAATATGATGATGAACATGACAATTTGTTCTATCATGCCCAATGCCTGAAATCGCCTGTTAAGTCCTCCAACTTCAAGGAGTTCACAGAGCTTTCCTGGGAGAAAAAAAAAGTTTTTCTTTGTCTTGGATTTTTTCTAGAATTTTCTCCACAAAGTGCTTGCGCTTTGATTTTTTTTAAATTGGGAAGATCGCAGTGTGTTCTGTGCAGTAATCATAAGTTTGTTCTTTCCATGAAATTCTCAGTTTAACTTGTTCAGTTTTAAAGTTTACCTGTGTAAACTTTAAAGCAACCCCTGCACACCTCATTCCCCGATTTAAGAAAAGTCACAATTTCAACGTGGTAGATTTGTCCACTATGTAGCATTAAGTTCATTGAGTAACAAGAGTGGTGCAAAAGAGCTCGTTTGGATGGAATTTACAATCTTAAAAAAGTGTTCAGTACATAAGAAAAGTTCATACCATTACTCATTAGAACTTGCCAGATTTTACAGTAGCAATTAACAGAAGAAAAATCAGAATAACTTTTGCAAGTTCAACAAAATCCATATTTGCACACAGCATGGCTGGTGCACCCTTGGTAATGATGGAAGCCTGTATCATGATTGGAATTAATTTTTCCCCAAGCATGTACTTTTGAATATGTTGCAACGATCCTCACCACTTACTTTCGTTTTGAAAGGACAAAAGGGTGAGAAGATCCCTTTCAGATATGTTCTTAAAAACCACGCACACAAAAATGAATAAGCTGTGCTGTGCAGGTTACATTGACAGATTCATTGAACTGCTGTGAGAAACATTCGCTGCTTTGGTTGTTGAAAAGATGCCATGAGAAATATTTTACTCATCTTACTACTGCGAAAGCTTGTGACACACTCTGATCTAATGTTTATTCTTTCTTTGTCCTTAAAGTGTTTGAAGAGTCAGCAATCGGAGTCATTGCTTCTTTACATACTTAACCAGCTTTGAATGATTTTTGGTCAAAACATAGTTGGCATCAGAGACTTTGCAATCAACATGACAGAGATCACAGATTTATGAAAACTCAATTCTTAAGTAGACTTTTGGCTTTTGACCATCTACATTGCGCTTGGAAGCGGAACTGTACATGGTACTCTTCAATCTCAGAGACTCAATGCTGGATTTGCCAGAAAATGGTTAGTACAAGCAATAGAAAGAAAATATTGTCCCCTCAGAACACAATTCTTGTTTTGGAAGACACAGCAATAGTTCAGGGAGACCATAACTAAATCTCAAGTGGAAGTTGCAAAGACACCACCTAAGCAAAGTGTCATTTTATAGAAGGAATGCAGAAGTCTATGACACACTACTCATAATACAAAAAATATGGGCCCTTGGTAAAGGGCCTTCAGTCAAATTAAACATGCTTGAGTAATTAGCATTTAATTTTTCAACAACTTGAATGTTCTATTGAGTTTAAAAACATTTGCATTATCAAAAGTAGTGAAGTAGATTTCGGGCAAAAAGCACAAATCATATGTTTCAACATCTGTGCCAAAACATTTGACATTTTTTGTCAATTTGTCACTTAATCCCATTGCCATCATCAGTGACAAAGATGTAATCATCAGAATTTGGCTGATCTTATAAAAAGGTCTTTTTTGGAACAAACCAAATTCATGTGAACAGGAGGTAAAGAGAAAACAACAATATAGAGATCTGCAAATATCTGCGAAATGAGAAGCTAACACTTCAGGTATCCTCTAACTCAAGTCATAATTGTACAGCTTGTCAGATGCTCAAGTTGAAAAAAATTAAGGAACAGAACTGAAAATATCAAACATTCTAATTTTTATTAAGCATGAGGCAATACGATATTTCATATGTTTGAGAACCTCAAAGCATAATGCATACAAAGGATGCATCTGGGGAATGTACTGTGTTCTGGCGCAACTTAGTTGGTGCTCCACGGTGGCTGTTGCTGCCTCAGAACTCAATCCCAAAGTTTCAGCTGGCAACCCCACTGTATTCCCCTAGCCCACTTTGGGAAGTCCTGTATTGAACAAAGTTAGCACCAAGTACACCACATCAGAATTACCAGTATGTCAATGTGAAATATGAATTAACATTTTCTTTTTTGAGACAAATGAACTTATCAGCTGTGCATACTTGAAAATTCCCAGTATTCACATTGTCTTTTGTTTCTCCTTCAAAGTCAAAATAAGCATGTGAAATTAAGGTAGCAAGCAAGGAAGGCCACCACTTTGACAGGGACAACACACCCACCTTATGACAAGCCAAACAGAGATACACATGAGAATTCCTAGAAGCATGGCATTCCAACCAGAACTTATCAACAAACACATTGACTTGTATCCCATTTACAATCCTTAGAGAAAAAAAATCAGTAAGTGACATCACCAACCCAAACATATAAATTGAAAGCAGGAATCATATACACTGCTTCGCCTGAGGCCCACTGAAGATGTTACCTAGTAGGATAACGAAACGTCTGGAAATGAACCTTCCAGCTCATTGAGCAAACCTACATCCAGAACCTCAACCTGAGCTACAAATCTTCTCAAAACTCGCTGTGTGAAATTATTTTGTGATGAACTCAAGAGGTTAGTTGAATTTCAGAATTATTTAATATTCAGTTGAAAATAACTAAACTTTGAGATCTATACATACTGGAGGTAAATGGGTAAGGGGGGAGGGAAGAATAATCCAATTCTGAGCATTGTACATAGATTAAGAAAATTTTGAGTGTTATTTAACCTTGTCAGGAATTTCCAAATGTTTTTAGCTCATCTCAGAAACAAATACTATTAAACATGCAGAACTTGATGGCAACTACCATCCAGAATTCATAACCAGCAAAACAGAAGAATTGAAGAACTATCAATAGATGGCCTAATAAGCAATTCCACCTGACCCATAAACACAAAGAAAATAGAGGATACTCCAAACAAAATCCAGATAGCTTTACAAGTTCTATTCCAAGTGTTGCTGAACAAAGAGATCACAAGTGAGATTTTATTGGGTTGGGATATCTGGTCGGCATGGATAAGTTGGACCGAAGTGTCTGTATCCATGCTGTACATCTCTATGACTCTACTGGCAGCTCTCTAGTTCTCAATTTTCCATGTATCAAGTCTACTTCACTATAAAGATGGCTATGTGGTTTCACAGCTGAGTCCAGTCTTCACTCAATATTTATAATGGACTTTCCACAGAGGACACTGGACTATGATTAGATAAAGAAATATTGAGTGATTTTCTCGCTTAGCTAGCCTAGAAGGCAACAATGCCATTCTACCTGCTGCCTCCCAGCTTGGAAGTGTTCAACATGAGCCAATCTTCAGGACTTTCTGCTGTATGATACAGGTAAATTTCTACCTTAGCCACCAGGGGGTTAGCAGAATCACTGGTGAACATGCTTTTCAAACAGGTGTGTATACTCGCTCATACAGCTGTGCTAAAAGGGCTGATTTCCAGGAGATTTCTGCACTTTAAATTTCACAGCTGTTACTCACATTTTAGGTCAACGACTGATAGCAAGGAAACTGGTTTATTTCACATCAAACAAGAAATTGTTAGACCAAGAAGAAAATTTAAGTATAAACCCTATACTGATGGAAGTTAATTTTAGAACAGTTTGCGTACTCACGCACACTACTGTTCACATAGCATGCCTCAGGTACAGACTCCAAATTACAGAATACTCAAACTATTAGGAATATTTTCAACTCATTAGAATCTCATGCGATCTGGGTGTAAACAGATAATTCTATACTGTCCATCACACAAGCACTATTATTAGACAATACAAAAATTAATAGTACAAATTATGTTTAAGAAACTGGCCAGTCTGTTTTGAGGAACTAGATACAAGAGGAAGTAGTTGGAATTTTCAATTGCATGGTGCCCAAGGACAACTGAGAAGACAAGCGGAGTTTCAGGAGAACAGGTTTAATATTTAAGAAAAAACAGGAAAAATGAGAGTCTAACTGCTCTTGTTGTAATTTGAAGAAGAAAGCTGGATAGTTGGAGGTAGTGAGTACAAAAATAGTAATTAAAAATATTAAATTATTCAAAAGTATTTTTAAAAAGGTGGAGACAGTGGCCGAGTGGTTATGTCACTGGTGTAATAGTCCTGAGGACTTGGGTTCAAATCCCATGACAGATGAAATTTTAATTCATTGCTAAAAAGTCTGGGATTTAAAAAAAAACTAGCCTAATGGCTAGTTTCAATTGTTGCAAAAAACCTCTCTGGTTCACTAACGTGCTTTTGGGAAGGAAATCTGCTGTCCTTACCGCATCTGGCCAAGATGGGACTCTAGACTGACAACAATGTGATTGGAGCTAGGGATGGGCAATAAATACCGGTCCAGCCAGAAACACCCACATCTAAGAATTAAAATTAAGTTTGCCAAATTTTTTAAAAGTCAAGATCACAACAACCAGCCTGGTTAGAAAACGCTTAGTGTGGCAAGGCTGCATTCAGTTCAGGTACGGTTGACTTATTTTACAAGAACTCCCTGGATACTTTTTTTCCTTTCCATTATATTCAGCCCACTCCCCATGATTTATCATTCTTTTTCCACAACCACACCAATGCTGATATTTCTTTAAAGGTTGCTAAAGACTTCTCGCACCATAGTTTAAAATTATGGCTCACAATAACATGCTCTGATTCATTAATCATCTCTGCCCTCCCATATCTTTTCTCATGTCAGATTGGCTTAGTTAGTTATGCATGCACTTCCAAGTCAGAAGAATTGAGCTCCATTCCAGGACTTGACCACATTATCTGGAGTGACAACATTACTGGGCATTAAAGGAATGTTACATTATTGGGGCAGATAATTACAGATATCACATTGCAGCTATGTCATCATTTCAGCTGCAATATCACTCAATATCACACTGTGGATCTAACAGGAAATGATATATTGGAACACTTCGCAGTCATTAAGTATCATGTCATTGTAACAATCAAAAACACACACCGCTTTATTCATGACAACTAAACACTGAGGATGAAGCCATTACTTCCAGAATTAGGGCTGGCTTACCCCACCCTCCAGAGCAAATGATGCCATACTACACCTTAGCTCACCATTTTGTGAAGTTATAAAATAATATACTTTCATTAGTAGGTTGCAGGCTGTGGGGATTCAAGATGACATGCAGTATAAAATGTAACCTGAACATTAGTTAAATTGCAAACAATTTTTGGATCTAAATTGCAAATAAGGCCACTTGCGCAGCAATATACAATATGCAACATCTTCATGGGAATGACCGACAGAATATTTCAGCTGCAAAGCACCAGGTGGAGAGTTTAGGATTACAATGAAGACACTGGTGTCTCGAACTCAAACGCAAGCAAGCTTTTCCTTACTTTCCACCCACATCCTGCTGTCAGAATGCAGTTTAACCAGACTGTTGCCTGGCAGGAGTATCACATTTCACCTCTGCTTTAATATTAGAAGAGAAACAGCAGCTTGTTCAATACACAACAGAAAGGCCTGGAATATAACTGTAATTTTGTTGTTTATAGACCTTCAGCAGTAAAGTTCCCTATTAACCAAAGGAAATCTGATTATTTCTTACAGCATTGGAACTTCACAAAAGGGGTAATTGTCAGGAACGCACAGCTTCCAATCAGAGATTATATCAGCATTGCTGTACAGCTGGAATGTAAAGCAAGTTTACATTCCTTGAATTTCATAACAGTATCTTGCACAAGCAGAACAAACTTCAATGTTTCTTGGATTCCTGCTCTATAGCCCACAATTCTATTACAAAATAAATTTAAAAACAGCTATAGACAATAAATTTGGGGATGGTCTTAACATGGTTCAAAGTTACCTTTACCCATGACAAATGCATTTATGGAACTGTTCAAACCCTATAATTATACAACTGGGTGTTTCCCTACAGTTCAAGCTGACGGTATACAAAATTATACACCCAATGTTGCTGAAATACTTAAGACACACTGCAATACTGTTGGAAAACTAACCCAAGGGCTTGAGGAATTTCCATGTTGTGTGGGTGTAGGATAGAAAAGCAACAAAAATAAAACTGTACAATAGAAAAATGATCAGACCATTACAAATCAGATGAGAAACCAAAACCTCAGGAGGAAGCTGTGTCGTCGCTGTAGCAATATCATTAAAACGGAGTAAAGAAGAAATTAATCCTGCAACATTCAGAATATTACAGCTTCAATTCATAAACTGAATGATGGACTGAAGCAGTTGCATGAACATCTTTTACAAGCAACTGCTTGTCCAAGATTGAAATCAATTACAAGGCGGCAGCAAGATTAAAATACTGAACACACTTGCTTATGTAGGAGAGGTAGTAAGTGTAGGGGAGTGGATAGCAAAAAACATCTCATTTGTGCTGGTTCAAATCTAAGTATAGGTAGTAAGGGTGGCCGTTGAATCAACTTAACATAGGTACACAACATCAGTTTGCTGCTCATCACGACGTTCACTTCCTGTCAGCCAACAAAAATGACAGGTGCCTCCAAGTTAAAGACAAAGAACACCAAGGCACAGAACAGAAATAAAACATGCATGTTACTGTTTATCTGTTGGTTACAAAGCAGATTGTTGGACTGAGTGCCTACATTGGCTGGGTAACAAAGTATCAAAATCTTTAATTCGTGCGAATCTAACTCAACCTAATTTACAGTGTAATTTGTAGATGGTATTGAATGAAGTGAAATAATATTTTAAAATTCTGTACTTGCGAGCTTTGAACAGATTTGTTTAAGGGTGTATTGAAAAAAGCAACATAATTAAAAAGCAGCTGAATCAGGATCCTCATTAAATAGATGACCTTTGCAATGGGAGCACATACAAATAGGCCAACACTCAAGCGTGACCAACATTCAAGTGGAGGACTCTTGTGATAGTGTCCCTACTTCTGCAGCAGAAGGCCCAGATTTAAGGCAGACCTGCTCCAGAGGTATACAATAAAGTTTCTGAACAAGTTGTTAAGATGATATCTGGAATGAATTATACCAGAATGGAGTGTCTCAAGGAGTTCACTTGAGAAAAGGAAAGTGGTGTTCGGTTTCTTTTGCCTAAACAAAGCAACTGATAAGTAGGTGTGACAAATATTTAAAAGTCTTCAAAATAAAAGATCTTCAATTTGTGTTCAATGCTCCAATTTTATAATTTGTTAGATACGAGATTGATACTAATGTAATAAAGGAAATCACCGCAAAAAAATTGTCAGAGTGGCAATTCAAGCACAAAGAGCAGGGACATTAGAGCAATTTAATTAATTTGAATAAATTATGGAGGAGATGTTAGGTCAGGCGACATGTCGCAGCTGTGACAGGTCTGAGCTGCCAGACACCGAGATGATCCACATGGAACTCTCAAAAGTCTGCAGCTCAAGAAACTTCAGATTAAAGTTGAGGAGTTAGGAGTCCAAGCTGCAGACACTGCACAAATCAGGAAAGCAGCAAGTTACCTGGGCACTTGGCTCCAGGAGATGGTCACACTCCTAAGATTAGGTAATTCAATCTCTGATCAAGGTGTCAAATCATGGACAGGAGGATGTGAACATAGGTGAGGTAGGTATGGAAATACAAGGAGTAGCTCTTGAGCAGACTTTGCCCTGCTATTATCCAACAATAATGAGGCTCTTCTCAGCTGTGTGGACAAGAGTAAGGACTGCAGAATTAGTGAATTGACCACAACGTTATGGTAATAAGGGGCTGTTCAAGACAGAGAAAGTAGTAGGAAACAGTAATTGGGAGACAGATACAATGGGGGTGAGTCCCGAAGGGTGTACTGCCCGACTAGTGCTAGGGTTAAATGCACCACCTCAGGGACCCAGAGGACCTTCGAATGGGAATGGAGGTATCCAGTTGTCATCGTCCACATTGGTACCAACAATATTTATCACAAAGATTTTTTTCAAAAAAAAAGTTAGAAGCTAAACTAAAATATAGAATTTGCAAGGAAATAACCTAAAGATTACAATCAAAGTCGCATGCAGAATAAAGCCAAGGAGTTAAATGCGACTTAAAGATTGCCTTGAAAGGAATAGGGCACTGGCACAGCACTGGGGTAAAAGAAAGTTGTTCCAGTCAGAGGGGCTTCACTTGAACATTGCTAGGACCAGTGTACTGCCCATTCCAAAGACATGGCTACAAGGTGATTAACTCAGAACTAAACAGGCCCTGTAACAGTAGCTTGTACTCTTGGTCCTTGTATTGAGGGCATGTGAAAAAATGCAGTTCATTCATCACGGGTGACTGAAATCTGTGTGTTGATTTGGAAAAATCCAATTGCTAATGGCAGCCATGAAGAATTCAAAGCGTGTATTCAAAATATTTCCTAGAACAACATGTCGTGGACCCAACCAGGGATCAGCCTATTTTGCCTATGATGCCAGATGAAGCAGATTTAATGAATGATCTGAGTAAAAGAACCCCTAAGAAATAGTGACCATAACATGGCAGAATTTAGCATTCAGTTTGAGAGAGAAACTGGAGTTAGAAACAACTGTGGTAATTACAAAGGAGGTCATAAGAATTGACTGGAGTGGACTGGGAAAGGAGTTTTGCAGAAAAGATGGTTTGAAACAGTGGCAGTTGCTTAAGAAAATAGCTCATGACTCGCAAAATACATCCCAGTTAGGATAAAGGATTTTGGGAATAACCAAATCATAATTAACCTATGAAGTTAAGGACAGAAACAAAGTAAAAAAAACATTCAATGTGGCAAAGTTTAGTGATAAACCAGAGGAATGGGACCTAAACAAAAATAGGGAGAAAATAAACTTGGAGGACAAACGAGCCAGTAATATAAAAACAGACAGTAAAAGTCTTTTTAAATATATGAAAAGGATGAGACATGCAACAGTTAAAATAAGCCAGTTAGCGAACGAGAATGTGGAATTAATAATAGGGAATCAAAAAAAAAGCAGAGGCATTGCATCAGTTTTCACAGTAGAGATCAGGAACAGTATTCCAGAAGTACTCAATAAATCGGGGGAGAGGTGGTGGACAAAACAAATAAAAAGTATCACTACAAAATAAGTAGCAGGGGAACTCGTGGGTTAAAGATTGACAGCTCACCTGAACTGAAATGAGTTGCATCCTGGGATAGTAAAGAAATAAGCTAATGAAAGTGGATGCATTGATAGTTCAAAGTTTGAGAGAAGATTTGTAGCTTGGGTGCTCGTTGTTGTGGTTCTGTTCGCTGAGCTGGGAATTTGTGTTGCAGACGTTTCATCCCCTGTCTAGGTGACATCCTCAGTGCTTGGGAGCCTCCTGTGAAGCGCTTCTGTGATGTTTCCTCCAGCATTTATAGTGGTTTGCCTCTGCCATTTCCGGTTGTCAGTTCCAGCTGTCCTCTGCTGCAGTGGCCGGTATATTGGGTCCAGGTCAATGTGTTTATTGATAGAATCTGTGGATGAGTGCCCTGTTGTTCTAGGAATTCCCTGGCTGTTGTGTTTGGCTTGTCCTATAATAGTCGTGTTGTCCCAGTCGAACTCATGTGGCTTGCCATTAGCTGTCTTCCTGTTTGTCCTATGCAGTGTTTTGTGCAGTCCTTGCATGGGATTTTGTAAACTACGTTGGTTTTGCTCATGCTGGGTATCGGTTCCTTTGTCCTGGTGAGTTGTTGTCTGAGAGTGACTGTTGGTTTGTGTGCGGTTATGAGTCCTAGTGGTCGCAATAGTCTGGCTGTCAGTTCAGAAATGTTCTTGATGTATGGTAACATGGGTAGTCCTTTGGGTTGTGGCATGTCCTCATTCCATTGTCTTTTCCTTTGGCATCTGTTGATGAAATTGCAGGGGTATCCGTTTTTGGCGAATACATTGTAGAGGTGTTCTTCTTCCTCTTTTTGCAGTTCTGGTGTGCTGCAGTGTGTTGTGGCCCTTTTGAACAGTGTCTTGATGCAACTTCTTTTGTGTTCGTTGGGGTGGTTGCTGGAACTGACAACCAGAAGCGGCAGAAACAAGCCACTATAAATGCCAGAGGAAACATCACAGAAGCGCTTCACAGGAGGCTCCCAAGCACTGAGGAGGTCACCTAGACAGGGGATGAAACGTCTGCAACACAAATTCCCAGCTCGACGAACAGAACCACAACATGCATTGGTAGTATTCTTCCAAGAACCTTTAGATTCTGGACAAGTCTCAGAGGACTGAAAAACACATTCAAAAACAGATGGAGTCAATAAAACAAACAACTATCAACCTGGCAGCTTAACATCATTCACTGGGTAAATGATGGTGCCTATTATATAATAGCAGAGCAATTAGAAATACGTAACATAATTGTGCAAAGTTAGCAGGGCTTCATGAAGGACAAGTCTTGCTTGATAAATTTATTACAGTCCTGAGGTAACAATGAGGATAAATAAAAGGGAATCAGCAGACTCATATTTGATCTTCTCAACAGTGCTCAATAAAGTACAACTCTTAACGCTACCCAAGATAAAAGCCAATGGTTTTGGGTATATCGGCAAATATACAGGCATGTGTAACCAAGACAGAGTTTGGATAAATGGGCCACTTTCAAAATTGCAACCTGAAACTAGTGGAGTGCTACAGGATCATTGCTGGAGTCACAATTATGTACAAAGTATGTTACTGACTTGGATGACAGATTAACATTAACACAGACAAGCGGAGGGAAATGGAGATCAGCGCGCCTTAGCGGCAGTTGTTGGTGCAGACTCGGGCTGAAGGACCTTTTCTGCACTGTATGACCCTGTGACTAAGTGAATGTATGAATGCTAAGTTTGCAGATGACAAAAATAGATGGGAAGGCAATTAGAGAGGATGACAAGGATTCAACAGAGGGAATACAGTCAGGTTAAGTGGCAGTGCTAAGTGACTGTATTCCATCTTCCAAGATTCTGCACAATGTGGGAAAATGTGAAATTAAACACTGTAGCAGGAAGAACAGAAGTGATTATTATTATTTAAATAGAGAAAGCAGAGAGGGGTTTGGGGGCCCTCATGCATAAACCACAAAATGCTACCAAGTTCAACAGATAATAGGGAAGGCAATTGGAATGTTAGACTTTATTCCAAAGGGACTGCAGCATAAAAAGAGAGATCTTGCTAGAGTTCAGTTTGAATACTGTGAACAGCTTTGGTTCCTTTATTTAATGAAAGATATACTGCCATTGGAGGCAGACCAGACAAAGTTCACTAAATTGATCCGAGGTTGAGGGATTTTATGCAGAGTTTGAGCTTGGACTCACTTTAGAAGGATGAGAGAAATCTTATTGAAATATGCAAGATTCTTAAGGGTTTACAGTGTGAAATGCAGAGATGTCCTTTCTCCTTGTGGGACAGCATAGGACTGAGGGCTTAATCTCAGTGAGTAGTCATCCATTTAACATAGAAGACGAAGAACTTTTTCTGAGGGTAGTGAGCCTGTTTGAATTCTTCATCACAATTCAAGCTGGGTCATTAAATATATTAAATATTGAGAGATATTTAAACAGTAAATGAATCAAGGATTATGGGGACAAGGTAAAAAAGAAGTTCAGAATTATCAGATCAAGCAATGAGAAAGTGCATAAGGTATGAGCAGGTAGGGAGAAAGTTAAGTTTAGGGCTGCTTGACAAAGGCTCAGCTACCATGGCTCTGACCAGATAAGAACTTGCAGTAAACAATGAGGTGCTGGGGTAGTGGTTTAATAAGGTGAAGAACATCCATTATGTAATGCCAGATGGCTTAATCTTTACTGTTGATGCTCACTATTGTAATGGTCACCCAATCAATATAGTTGTTGCCCCCTGTAAGTGACTATATAATTCCATAAGAATCTGCTGTTGAGAGAAGACGAAGAACACATATCTTTGTGTACAATGGCGATCGTTCTCTCTCCAGGGCCCGGAATAAAAGTGAAGGAGGTAGAGCCATACTGTGTCTGAGTGTTTGCTTTGATTGATAGGGAAAAGGGACGCAACCACAAGCTCATTAAACATGAATAGATTTGATCGGCCCAACAGCATACTTCTGCTCCTACATCTTATGGAGAAATAAGAAACTGCTTTGCTTCATAAAGACACGATAAAATATAATAATAAATTGTCTGAAGTTTCCTCAGAACAGCATTGCCAAATAAAAGTTGACATCAAGCCACATAAGGAAGCATCAGGTCAATGATCAAAGTGCAGGAAACAGCAGCAATATTTTTGAAAAACAGAAACCTTATAGGCGACAATATCAGCTGGTGTTCAAGTCTGATTTAATGGTGGAAAGCAAGTTTAAATTAACTTTGGAACAGAAGTATATTGTAATGAAACAGGATAACAGATAGCATCGAATGTGTAAGGATGGGGGTGTTGGGGGAAGAAAACAGGAAATTAGCTTGAGGTAATGATGCTCATTTAACAAGCCAGTGCAGGCATGATGGGCCAAACAGCAGTACGGTGGCTCAGTGGTTAGCATTGCTGCCTCACAGTGCCAGCGACCTGGGTTTGATTCCAGCCTCAGGCGACTGTCTGGAGTTTGCACATTCTCCCGGTGTCTGCGTGGGTTTCCTTCAGGTGCTCAGTTTCCTCCCACAAACCGAAGATGTGCAGGCCAGGTGAACTGGCCATGCTAAATTGCCTATAGCGTTAGGTGTATTAATCAAGGGTAAGTATAGGATAGGGGAATGGGTCTGGGTGCATTACTCTTCGGAGGATCGGTGTGGACTTGCTGGGCTGACCGGCCTGTTTCCATACTGTAGGGAATGTAATCCAAAACATATTCTGTACCTTGAGTGACAATAGATTCAGAGGAGTCAGCTCAACAAACAAGTAAAATAAATAGAAAATAAAACCATAAATGAAACTAAATGGGGACATATTTAAAATACACAGTAAATGGGTATTCATGTACCTCATAAATGGTGTTGAGAAAGCAATGTATGATGCTGAAAGGGACACGAGTCATTAGTACACAAACATATGATGGGACAGATAGGAAAAAGTAAACAGGTCAGTTCGTCAAGCCTGTCCCAGACTCTAATTTTTCACAGTGGCCCCCAACCATCTCTTCTGTCTCAGTCTGTTGACACAGAGAAGGGAAACTCAGCTGCCAATCTGGAAGGCATAAAATTCAGAAATCACAAGTTCCAAGAGAGCACAGTAGCAGTGCTTCAACCATTCTGCCATTCAATATGATCATAGCTGATCAGCCAACTCAGCAGTCTGTTCCCATTTTCACCCCACGTCCTTAGATCCCTTTAGCCTGAGAGATATATTTAACTTCTGAGTCATACATCCACAGAGCAAAGACCCTTCGGTCCACCTCACCTGCACCAACCAGACATCCTAATCTGACCTAGTCCCATTTGCCAGAATTTGGCCCATATCCCTCTAAGCCCTTCCTACTCACGTACCCATCCAGGTCCCTTTTAAATGTTGTAATGGAACTAATCTCCACCATCTCCTTTGGCAGCTCATTCCAGAAATGCATCATTCTTTGTATGAAAACATTGCCCCTCAGGTTCCTGTTAAATCTTTCTCCTCTAACCTTAAACCTACACCCTATAGTTTTGGAATCCCTTATGCTGGGGAAAAGATGCTAAGACCATAAGACATTGGGCTGAATTAATTAATTTCTGCTCCTATGAGTCTGCTTCGCCATTTAATCATGGCTGATAAATTTCTCAACCACATTCTTCCACTTTCTCCCTCTAACCCTTGATCCCCTCGATATTCAAGAATCTATTTATCTCAATCTTAAATATACTCAATGACCTGGCCTCCACAGCCTTCTGTGGCAATGAATTCCATAGATTCACCATTTGCTCGCTAAAGAAGTTTCTCCTTATCATCATTCTAAAAGATCTTCTCTTTACTCTAAGGATATGCCCTCAGGTCCTAGTCTTTCCGACCAATGGAGGCATCATCCCAACATCTACCTGGTCCAGGCCAGTGTTCTGTATGTTTCAATTAGATGCCCTCTCACCTTCTAATCTCCATATAGTATAAACCCAGAGTCCTCAAAAGTTCCCCATTT
This sequence comes from Hemiscyllium ocellatum, assembly GCF_020745735.1. Taxonomy (NCBI): domain Eukaryota; kingdom Metazoa; phylum Chordata; class Chondrichthyes; order Orectolobiformes; family Hemiscylliidae; genus Hemiscyllium; species Hemiscyllium ocellatum. The sequence continues at coordinate 9,569,786 of NC_083447.1, read as the reverse complement.
AAGCTTTTCATTCCTGGGACCATTCTTGTGAACCTCCTCTAAATACACTCTACCAAAGTAGATAACCTCACAAATATCCATATGATACTTCATCAACCATGACTCAACTTGTCAATACACATGACACAAGTAGTGTGTGATTTTCTTCACTTGGAGCTCTCAATTCTGATTAACCATTCTAATGGTGGATGAAAACAGTAATTCTCAAATTACTCAAGTCACATCTTGAGCATCAGTTTTAAGTCTTACATTGCATCTTATATCAACTTACACTCAGAATCCTAACGATCAGCATTCTGCTTTTATCAATTAACACCTCCCCCATCGGGCAGACTAATTGGACAGCCTGTGACTATGGGAAAGATATACTGGCATTGGAGGCAGTCTGGAGAAGTTTTCGAAATTATTTCTGGATTTAGAGGAAATTTCTTACAAGGGGAGGTTGAACTTGTACTCATTGAAAGTTCAATAATGGAGAAGAAACCTTAGTTAAACATATAATATTTATGGGGGCCTAACAGGTAGCTGTGGAGACTCTGGACCTTGTTTTCCCTTGTGGGATAGTCTGAGGGCATAAGTGGATAACCTCTTACTCTGAAATTAAGTCCGAGATGAGGAGGATTTTGAGTGTAGTCAATTTGTGGAATTCAATGTAACAGACCATTGTCGAGGCTGTCATTTCGTATATTCTAGGCTGAGATAGATAGTCTTTTAATCACTAAGAAAATCAAGAGTTATGGGAATAAGGCAGGAAAGTGGAGTTAATCATCAACAGATCAGATAGGAGAGCACTGAATGGCAGAACGGCCTCAATAAATTGAATGGCCTACATCTGCACCCATCACCCTACTTGACAATCTAAAGATAATGCATGTCCAGCAGTACTTGGCATATTAACCATAAATCAAACTGAAGGGTTCTTTGGGAAGGGAATTTTTGCTAACAATACTTTTAAAACCATTGATATTAGATAATAAACTCTAATCTCAGCCATAACTACCAAAACTAAACTGACTACCACAGACATGCATGAATTACACTTTGTAGATGACTACAGTGTCATTACCCAACCTGCACCAGATCTGAAATCTACTCCGTATCCAATTCTGCATCCAAGAAACTTCACCTTAAACATTACTAGTTCATCATAAAACTGGATGCCGCCTGGGGAAGAATAGAATCAATAGTGAAAGCACATTTTCAGATTTGCCTCCATATGAAAAGGGAGCTGTCGGTGAGAACCAACGAAAAACTTTAAGCTTATGAAGCATGTTACTGCTTGGAGATTGATGCATATTGCACAAAAACTACTTACCTCCTATAAGTTCCCAGAGTGCAGCCTAAGTCGAGTTGGAGGCCAAACACAGGGGATATAATATTACTTTGCCAGTTAGTTACACATGCACGCATACAAATTCTCTCTTCTGGGCATTTTGAATACTAATATTTCCAATCTGCAAGTACCTATTCACTGTATTTGCATTTGTTGTTCTCCAACATCTCCCTCCATTATTCCCAGCACAACGCAAGGAACTTGCTTTGCCCCAGGCCTCCTCACAGGCATGTTTGACATGTTAGATCAAACATGTATTAAGTTTTCCTCACTAGTGGGAAAAAACTTAACTCTTTGTGACTAGAGATCTGGATTTTGCTGTGTGGATGACTGCGTCTAAATGCAAACCATTTCTAATGAGTTCTGACGTATAGACATAAGGCTTAATTCAACACCTACCTGTGTATCAGATATAGGGTGCAGAAGTAGTGAGTGAAAGGAACTGTGTTAGAACGTAAACAATATAACATACACAAATTTATCAATGTGACCAAATCTGAGGTGGAAAGGTATCTACAGGGCCACAAGGCCCAACTAATATGCTGTCCTTAATGTTTTTAGTGACTGGATAGAAAGAAAGGAACAGCTTGTTTGACTGCCTTTTCTATCAGGGGTTGAAGGACTAAAATGAAACAAACAAATGGACGTTTTGACCAATCATGATTTCCTGCATATTCTTTATGATATTGGAAGTTTTCTCAAGAAAAATTAGTGTCAGTTAGTTCATCTTTAACCATTGCCACTCCACTGTATGCCTCACTCTGACAGATTGACTGTAAAAGACACACCGTGAGTAAGCAATTTCCCACAGGGACAGCATGTGCAGTTTGGTGGGCAGATCATGCATCATTTGAATTTCCCTTTCCAGTACAAATGTTGACATCAGATATATTAATTTTTAATTAATATTATGATTAATTTTTAAAAAGACCTTTGTGGGGAATGTAAGTGTAGCAGAATGAACAGAAATCTCTTCTTCTCAGGTTTGGTTTCAGAATCTAACACTTTAGAGATCCATTGTGAATATTTGCTCAGATAGTAAACTTTGGAATATATCTGGATATTTAATGAATTGTGACATCATTATTGCGATTAATGAACTTGGTGGTGGTTTTGGTGTTACAATGTTGAACAGAGTGTACATCAGAAACATCTCAAGTCTGTCTGTCAATAGATTGGATAGGCTCAATAACATAGCTTAACACATTAAAAATGAATGGAGTTTGTTCATGAAACGCTTTCTTTATTCAACTACATCAAACCGCTGGAGTGAAGGGTTTAAATGGGAAATAAATTCCTGCGGTGAGGGCACTTCGTTAATAATAATTTTTTATATTTTGCATTGGAGGCTTGTTAAAATTTGTTTCATAACACTTGTGCTCAGAAATCAAATGACAGTCATCAGTTGCAGGTAATGATATTGAGCTATCTTCTGCACAAAGCCTCTTACTCCTCCACTTCTAAGGTATCCTCTCAGCACCATGGGATGGTGAGGGGAGGGGGAAAAAAAAAGATTAAAAGACACTTTTCAAATCAACTTATCATGGTGAATACACAGACTAATTATACAGTCCACAGAATAAAACTGCTAGCCATCAGTGTCTCATTCAAAAATAACATTGCAATTCAAGTCTACTGAATGAGTAGTAAAGTATACCTGCAAAAGTGTAAGCAATCATTGTTTATAATTGCTGCAGTCACAAGTACAACACTGGAAGCAACTAAGGCAACTCCGATTACACAGAGGGTAAGCGTTGAATCCCTCTCACTTCACATTTGATAAGATAGGCAAGCTCATCACATCATTTTCCACAACATGCATTTTCAGTATGCACAAATGAAAAGAGACAGCCTAAAGTTTATGCTACCTCATTGGGAGGCCAATACTCCCAGACAGTCAATATCTTGTTTTTCCCATTATCCTGCATCTTTCTAGGACCATTCAGACAAACTTCACCAAAAGCACAGGGAGTGGTCTTTTTCAATGCCTGTGTCAGCAGCTGCCAAAAACCCACACAGAGTAAGGATCATGAATGGTTCAAGGCAGTTCACTCTTTACATAAACAAATGGTCAGCAGTGTCAGTAATGTTTAATCATTTGACCCTAAGCATAAAAGAATACCATTAGTCACAGGCCCAAGGTTACCCCTCTGATGTGGCAAAGCTCCATGTTAGAATGCAAAACAGCTCCTTGCTGGGTCTTCACAGCAAATTTGTTGATATTACTTAGAGTCATAGAGATGTACAACATCTAATAGACCCTTCGGTCCAACCCGTCCATGCCGACCAAATATCCCAACCCAATCTCGTCCCACCTGCCAGCACTCTGCCCATATTCCTCCAAACACTTCCTATTCATATACCCATCCTAATGCCTTTTTAAATGTTGCAATTGTACTAGCCTCCACCACTTCCTCTAGCAGCTCATTCCATACACTCACTACCCTCTGTGTGAAAAAGTTGCCCGTTAGGTCTCTATTATATATTTCCCCTCTCATCCTAAACCTTTGCCCTCCAGTTCTGGACTCCCTGACTCCAGGGAAAAGACTTTGCCTAGTTATCCTATCCATGCCCCTCATAATTTTGTAAACCTCTATAAGGTCACCCCTCAGCCTCCAACACTCCAGGGAAAGCAGCCCCAGCCTGTTTAGCCGCTCCCTGTAGCTCAGATCCTCCAACCCTGGCAACATCCTTGTCAATCTTTTCTGAACCCTTTCAAGTTGCACAACATCTTTCTGATAGGAAGGAGACCAGAACTGTACACAATATTCCAACAGTGGCCTAAACAATGTCCTGTACAGCTGCAACATGACCTCCCAACTCCTGTACTCAATACTCTGACCAATAAAGGAAAGCATACTAAACACCTTCACTATCCTATCTACCTCCAACTCCACTCTCAAGGAGCTATGAACCTGCACTCCAAGGTCTCTTTGTTCAGCAACACTCCCTAGGACTTTACCATTAAGTGTATAAGTCCTGCTAAGATTTGCTTTCCCAAAATGCAGCACCTGGCATTTATCTGCCACTTCTCAGCTTATTGGCCCATCTGGTCCAGATCCTGTTGTAATCTGGAGGTAACCCTCTTCGCTGTCCACTACACCTCCAATTTTGGTGTCATCTGCAAACTTACTAACTGCACCTCTTATGCCCGTATCCAAATAATTTATGTAAATGACAAAAAGTAGAGGGCCCAGCACCGATCCTTGTGGCACTCCACTGGTCAGGCCTCCAGTCTGAAAAACAACCCTCCACCACCACCCTCTGTCTTCTACCTTTGAGCCAGTTCTGTATCCAAATGGCTAGTTCTCCCTGTATTCCATGAGATCTAACCTTGCTAATCAATCTCCCATGGGGAACCTTGTCGAACGCCTTACTGAAGTCCATATAGATCACATCTACTGCTCTGCCCTCAATCTTCTTTGTTACTTCATCAAAAAACTCAATCAAGTTTGTGAGACATGATTTCCCCTGCACAAAGCCATGTTGACTATCCTGAATCAGTCCTTGTCTTTCCAAATACATGTACATCCTGTCCCTCAGGATTCCCTCCAACAACTTGCCCACCACCGAGGTCAGGCTCACTGGTCTATCACTCCCTGGCTTGTCTTTATCGCCCTTCTTAAACAGTGGCACCACCAGTTTTCCGGCACCTCACCTGTGACTATTGATGATACAAATCTCAGTAAGAGGCCCAGCAATCTCTTCTCTAGCTTCCCACAGGAGTTCTCGGGTACACCTGATCAGGTCCTGGTGATCTATCCACCTTTAACCGTTTCAAGACATCCAGCACTTCCTCCTCTGTAATCTGGACATTTTGCAAGATGCCACCATCTATTTCTCTACAGTCTATATCTTCCATATCCTTTTCCACAGTAAATACTGATGCAAATATTCATTTAGTATCTCCCCCATTTTCTATGGCTCCACACAAAGGCCACCTCGCTGATCTTTGAGGGGTCCTATTCTCTCCCTAGTTACCCTTTTATCTTTATATATTTGTAAAAACCCTTTGGATTCTCCTTAATTCTATTTGCCAAAACTATTTCATGTCCCCGTTTTGCCCTCCTGATTTCCCTCTTAAGTATACTCCTACTTTCTTTATACTCTTAGGCTTCACTCGATCTATCCTGTCTATACCTGACATATGCTTCATTCTTTCCCCGAACGAAACCCTCAATTTCTTTAGTTATCCAGCATTCCCTATACCTACCAGCCTTTCCTTTCACCCTGACAGGAATATACTTTCTCTGGATTCTCGTTATCTCATTTCTGAAGGCTTCCCATTTTCCAGCCATCCCTTTACCTGCAAACATCTGCCTCCAATCAGCTTTCGAAAGTTCTTGCCTAATACCGTCAAAATTGGCCTTTCTCCAATTTAGAACTTCAACTTTTAGATCTGGTCTGTCCTTTTCCATTACTATTTTAAATCTAATAGAATTATGGCCACTGGCCCCAAAGTGCTCCCCCACTGACACCTCATTCACCTGCCCTGCCTTATTTCCCAAGAGTAGGTCAAGTTTTGCACCTTCTCTAGTAGGGTACATCCACATACTGAATCAGAAAATTGTCTTGTACACACTTAACAAATTCCTCTCCATCTAAACCTTTAACACTACGGCAGTCCCAGTTGATGTTTGGAAAGTTAAAACCCCCAACCACAACTACCCTATTTTTCTTATAGGTAGCTGAGATCTCCTTACAAGTTTGTTTCTCAATTTCCCTCTGACTATTGGGGGGTTTATAATACAATCCCAATAAGATGATCATTCCTTTATTTCTCAGTTCCACCCAAATAACTTCCCTGGATATATTTCCGGGAATATCCTCCCACAGCACAGCTATATTGCTATCCCTTATCAAAAATGCCACTCCCCCTCCTCTCTTGCCTCCCTTACTATCCTTCCTGTAGCATTTGTATCCTGGAACATTAAGCTGCCAGTCCTGTCCATCCCTGAGCCATGTTTGGGTAATTGCTATGATATCCCAGTCCCATGTTCCTAACCATGCCCTGAGTTCATCTGCCTTCCCTGTTAGGCCCCTTGCATTGAAATAAATGCAGTTTAATTTATTAGTCCTACCTTGTCCCTGCCTGCCCTGACTGTTTGACTCACTTCTATTCGCAGCTGTACCCGTCTCAGATTGATCTCTTTCCTCACCATCTCTCTGGATCTCCCCCCCCCCCCCGCCACCTTACTAGTTTAAATCCTCCCAAGCAGTTCTAGCAAATTTCCTTGCCAGTATATTAGTCCCCTTCCAGTTTAGGTACAATCCGTCCTTCTTGTAGAGGTCACTTCTACCCCAAAAGAGATTCCAATGATCCAAAAATGTGAATCCTTCTCCCATACACCAGCTCCTCAGCCATGCATTCATCTGCTCTATCCTCCTATTCCTGCACTCACTAGCTGAGAGCACTGGGAATAATCCACATATTACTACCCTTGAGGACCTCCTTTTTAAATTTCTAGAACACTTATGCCTAATCAAAAGTCTTCGAACACTTCAACATGCCCCATTACCGCAAAACAAAAGCTATGTAAATGCAAATTTATACTTTATCAGGAAATTGTAAGTACAGAAAGCAAAAGTTCAAATTTCAAACTTTTGATGAATCACTGACCTACCACAGGAACAAGAGTAAAACCTTTTGGACTCTTGATTTGATCCCACAATTCTTGGCCAAACTGCAACCCAACTCCAGCTATTCACCTTTTTAGGATATCCCTCAGCACTCGGATTACAAAAATCCACCAAGAGTTAAAAGTGCAATTTGAAAAGAGTTGCATTCTTCTAACATCTGTTATGTGCAGGTGTTTCTTAATTTCACTCCTAAAAATTTAGATTTATTTTTGGACTATGCCCAATAATGCCTAGACTCCCCAACTCGCAAACAGTTTAGGTCAATAGATCCTACCCTTTCCTCTTCATAACCTTGACCAAATCATACCTCCCACAAGCTTCTAAATTCCAGGGACTGCAATCTTAAATTGCTCAGATTCGCCTTTAATTTAATCCTAAATATGATGGTTGTCCGCCAAGTGAATACATCTACTCATGTCTCACAATTATAATACCGAAGTTGGATAGGCCTTTCATTTCATTCTTTGAGGGTAACTAGACAACCTAATTTTTTCCTGTTCATTAGTCTCTCCAATCTCACTGCTCTCCTGCATGATCTTTGCCTTTCTATGTCTTGCCACATTTGACAAAATTCTACCATACCTGTAAATGAATCTTTCATTTTTATTATTTGTCTCAAATTTATATTAACATAGCTTTGAGAGAGATCAAGCCAGGACAAGAACACACTGTACCAGCAGGTCAATCAGGAGTTTTAAGGCCATACAACAGAGCATGTAAATTTAAGAGACACCAAAGACCAGTAAATGGAGTTTCAAAGATGTGACCCTCATAATTGACAATTCAAATGCTGAACATATACTTCAAGGTAGGATTCAGTTTCACAAGTAGCAACCCTCCAGTAACTCTCAACCTCCTGTGTTAACCATAGTGGCAATGACCTTGTCCCTAACTGAACTATACACAGGGATATACAGAGTATGCGAACACTGGGTACCATATAGAAGGAGGAACTTGTTTTTCATTTATCTGTTTAGCCTGAGAACATGGATACAACTATGGAGCAGAGGGAGAATTTGGTCCATCACATCTATTCCATCATTCAGAGAGACAATCCTCAGCTCCACTTTCTTACCTTTTCCCCATAACTCTTGATTCCCTTACTGAAAATACTGAATAACTTAGCCTTGACAGTTCTCTGCTGCAAAAAATTCCAAAGATTGACCAACCTCAGAAAAATATCCCTCTCATCAGACTTAAATAGCTGACCCCTTTACTTGGAGATTATGTCGCCTGTTCCTAAACTCTCCCATAAGGGGAAACAAAGTTAAAAATAACATCAGGTTATAATCCAACAGGTTTATTTGGAAGCATTAGCTTTTGCAGTGCCGCTCCTCCATTGGGTGGTTGTGGAGTATAAGATTGTAAGACATAGAATTTATAAATTCCGTGTCTTACAATCTTAGACTCCACAACCACCTGACGAAGGAGCAGCGCTCCGAAAGCTAGTACTTCCAATTAAACCTGTTGGACTATAATCTGGTGTTGTGTGATTTTTAAACTTTGTACACCCCAGTCCAACACAGGCATCTCCAAATCATGACCTCCAACGGGTGTGCTCACAGAATTTATAGCCAAAGGAGTCCAGTGTCATGGAGATGTGATACAATAAACAATCTTAGGTTAAAACTTTCATCTTTTATAATGGGATATGTTGGTTTGTTCTTTGATATGTAACCCCCCAGAGCTGCTTTTAAATTACATTACCATAGATGTGAAGTTTGCGTCCCAAAGCTCTGTCAGACTGACAAATGTCTGTATAACTTTACAGTTTTACATGGGTTCATACAATTTGAGCAAAATAAAATGCAATTCTGGAAAAACAAATTCACCCCATAAGCTTATATGTGTACACATGTAGGAGTGACAGATTGAGTGTGCATGCGAGTGTGTGGATGTGGGTGTGAGTGCATGTGGTAGAGTGCGTAATACACATTTATATAAATAAAATATATATATATTATATGAGTGTGAGCAAGAGCTTCATTAAGTGTGTGAGATGGGGTATGTGTAAGAGGATGCACGTGTTGGAGAGAGTGTGGGGAATGTATGCGTGTGCATACAGGAGAGAGGGGGTCTGCATGGGTATGTAGGGGGGAGTGTGTATCATGCAGTGGGATCCGACTGCCTTTGGAACTTGGATGGCAGCACTTTCAGATTCAATAACAAGGATCACCAATCTGGATGTATTGTAGTTTCCTGCAGTACGCCACGATTTAAGCAATATTCAGTTCTTCCATTTCTGTTGCCAAAGTCCACAATTTCACACTTTCCTACATTGCTTTCTATCTGCCAAGTTTTTGAACCTCCAACAAAAACCCATAAAAAGATGAGCAAGGTTTGAATTTAAGACTTATTTGGTTCATTCTATTCAAGTAAAAACATTGCACAGATTTTCCCAATTGCCTTTGACTAATACGAAACTGAGTATTAATAATGTAACAAGGTGGTTCAACTTGACAATGTGTACAGGATATAAGCAGGCAGGGAAAGTGTTATGTTCTGAGTATTGTGAAACAAGAGGTTCAGCTGAGCATGGTTCAGATCAGATAAGAACTTACAGTTAACAATGGAATGCTGAAGACAAGGGTAATGGGTTAACAAGGTGGAAAAGCAGTCATTATGTAGAGTAATTTAATATTGGAAGCACTCAGTATGCAAGGTCAGCTAACAAGGGAAAAAATATTCATTATATGAATCTAGTTAACAAGGTTAAGAACATTTATTGTATAACATTAAATGGCTTGGTCTCTGCTATTGATACACAATTGTAACAATCACCCAATTAATATGTATGTTGCCTTATCTGGATGCTCCTCCCTGCAAAATGACTATATAGTTCATTTAGAAACTGCTCTTCCAGAGAAGACTGTAAACTCCTGTCTCTGTGCACATGGGTGATTGTTCTCTCTCCCTCCAAGGCCTGGAATAACGAGGAAAAGGGTAAAACTATACTGTGTCTGAACATGAGCTGGACCGAATGATCTGTTTCCATGTTGCACATCTCTATGACTTGTCATTCTACATAAACTAAAGCTTATACAGTAAGTGTTTCTCAGCCTAATGCAGTCAACGATCTGAATAAGAAGCTCAATATAAATTAACAAAAATAAATGGCATATGGAATGATATGGATGACTATTTTATTTGAGAAGGTAGATGCCTGCTCACAGAATATTCCATTTACATACAAGAACCACTTCTAGTAGAGGCTTGACCCAGTTCCTAGTGTTTCATATGGAGCAGATTTGCTAACACGAAAGCAGATCCATATATGCAACACTTGTACTATGAAGACATCTTTGTCACATTAATATGCTGGCCATTAATTTACCAACTAGTGAATGCTTTCAGAAGTAACAATCCATTTTTGGGTGAAATAGTTGGCTGAAGGCTTAAAGCAGAACTCAATACCAAGAAAATATTCAAATCAAATACCTGCCAACTTCAGTGGAAAATACTGAGCACTTTGAACAAAAATGATGATTAATGACACTGTCTGAACAGACAGCCAAGGAGTCAATAAACATAACACTCTCCCACACTACCACTGACAGGAGGTTATAGTTCATAGTTAATGTGGAGAATAGCAGATGGAATAATACTACAGTATATTAATTAACTTTTCAAATAAACATTGTATAAAGTTTAGAACTGAATACTAATTATACTGTCTCAACTGGTCTTTCCTCAAAGTCAGCCTTTTGAATTTACAGACTGCTGTCAAAAATAATGGCACTTGATATTTGATGCTTCATTCAAAATGCTTAAGTGGGAGAAATGAAAGCCAGCTTGCTTAAACATATTTTTTCAACTACTTTTCCTTGGTAGCGTAACAAAGTTGGAGGAGGAAAATTAGCAGAATTGTAGATGGAGTCTAAAGACCTCCTGAAGTGAAGGTTTTAGGTTACTCAGGTTAAGCAAACTGTAAATGGAGATTTCCTTTCTAATCCATCACTTCCTGCATTAAGCAAGAACTGGATCAGATTTCATTCGTGTTTCTCTATGGCGTTTAGTACCAACTGATTTTGAGCCATAAGAAAGAAACTTTGCAGGGAATAAAGGTACAACAGCCCAAAGGACAATCTGAACAGGGTAAGAGCGCGTGCACATACTGTGATCAAAATGAAGGACTTCAAAAGAAGGAAGAAATATATTGAGAGAGATGTGAAGTATTCAACGCCAGATTAGAAGATCTTAGAATGAGGCTTTCCAGCAAGATGGAAAAGAATGTAGCCTGGAGGCAATCTTCTCTGTGATATTAGATCAACAAATATCACATGGCTTTACAGAAAATACCAGAGTAGAACACACTGTCAAGCATTTTACTCCTGGCTGCCTGGTCTTGAGGAGAACCAGAAGCAAAAATGTTTTTGTAAAATATAAACTAAAATTTGAAAAACTACCAACAGGACATTTGATTAAATATTATCCTAGCTTGTAACAGAATTTTCTGGAAAATAATTGTTTTTCTTATAAACTCAACACTAAATGATTTTAATGGCCCATTTGAGTTAAGTACTATTGAGCATCCACATCAATCAAGCAGAAAGCTGGGGCCTATACAAACACTCCGTCCTGGCACAAAAGCCCAGCTCTCACAATAGGAAACCAGAAGACATTCCAAACTGCTAATGCAGTAAACCTTACCTCAGAGCCATGAGTGTTCAGCTCCTCTGGCCTTGTGTTAAATCTAATGAGATCAACTAAATTCCCAATTACGTGTAGTCCTTGTGACACACCCAAATAGTGAATTACCCTGTTATGAGCAATGTACTATGCACAAAGACTTTGGATTTTAGCAACTCTCTCAAAAACAAATCTTGATGTTTTGCCAAAATATTAGTCCTTAAAAATTGAAAAAACAGCTTTAAGTGAGGATTAATACAATGGTTTTGGTATTAAAGCAGATTACTTGGTATTTGTCTCATTTATTTTTATAAAAAAAATTACAATAATGCTGACACCAATTTGTTTTACAACTTTTCATTGAACAACCTAAAACTCATGTCATATAAGCCATGTTACTCACTAATTATTAAACAACTTATTCAAATATCCAAGACAAGACGCTCAAAAGGGACAGACTGAGAAGATACCAGAGGGAGAAAATGGCAGAGTGGTTAAATAAACACATTGCACTAGTCTTTAGTGGAAGACACTAAAACATAGGAAAATTCCTAAATATTCAAGGGACAATGGAAAGACAGGAAATAAATACAATACCTATTATTACTGAAAAAGTAATGGGGCTAAAGACCAATAAGGTCCCTGGACCTAATTGGACATATCCTAGTATGTTAAAGGAAGCAGTTACAAAGATAATGGATCCCCTGGTCGTACATTTTCCAGGACTCCTTAGATACTGATACCGGAGAAGTCCTAGAAGACTGGAAAACTGCCAATAACACTTTCATTTCAAAAGGGAAGGGAACAAAAAATATCTAACTACTGACCAGTTACCTCAACTTGTGTTACTGAGAAAATATTAAAGTCTAGGAAGGATGTAGTAGCAAAGCATTTAGAAATATGTAATATGATCAAGCAGAGTCAGCATGGCTTCATGAAGGCAAAGCCATACCTGTCAAATCTACTAGAGTTCTGAAGGGGTAACAAACAGGGTTGATAAAGGGGTCAGTGGTTGCAGTAATTTGAATTTGAGAAGGCATTTCATAATGTACCACGTGTTAGGCTACATAATAAAGAGAAGAGTCCATGGTATTAATATTTAACATGTGCAGAGGATTGGCTAACTAATAGAACATAGAACTAGAATAAGGGACATTTTCAGGATGGAGACCTGCAACTAGTGAAGTGCCACAGGGACCAGTACTGGAACTACAATTATTTACAACATACAGTAATAACTTGGATGATGAAAGTGAATGCAATATAGCCAAGATTGCAGATGACACTAAAACATGTGAGAAGTTAAGGGTGACACAATCTGCAGTGCGTAGGCAAAAACTTGGCATATGGTACATAAAGTGGAAAAATGGAGGTTACACACCTGGCAGGAAGAGAGCAACTTAATATTATTTAAATTGTTAAATATTGCAGAAAGCTAAAGAGAGATTTGAGAATTTTGCCCATGAATCACATAAAACTAACATTCACGTTCAGTGGGATGGGAATGGAAATGGAATGTTGGCCTGCATTTTAGAAGAAATAGAATATGAAGATAGGGGAGGTTTTACTAAAACAATACAAAGCACTGATCAGATCACAGCTCGAAAACTCAGACACATTTTGTGCCCCTTGTCTAAGGAAAGATATACTGGCACTGGAAGCAGTCCAGAGAAGGCTGGTACCAGGTATGGGTGACTATCTTCTGGGGAGAGGCTGGAATAGATTATGCCTGTGCCCATTGGAATATTGAAGTATGAGAAGTAAACTTAGTTAAAAATACAGGATTCTTAGAGGACTTGACAAGGTAGATGGGGAAAAGTAAATGCCCTTTGTGGCAAAGTTTCAGGCTAGAGGGCATAAATTGCAGAATAAGGGACATTCATTTAAGACAGAGATGAGGAGGAATCGCTTTTGTCAGAGGGTAGTGAATCTGTTGAAATCTTCACCAGAGAGGATTGTTGAGGCGGAGTTATTAAATACATTCAAGGCTGAGACAGATTTTTTAAAATCAGCAGGGGAATCAAGGGTTATGGGGGTGGGGTTGAAGAGAAGGTAGGCAAGTGAGGTTGAGGATCATCAGATCAGGCATGATCGCATTGTTTGGTGAAGCAGACACTAAACTGAATGGCCTACACTTGCCTTTTTGTCTTAATGGCAAAACAGACATGGGTAAGGCTGTAATAATATGCAGTAGCATAGGATTGAGGAATAAAACACAGCAAAACATTGCTTTGGATGGCTCAGACAGGAGGAAGGAACTGTTATTGGGTATAAGTAAATTATAAATCATGGCATCATTTTATTTACCATGATTAACTGGCACCACAGATCTAAAAGCCAGATGACGAAACAGTAAGATTTTGTTCTATAATTTACAATGGCATTCAAATCCCTTGAAGAGATGAACAGGCTTTAAACTGCTTCCCAATATTCATTATTTTCCATGCAATGCTTTGACTGAAACCTAGGCAATGCTCTTGTTATTTCAGTTCAGCATAATGGAAGCCATACACAAAACATTTATACTAGATTCACATTAAATTGTGGGCAACTTGGAGACACATCTGGTGATACTATTTAAGCCAAACAGCAGAGCACAGCTGGTTACAGATCTATAACTAACCTAGCAGCAATTGGTGATGAATTAAGATCGCAAAAAACATTTCCTGAAGGGTTAACCTCGCCACCAGCAGAAACTGATTAGATTTTAAAATAAATTCAATGGCACAAAGCCATATTTATGTTTGTGCTGCTACTTTAATCCTTTGAAGAGCGAAACGAGCCACAATCAGGCAGCATTCTGAGAAATGAATGGATACTTTCCAATGAGAATATTAGCTGAAGAAAAATATTCTCTGTCAGCATCCCTGCTGGTTTGTTTGGCAGCATGTAAAGACTCTATATAAGAAATAAGGTGCCAGGTTCAATATGTGATCTGTTTTGGTCTGTTACAGTTGGAATGTTAGAGCCGGCCTCAGCGCCCCAGAGGCAGAGGCAGGCTCCATTGAAATGTGACTTGGACAAGAAACAAGAGGTAACTTGTACAATTGTAATCCAAGCAAAAGTCAAAATATTTGGGGAGTACAAAACAAGGGAAGATAAGGAACTCAAATCCAACTATTAGCACAGAATGCAAACGTCAGAGCTTACACACTGCTAGGAGCATTTAAACGATTAGGGCTGTTCACTGCTACTTGCTGATTGCAATCACAGCTTATATTTTCTGACAACTTCTATGGTTGGTCAGGACACATACAGACAATGTGCAGAAAGACCGAAAGAACTTGTGTCACTGTTTCTACTGTAATTAATTATCTTTACAGGTCCTCCATTTGAAAGATTAACAATAATGCCAATTCTTCAACTGACAGGAAATAAGGAAAGGTAAGAGCATGAAAAATGAAGCAGGCTGTTTAAAGGCTGTTGCAACTGAAGCCAAAGCAGCATGTTGAACATCCAGCACACTGGATTTCTAGTTATTTGCAATGCAACAACATGCTTGCCAAGTTTCAAGAATAGGTCAAATGTGAAAGGCTTCTTGGACAAATGAGAATGGCTAACTATGCAACCACTCACTTTGGTTCATTTGCCCAAAAGAAATTAAAATTATTTTCACCCTAATTTGATACACTACACAAACTTATTAGAAGCTCAAAGATTCAAACTCAGTCTCCAATTCAAACGAAATATTTTTAAAAATTGTTAAAAGAATTTATGGAAGGACATCCAATTTGTATTTGTCCAAAGCTAATCGCAAGTGTGAAATGACAGTTGTTGAATTTCACCTAATTATACAGCATCCAGCAGGATAAAATAATTCACAAATTGACATTTTACAATTTCATATCCCTTTTCCTGTATCCGGCAGCGTAATTGAGTGCAGACTGGAGACATTGCTCGCACAGGAGATGCCAACATTGAGACAACTGAAACCGGAGGTATGTCGAAGGCACACATTTAGCTTTCTTCTCCTCCTCCTCCTCCTCCCCCCCCCCCCCACTTAATATTACACCTAGCTTTTCTAGTAATATTCAATTCAAATAGATAAATAAGCATCAAATGAAAGCAGATATGTTCAAAACTACAGAAGTAATTCCTTGTTTTTATTACCCGCCTGACATTTGGTGGTTTCTTTCCAGTTCACAAAACAAGATAAGCTGTACCTGCTTAAACCCTGCCTTCACTGATCAACTTTAAATATTCCACTTAAGATCCTGTGACAAGTTACAGAATTAGGTGCTTAGCTGTTTTCAATCCAGTGCATTCTATTGTGGATTCTCTAATTACAGACTTCAGAGTGTAGACTCATTAAATAAATAACCACTGGTCCGTTATTCCACTCTTAAAGCAGAGTCCATAGTGCTGTTTACACAGAACAGAGCACTTACGGGCTAAATGGAGAAAATGGTTTAAAAAACTGCAAAGTCTCTCGTTCCCTGTCACACAAATGCCCCATATATGTCCACATCTTTAACTCCTTGCGTTCATTTCTCTTCCATTGGTCCACTCCATGTTTATTACCTTACTGTCCAAGAATGAAAACAGCACCTTCTTCTTAAGGCCTTTGGCAATGTTATTCAGGATCCAGCAATTTGTGAGAATGGGAATGAGACAAATGCGCAAGATATCAGCCTCCAAATCTTTTTTCAATCTAAGTCTTTGCACGAAGTTCATGTTTTCTGTTACAACAACACAGCCATGATGGTTTGCATGACCCTCATTACTATGGTTACATTGGATCAATCTCATAAGCAGATAAATTTATATTAAAAACAGCATAAAGATCTAAGATTTTACACAAATACATTAATGCCACAAATGCTTCCATTGCAGTCAGATCCCTCCTATTGAGTACTGGAGTCAGACAGGGTATGATCAAGATAAAAAAACCTTCACAACCAACGCTCTGAAAAGAATTAGTGAAAAGAAACTGAAATATCACATGAACTATCAATATCTTCTGTTCATAACTAATCCTATAATCCTCTAGGCAAAAATGGAAACTATTATTTTACCCTAGACACTTCTATTCAAACAATGTAAGCCTTTTATCATTGTTTAAAAAGGGCCTGCACTTGCTTTTCCAAATGCTTGTTTTATATCCCAAGAACCAACTCAAAATTTGCTCAAGAATCAGGAGAATGTCTTCAGTTATGCTGTGAAAATCCAGTCCCCGATTCATGAACAAAACCTGTTTCAGTCAAGTTGATCAAATACAAGATTGGTGCATGTGCAGACATTTGCAGGTTGTGTTATCTGAATGAATCAGAGACAAGAAACTATCGGAACTGTTGTCTTACCATTAGAATCAATAAATTCTATGCATTTCTCGATGAAGACAGGAATAGGCTTTTCCGGTGTTACCACAGAAGCCAGAGGCACTCCAAAATAATTGCTTTCCCAAGTACTCCTTGAAATAGAAGGTCGAGGTTTAGGCTTGGGTTTCTGTGAAAGAAAAATATGCAGAAGCTTTAGTAACATAGGAATCTACATTCATAGCACACTTACCAGAACATAGTATTGAGGACTGGTAAATTTGTACATTATTAAACTTCAGGGATGACAATAGAACAGGACATCATATTTGCTCTCTCAATTTCTCCTATCAAAATCATATGTACTCAGCTCTATTACTACATGAAATGAATTATGCACATACTTTAGATTTCAGGTCATAATAGCAGTAGTACAACACTGACTATAGTTTTAGAAGTACTTCATTAACTGTAAAATGCTTTCAGACAATCCCAGGTTGTGAAAACCATAATACAAGTCTTGGCTTTCCATTCAGTTAAAAAACAATATCATTCATTCCAATACAGCAACATTTTTCTTCCTCAGATCTACTTCATCCTCCACTGGTAAAGGTTACACTACCGCAAAAGAAGGTGAAAGGGAGTACTACGGATACTGGAGATTAGAGTCAACAGTGTCGTACTGAAAATGCACAGCAGGTCAGGCAGCATCAGAGGAACAGGGGGAAAAAAAGAATCAACATTTCAGGCAAAAGCCCTTCATCAGGAATGAGGCTGGGAGCTACCACAAAATAACTCAGACCACTACACACTGCAGTTTAAGCATGTCCCATGTATAATTAGATGGGTGGCAGCAATCAGCAAATGCAAACACAAACACAAACTAAGTACAACACAAGTCAGAAATATGGACTAGGTTTATAAAGAAAAATGGTGAAAGTGAGGACTGCAGATGCTGGAGATCAGAGTCCAGATTAGAGTGGTGCTGGAAAAGCACAGCAGGCCAGGCAGCATCCGAGGAGCAGGGAAAAATCGACGTTTTGGGCAAAAGCTCTTCATCAGGAATGGCCTCACCAAGGCTTTAAAGACTGCACCTATTCTGGTGGTCTTGAGAATGGATGAGAGAAAATTGATCAGAATGCTTCCAGACTCCAAATGATAAGGACCCTTAGCTATACTACCAGGTTAGGCTGTGTCATGAACCAGACCAGACCACCTCAAAATATATCAAGGTAGCACAGGCCCCACTTCTCTCCTATTTTAAAGGCAAATAAAATAAGGTAAGGTGCAATTCAATTGGTCAAATTACTCAACGTTAAAACAATTCAAACACTTTTGTTAAAATACACAAGGAGGAGGAACTTGGAACAATAATAGATAAAGTAACCAATACTAATTTTCCAATATAGCAACATCCCATAAATACATGTTTGGCAAAAGGCAAATTTAGCAAGCAGGTAGCCTCAACTGCACATCTCAAATCAAGGAGAAAAAGAACTTTTAAAAAAATTTTGAGAGAGAACATTCCAGGTTTCAGCTGTAACCCAGAGATGGAAAATGCACTTTCACTTCAAGATGTCAGGGCAACTACTGAAATCTAAATTAAAGACCTTGGTTCTGTAAGAGTTCAACCACACCCATTCCAATACTTCTATTGCTCCAACATTTAAAAAAAAAAGCCTCACAAACTCTATCTTCTAAGACTGCTCACCACCGGGACAAAATACACTTCAAGCCACAGCATTGTCATAGTTGAACAAATTGGATGTTATTTTTGGAGCAAGGAATGTTGAGAGAATCAAGAGATGTGCAAGGTTGACAAGTCTACATAAAAAAGTAGACAAAAGAAAATAGCTTCCACGTGTAACAATGATCAAGGGATATTGATCTAAGGTTTTGGGCATGAAATGCAGATGAGGGGCAAAGGATGAGGGGGAAAGAAACCTTCCCCCCCCCCCCAAAAAAAAACAGCAAGCAGAAATAACCTGCAACTTGCTGCCTATGACAGTGGTGAAAATGTGGAAAATGCAGACAGAAAGATTTTAAAAGGAAATTCGTAGGCACCTGAACAAATAACCTTACGTGGTACAAGGATAGAGGAGGAGAATAGGACTGAAAGAAAGATTATGTGAAAGAGTGTTGACAAGGATTTGATAGACTAAGTAGCCACCTCCTGCACTGAAATCACTCAAGGATTCTACAGCATTCAAATTAGACAGTGACAATGTGCTTCACACTAACACAAGTTTATGGACACCAAGAATGGTTCAGAACCAAATGCAACTTTCAATTCCAAAAGGTTTTCTGAAGTATAGCCACAGATTAGTTTTTCCCTTCCATTCTGACAATGCACAATTTCAGAAGAAAATGAACTGATTAGAACAGTTAGCTTTAAGACTGAAAATGGGATTGCTGTTCTTACACAGAACTTTGAAGAAATCAAAATGAAATGAAATACTTGAAGCAGAAGGAACGTTGCTCCAATAATACTGTAACGTTCTGCAATATTTATAGGTCTTGTACTGGCTACCATGATATTGAACAATCTTTCCAATTCAGACAACTTATACTATTTATGAAGTAGGAGTAACAAATGCTGACTAGATTATTGCACATGCACAACCTTCAAATAGGTTTTGCACTTGAAGCAAATGATCAGCTGACAGCATTGTCATAGCCTGATCAGCAACACAAACAGCATAACTTTTAGACTTAAAAGAACATTAAACTTAAAAATTTTAAGAGCTAAAAGCAATATGTGCAAATTTCTTGAGATGAAATTTTGCAAATATCAACAAGACTGTATTGAAAAAAGTAATTCATTGGTTCCATAATTTAACAGATCCAGCTGAACAAACAACTAAAAAAAAAGTGGTGATTAATCAGGTCAATAATTTGGCTGTTGGCAACAACAGTATAGTACTCTGCTTTTATCAGCAAAGTGCTGAGATATCTGTTTGAGAAAGTGCAACTACCGTTTGGTTTTTGGACCTTGTTCCATATAATCACATTCAGTCCACGTGACACTAAATATTTTCAAAAAGTGACCTGGAGACTGATGCCAGAATTCTATTGCTGGTTAAAATTTGTGCATTGCTTGGATTATTCATTTGGGGAGCAGCACTCTTGGAGTGGCCAACACCCATCTTGGGGATCACCAGATGTCTAGCATTAAACCAGTAATCATGTTAGCAAAAAACTGAAAATTGAAGTTTTCCACCCCGACAGCTCATACAGTAAACCAGCCTTCTTCACTGTACAATTAAATTAGCTTTTAATGATTAAAAAATCCAGCATTTTTGTCACAGAGCTTAAAATAATGCATAAAAATATTCTATTAAGCATAAAACTTCAGACACTGAAGCCAATCACATGACAAATCGTAGCCATGCAACTTTGAAGGTTGGGAAAGGAGGGATGAATCTGCTTATTTATCAAGGAAAATAGAAAACTATTGGCCAGTTTGCTTGATGTCAATCATGAAGCAAGATGTTAAAAAATTTAAGAGGAGATCACAGCTAGGCACCTGAAAAATAAGAGGCACTAGCATTTGGGAAGAGTTAACATGGCTATGTCAAAAGGAAATCATTTTTAAAACAATTTATTGGACTTCTTTGAAGGAGTAACCTGCTGTGGATACAGGGAAGCCTGTTAACATATTACACTTGGATTTAAAGGAGGCATTTGATAATGATTTCACAAGTTATCATAGAAAATAAAATTTCAAAGTGCAGCAGGGAACACAACAGCAGAGATAGTAGATTGGCTGCTTGGCACATAAAATATGTAAGAATCTTGAACAACTGGCAGGATTTGATGAGTGGAGTCCCACAGGAAACTATGCCGGAGTCTCAACCTTTTGTGACTTAGATGAGGGGACCAAAGGCATGGTAGCTAAATTTCTACAGGACACCAAGATGGATAGAATATTATGTTCTGAAGATGAAAAAGAGGTTTATGAACAGGTAGACAGGTCATCGAAGGGAAGAAAAACTGGAGATGAATGCAAAGGGGAAAAATGTGTAGTTGTTCACTTAGGAAGGACAGATGAAAAAGCAGACCATTACTTCAATGGAGAACAACTGCGGAATTTTGAGCTGCAGAGGAATTTAAGTGTTTGAGTGCACAAATCATAAAACTTCAGTATGCTAGTACAGCACAAGCATGAAGGTTAATGGGATGCCATCTTTTATTACAATTTAAGATTAACATAACTTAAGATGCTGTGCTTCAATTATACAAAACATTGAGATTACATCTCAAACACCGTGTGCAGCTTTGGTCGTCTTCTTTAAAGTAAATGTCTGACAAGAGGTTCGGAAAGATTTACGACTGATACCTGGACTGTCTGCTGTCTTATAAGGATAGCTTGTACATATGGAGTATGTTTCCACTAGACTTCAGAAAAATGAGCGGTGATTTAATTGAAGTGTACAAGATGTTAAAAAAGGTGAAAATGGTGATATGATCCCAGCTGATGTTACTACTGGATAAGTCTATGGAGAAGGAGAGGATTAGGCAAAATGGGAGGATATTTAATTGGGAAAGAGGAAACTATGATGTGATTAGACATGAGTTAGGAAGCTTGGATTGGGAGCAATTGTTCCATGGTAAAGGCACTATAGACATGTGGAGACTGTTTAAGGAACAGTTGTTGTCAGTGATGAATAAATATGTCCCTCTGAGACAGGCAAGAAGTGGTAAGATAAAGGAACCTTGGATGATGAGAGCGGTGGAGCTTCTCGTCAAAGGAAGCTTACATAAGGTGGAGGAAGCTAGAGTCAGGCAGGCGAGGAAGGAGCTTAAAAATGGTCTGAGGAGAGCCAGGAGGGGGCACGAGAAAGGCTTGGCATAACGGATTAGGGAGAACACAAAAGCATTTTACACTTCTTCCTCACATAAGAGAATGGTCAAAGAAAGAGTAGGGCTGATCAGGGATAGCAGAGGGAATTTATGTGTGGAGTCTGAGGATATAAGGGAAGCCCTAAATGAGTTTTTTGCTTCTGTCTTTACAAAAGAAACGAACTTTGTAGTGAATGAAACCTTTGAAGAGCAGGTGTGTATGCCGAAATGGATAGAGATAGAGGAAGCTGATGTGCTGAAAATTTTGTCAAACATTAAGATTGACAAGTCGCCAGGCCCGGACCAGATTTGTCCTCGGCTGCTTTGGGAAACAAGAAATGTAATTGCTTCGCCACTTGTGAAGATCTTTTCATCCTCGCTCTCCACTGGAGTCATACCTCTCTTCAAGAAAGGAAACAGGGAAATCCCCGGCAATTACAGACCAGTAAGTCTCACGTCTGTCGTCTGTAAGGTGTTAGAAAGGATTCTGAGTGATAGGATTTGTGACCATCTGGAAGAGCATGGCTTGATTAAATGCAGTCAGCACGGCTTTGAGAGGGGCAGGTCATGCCTCACAAATCTTCGAGTTCTTAGAGGATGTGACTAGAAAAGCTGACGAGGGTCGAGCTGTGGATGTGGTACATATGGACTTCAGCAAGGCATTTGATAAAGTTCCCCATGGTAGGCTCTTATACATTTCTTCAGCCAGAGAGTGGTGGGCCTGTGGAATTCATTGCCACAGAGTTCAGTGGAGGCCGGGACACTAAATGTCTTCAAGGCCGAGATTGATAGATTCTTGTTGTCTCGAGGAATTAAGGGCTACGGGGAGAACGCTGGTGAGTGGAGTTGAAATGCCCATCAGCCACGATTGAATGGCGGAGTGGACTCGATGGGCCGAATGGCCTTACTTCCACTCTTATGGTCTTATGGCTCATTCAGAAGGTCAGGAGGAATGGGATTCAGGGGAACATAGCTGTCTGGATACAGAATTGGCTGGCCAACAGAAGACAAAGTGGTAGTAGAAGGAAAATATTCTGCCTGGAAATCTGTGGTGAGTGGTGTTCCACAGGGCTCTGTCCTTGGGCCTCTACTGTTTGTAATTTTTATTAACGACTTGGATGAGGGGATTGAAGAATGGGTCAGCAAGTTTGCAGATGATACAAAGGTTGGAGGTGCTGTTGACAGTATAGAGGGCTGTTGTAGGCTGCAGCGGGACATTGACAAGATGCAGAGATGGGCTGAGAGGTGGCAGATGGAGTTCAACCTGGATAAATGCGAGATGATGCATTTTGGAAAGTCAAATTTGAAAGCTGAGTACAGGATTACGGATAGGATTCTTGGCAGTGTGGAGGAACAGAGGGATCTTGGTGTGCAGGTACATAGATCCCTTAAAATGGCCACTCAAGTGGACAGGATTGTTAAGAAAGCATATGGTGTTTTGGCTTTCATTAACAGGGGGATTGAGTTTGAGTCGTGAGACCTTGTTGCAGCTCGATAAAACTTTGGTTAGACTGCACTTGGAATACTGCATCCAGTTCTAGTCGCCCTATTATAGAAAAGATGTGGATGCTTTGGAGAGGGTTCAGAGGAGGTTTACCAGGATGCTGCCTGGACTAGAGGGCTTATCTTATGAGGAGAGGTTGACTGAGCTAGGACTTTTTTCATTGGAGAAAAGGAGGAGAAATGGGGACCTAAATGAGGTGTACAAGATAATGTGAGGCATAGATCGAGTCGATAGCCAGAGACTATTTCCCAGGGCAGAAATGACCAACACGAGGGGTCATAGTTTTAAGCTGGTTAGAGGAAAGTATAGAGGGGATGTCAGAGGCGGGTTCTTTACACAGAGTTGAGAGAGCATGGAATGCGTTGCCAGCAGCAGTTGTGGAGGCAGAGTCACTGGGGACATTTAAGAGACTCCTGGACATGCATATGGTCACAGAAATTTGAGGGTGCATACATGAAGATCAGTGGTCGACACAACATCGTGGGCTGAAGGGCCTGTTCTGTGCTGTACTGTTCTATGTTCTATATTCTAAGTCATACCTAAAGTCTAAAACAAGATTGACAGGTCATATTTTGTTCTGATTTGGGTTTAAATGAGTTGATCCCTCATTGAAACACAGAACACAATGTTGCAGATTTTGTTAACAATAAAACAGAAGTCAAAAGAAATGAGACAATCAACCAAGTTATTTACTTACAACACATCCTAAAAAAAACTTTTAAAAACCAAGTATAATCACAATAATCACAAAAATCACAAAAATATCTTGACAGGGTTAAGGTAGCTGTAACTTTAGCTCCTAGACTGGAAATGCTACTAGCTTCTTCCTGGATGTATCAGACACTTGAGCTCCAATGTCATCAGCTTCAAGTAACCTCTTTAGGGTTTTATCCCAACACTTCTGGTTACAGACTAACTCCTTACTCAAGAGTAATCCAGTTTTACTATATTCTCAGCAGCACTGCTCTATACAACCATTGCTATCCAAAGGCTTCATGGAACTGGCCAAAATGAAATAAAAAGTCTCTCCCTTTAAGCTGTGTGTTCCCTGTAAGGGTTAAAAAGAAACCCAAGTCTAGAAATTTCCAACAGCCCTTGAAGCATAATGATTTATCTCACAAAGTCGTAAAATATACCAAAGTTAACAAAAAAGCCATTTGTGCTGCCAATATAGTGCCCTGAAACTATTGTAAAAGAGATCACCATGGCTACAAAAATATTTCCAAGTTAATTATGAACTTTAGACAGAAAATCCAAACTTAAAATTAACTACATGGAAACAAAAATCATCCAGTTTACTCTCACAACAGAAAAGGATGTTTTCTCTTGAAGGTGGGTCCTGAACTTTGAAAGTGGAGGTGTATTTCAGGATAGAGGAGAATTTTTCTCTGATGGCTTGTGCCTCAAAAGGTAATGGAATTGGCCACTGAATATTAACGCAAAAGGTAGATATATTCTTTTCTTATTAGGCAAGGCAATCAAAAAAGTTAGATGCAAATCAAAAAAGTTAAATGCAAATCAAAAAAGTTAAATGCAAATCAAAAGGAAAATAGATCAGTATGTGGTATTCTAAATACAAACTAATCAGCCACAAGCTTATTGAATGGAGTAGGGCTGAGGGACCAAATGACCTACTTCTATTCCAATTTTATGCTTTTACTTCAGATAAAATGCATAATAAGGGAGGGTACACATTCTATATGGAAAGAGTAAGGTCCACAAGCAAAAGCTTTCTCATTCTATGCTTAAAAACTTTTTTCCTCAATAGTTACATGGACAAATACCAATTGGAAACGGAAGCAATGCCAACACAGACAAGGTTTTGGACAATATTCAAACAGTTTCATGATCTAAACATTTTAGAAGAGCTGAAAATACAAATTCTTACCCAAATTAATTATTTTTGTACAAATTGCATTAGCGCTATGAAAATAGCTCAATCAGCTATTGAATTAGACTGCAACATTCCAAGGAACATTCAAGTTACGACTATGTGCACAGATGTAAATTCAACTCCCTTGCATAATCATGAATAAGAATGCTTACAGTGAATTTGCAATGATGTCACTATTTACTAGAAGAATACTTAATAACCTTGACTGAAATAGACATCAATAAATGATAAAATTGAACATAAACATCACTACCCTAATGGGATGCTGCCACTTAATTCCTGAAGTGTGCAAGGGGTGTTCTTGTCAGCATTTGTTTAGCATTCTGCCAAAATGTGATGCCTCACATCACTCAAACATACCACTCCCCTAGAGATTTAAGATATGGTAACATTTGACAGTTTTCAGTTCTCAGAATCTGTTTCCACTCTCACTATCCATTGTCATCTTGTGCAAAGCAGAAAAGGGGATCTTTCTCGACCTCCCGTAACAAATAACCTGATCTAGTTATGAGATTCCTTTCACACACATTTAAAAAGAGGGAAAGGAGAACAGATACTAGCGGAAACAACAGACAATCATTTGCCTGCCAGTTGACCCACAACTAACTAAAGACAAATATGAAATTTAAGTCCATATTTCCATTAAAGCAGCCAATGCCATGAAATTTACCAATCCTTTTACTTATGACCTTCTTAAAAATGTTAATCAGTTCAAAAAAAACTTCACAAGTAATGAGATTAATCATGCAAAGATTTAATTCCAACAGCAAAACGCTAGTCATTGCCCACCTTTCAAAAGCCCAAAGTAGATAAGATCACTTTCCTCCAAAGTTAGCTCCTTAATTTGCAATGCTAAGCCACTCATCATGTTTGAGTTTTACTTGAAATAGTAAGACCTGGTCAACATTGTAACCATGACAAATCATGATAGAAATTATCACATGCCAACACAAAAATATGCTAAAATCAGAAGACTAAAATCTGTAGAGATAGATTGAGAAGATGAGAAATAGTAATTTGCATAGAGTAGATTCAACAACACTTTGTTGCAGTCAATTAATGACTAAGGTTTGCAATATGGCACTCTAAGTTACTTTTTCAAAGTTTGCTCAGGAGACCAGGCAACAGGATCTATCACCTCTTACCCTTGCAGAATCTCAATGTTGTTTAAGGCCATACATTGCCTGATGAACACACTGCATTTTTCCCCCATGATAAACTGGTGGTGTGGCACTAACTGAATAAAGCATCCCAATACTGACATTTATTCTTCTCAAAGTCCACGGATAGGTAGAACATCAGAACTTGATAACATGTTTGCATAGCAAAAAGCTACACAGCTTTGTCCAAGTGCTCACACAGGTATCCATTAGGGCAAGGCCAATAGAGCACTTTGCATCTGATGATAATGTTCTCACTAACAATGGAAGGAGACATTGCACTGACCTGCTCAGTTTCTGTCTCAGCATGGAAAATTGCTTCTTATAGCTTTTGGTGCCTATTGCAGCTGCTCTGAATTATATGTTCAGCAACTTCAAAATAATCTGACACAGCAGATAAGGGGACAAAGGATTGGCTGGGCCAACTCCCAAAGAACAGTCTCACTCAATTGGATTCACAAGGACAGTTTGAACTGTCAAATGGCTAAGCCAATGATTGAGCTGAGCAATATCATGTACGGATGCTCTGCAGAATGCTTCATCAGGATTTAAGTCAGCACTCACATGCAACTTGACTAGTGTGTTCCTGCATGCTTTGGAGTCTCACCACTTGTGTATGACTTTCGGAAGACACTCTCACCCACCTCTTATCAAATGTACTTTTACACAGGAAATCTGGAAAGAGATGCTGTGATTTGTATTGAGATTCAATCCAAGCAGCTCCATAACCTAGTGCTCGACTCTCCAGGTTGTTCCAAAGGCAATATGGTGATAAACATCAATTAATTGCTGGAGGAGTACTAACCCAAATTACTCGTTTTCCTGGGTAAAGAGCTGGTGACCAAGTTGCGCACTTTAGGATACATGTTAGGAGACATACTAATACTTGGGTCAGCCACCACAATGGCTCAAAGTGAAAGGACACTGCTCAAAATATTCCTGTTCGAGAGACTGTAAATTGTCTAAGACGCATTGATCTACATGCTTGAAAATGAATATTGTTAATATAATCAGTAAATACAAAGTCACAGGCACCTCAGGGTACAACATCCTTTACTGAAAAGAATTGGTTTGGTTTTCGTTTTAAGCAATACCCAACCCAAAATGTTGTACGAGTATCTTTACAAATTTGATGAAGTGCACTTTTGGAAACACAGTATTAAATCATGCATTACAACAGAAAATATTTTCACGTATTGTTTAACAAGTATCTAGAAGAAAACAATTAAAAGATGATCTGTGAAAGTTATCAATTCACCTCCATCAGACCATAGCACAACACTACATTAAAAAGGTTTGTGTAAAGATTTGTAGTTCGGGTGCTAGTTGTCACAAATGTGGGTATGTTCGCCGAGCTGGGAAGTTGATTTGCAGACGTTTTGTCCCCTATCTAGATGACATCTTCAGTGCTTTGTAGCCTCCTGTGAAGCGCTCTGTAGTCTCTCTTCTGGAATTTATTTGGTTCAGTTTCTGCTGCTTCTGGTTACTCATTGCAATGGCTGGTATATTGGTCTAGGTCAATGTGCTTGCTAATGAAGTCTGTGGCATAGTACCATGCTTCTAGAAATTCTTTGGCTATCCTATGTTTAGCTTGTCCCACAATAGTTGTGTTGACAAGGACCACCAATCCAACTGGGACATGTGTGGGGCTACTAGGGACAGCTGGTCACGGCTTTTAGTGACTAGTTAGTGTTCATGGATGCGGATTGCTAGTTGTCTGCCTTAGATACTGTTGCGTCCAGTTTTTGCTTGGAATCCTGTAAATTATGTTTACCTTGCACATGATGAGTACTGGATCTTTTTCCTGGTGAGTTGTGGTCAGAGCATGGCTGGCAGTTTATGGGCTGTCATGAACCTCAGTGGTCAGAGAAATCTGACCGTCAGTTCTGAGATGTGCTTTCTACAGAGGAGAGTGGCTGGTGAGTTAGGTCGTGGAATGTCCTCGTTGTGTTGCATGGCTGCTAGGCATCTGCGAATGAAGTTGCGCGGATACTCATTCTTATTCTGCAGAGGTGTTCTTCTTCGCTTCATAGGTCAGCAGTGCTGCAGTGTGTTGTAGCCTTTTCCAAAGAGGATCCGATGCAGTTTCTCCTGGGGTGTGTGTTTGGGTGGTTGCTATTGTAATTCAGGACCTGGTCTGGGTGTGTGGCTTTCTTGTACACTTCTATGGTGCATTCACCATTCTGCGTTCTTTATACCATCACACCCAGGAATGAGTGTTGATTGTTGGTTTCCTCCTCTCCTGTAAATCTGATCCTTATGTGTATGGTGTTGATAATCCAGTGTTCTTGATTTCTATTCTCTTAATAAATACAAAAGTGCTGTCTAGTTATCTAATCCAGAGTTTGGGTTGGATTTAGGGTAGGGCTGTGTGTTCCAATCTTTGCATCACTGCTTCTGTTATGAGTCCAGAAATGGGTGAGCACATTGGTATTCAACTGATCTGTTCATATATTTGGTTGATGAATGTGAAGTGTATCATCAAGCAGAGGTCTAATAGTTTGAGCATGCAGTCCTTGTTGATAGGTTCCCAGTCGTGTGGTCTGTTCTGCTTGTTTAAGAGTTGGCTATTGTCTCTCTGGCTAAAATCTCAGGACAAAAGACCCTATACACATCATGTGCAAGGCAAATGTAATTTACAAGAATCCATACAAAGACAGCACAAAACACTGTACAGGGCAAGAAGGCAGACAATTATCAATGTACATCCGCGAACACCAACTAGCCACTAAACATCACGACCTGTTGTCCCTAGTAGCCATACACAGATGACAAGGACCACAAGTTTGACTGTGACAACAACTGATTGTAGGACGAACTAAACATAGGACAGCCAGAGAAATTCTCGAAGCATGGCACTCAGCCATGGACTCCATCATCAAGCACATCAACCTAGACCTAATATACCGGCAGCTACAAAGAACAATCGGAACTGGCAACCGGAAGCAGCAGAAATGGAACCAAATAAATTCCAGAAGAGAGACTACAGCAGCGCTTCACAGGAGGCTTCAAAGCACTGAAGATGTCACCTAAACAGGGACAAAACATCTACTTCCCAGCTCAGCGAACATACCCACAACCATGACAACAGTAAATCTTTGCAGCAACTTTAATACGGTAAAGTGTCCCAAGGCTTTCCAGAGAGGCACATACACCATTCATACCATGAATGTATTAAGACAGAGGACAAATTGACTGAAGCAATATCTTAAAGTCAAAAGTGAGTTAGAGTGACAAGAGGTTTGAGAAGGGTATTCCAGAATTTCTGTTCAGGCCACAGAGTAACAGCAGAGTAATCAAAACTGGGAAATGGTGTTATGTCACTGGGTGACTAGTCCAGAGCCTGGTCTAATGGTCTGGGGATAAAGGATCAACTCTCACAAGAGGAAATTTAAATTCACTTGATGGCAATCATTGATTCTTGTAAAAACCTCTCTGATGTAACCAATGCCCTTTAAGAAGGAAAATTTGCCATTCTAATCTCATCTTGACTACATACAACTCAAGATCCACTTGCAAATTACTCAGCTGAAGAGCAAATAGAGATGGTCAACAAATATTACCCTTACTTGCAATTCCCACACCCTGTCAAATACATAAGAAAAAAAATTAGGGAATTGCAAGGAGTACAAAATTGGAGTAGCACTGAGACTGGAAGGTTGTACAGGACGTACAACACAGAAGCAGGTCAAAGTTGGGGAGAAGAGAACATGGAACAGTACAGCACAGAACCGGGCCTTAAGCCCACGATGTTGTGTCGACCATTGACCCTCATGTATGCACCCTCACATTTCTGAGACCATATGCATGTCCAGGAGTCTCTTAAATATTCCCAATGACCCTGCCTCCACAACTGCTGCTGGCAACGCATTCCATGCGCTCTCAACTCTCTGTGTAAAGAACCCGCCTCTGACCTCCCCTCTATACTTTCCTCCAACCAGCTTAAAACTATGACCCCTCGTGTTGGTCATTTCTGCCCTGGGAAATAGTCTCTGGCTATCGACTCGATCTATGCCTCACATTATCTTGTATACCTCAATTAGGTCCCCTCTTCTCCTCCTTTTCTCCAATGAAAAAAGTCCTAGCTCAGTCAACCTCTCCTCATAAGATAAGCCCTCTAGTCCAGGCAGCATCCTGGTAAACCTTCTCTGAACCCTCTCCAAAGTATCCACATCTTTTCTATAATAGGGCGACCAGAACTGCACGCAGTATTCCAAGTGCGGTCTAACCAAAGTTTTATCGAGCTGCAACAAGATCTCACGACTCAAACTCAATCCCCTGTTAATGAAAGCCAAAACACCATATGCTTTCTTAACAACCCTGTCCACTTGAGTGGCCATTTTAAGGGATCTATGTACCCGCACACCAAGAACCCTATGTTCCTCCACACTGCCAAGAATCCTATCCTTAATCCTATACTCAAGCTTTCAAATTTGACTTTCCAAAATGCATCACCTCGCATTTATCCAGGTTGAACTCCATCTGCCACCTCTCAGCCCATCTCTGCATCCTGTCAATGTCCCGCTGCAGCTTACAACAGCCCTCTATACCGTCAACGACACCTCTCACCTTTGTGTCATCTG
Organism: Hemiscyllium ocellatum; assembly: GCF_020745735.1. Lineage (NCBI taxonomy): Eukaryota > Metazoa > Chordata > Chondrichthyes > Orectolobiformes > Hemiscylliidae > Hemiscyllium > Hemiscyllium ocellatum. The sequence continues at coordinate 9,538,946 of NC_083447.1, read as the reverse complement.
CAAACTTGCAGACCCATCCTTCAATCCCCTCATCCAAGTCGTTAATAAAAATTACAAACAGTAGAGGCCCAAGGACAGAGCCCTGTGGAACACCACTCACCACAGATTTCCAGGCAGAATATTTTCCTTCTACTATCACTCACTGTCTTCTGTTGGCCAGCCAATTCTATACACAGACAGCTAAGTTCCCCTGTATCCCATTCCTCCTGACCTTCTGAATGAGCCTACCATGGGGAACCTTATCAAATGAAGTGGTGAAGGGATCGTGAACATGAATAAAAGGAAGAATGGGAGAGATCACAGACTTATCAGACCAGGAGTTAAGGCAGGGAAACTAGAGTAGGGGCAAGACGGTGACAGTTTAGGTGTGGGCAATTTTCAAATGAGCTCAAATATCGAGGGTGCAACAAGGGAGGCCAGACAAGTGAGCATCAACAGAAAAAGAAAAGAATTTCTCAGTACCCATTTACTTTATTCTCTTCGATACTAGATTCTGATGATCTATAGCACTGGGAATACATTACAAACCTCATCCCCCATGGACCAGGATATTGCTATCTCAGACAAGTGACGCAGGTGTGAGTCTAGACAGAGTATGCTGACAACCTTTTGATAACATCCAATCCCAATCCAAATACACCCAATATCTACACAACTTCTAAATGGAGTTCAGCTACATTCTTCTTCTTTCGAGCTAATCATAGCATTTCTATCACTTATCTAGAAGAGCCATGTAAATAGCCTTTAATTCCTAATACTCAATCATCACAATATTCAATTAAAAACAAGTCCTCGACTATTCCAAGCCAGTAAATTCAGTAGCTCATTTAAATTTTCTAACCATTTTATCATTTTTGCAGTTGTAAACGAAGCACTAATTACTGAAGCTGTCAATCATTTTAAGCACATTGCAATTTCATCAAGATAGAAATATATCCCACAAAAGCAAGCACAACCCTCATTTACTGATACTCAATCTGATTCCACGGACAGTATACAGAATCCAGATTGCCTGGTATATCACTCAGATCAGCAAAAGCAGCAATAACAGCACATTGAAGAGGCCAATTGCTCAAAGCAGACCACAAAATTATCACATGGATTCCCTCAAAAAGGTCTCAACTTTTGTACACCACTGCTATACTGAATGTATGTTACTTGGCAAAAGTGTTTTTATTGAATGAGACCTAAAAATATTGACACTCACTGGATAGACAAGCAGAAGACAACATTAGAAATGGAATCCACACAAGACAAAAAAGATGAGACACACAGAAATTAGCTAGGCTACCTTTTGGGAAAAACAAATTGAATAGGCTATATCTTGTACATAAGATACACAACATTTCTTTGGCACGTGTGTGATATTAGGGTTAATTTGCTCTGCTGACCTGCAGGAAATTGGATGTCCCAAGGCTAGGGTGGGATGCCTCTGACTTACAGGTAGATTGTAAGGAATTTACATTCCCATCCTTTGCCATTCAGAGCTATTTACATGACCGTCTCCTATGATGCAGAGATAATTTACATTAGCATCATCGTCCAAAATCAATAAAAACATAATTGGAATTTTGACTACTCCCTGTAGTTTAAAAAAAATTGCAACAGAGCTGATTTCCCTGGAGCATCGGAGGCTGAGGTTTACAACCTTACAGAAGTTTAGAAAATTATGAGGGGCATGGATAGGATAAATAGGCAAAGTCTTTTCCCTGGGGTCGGGGAGTCCAGAACTAGAGGGTATAGGTTTAGGGCGAGAGGCAAAAGATATAAAAGAGACCTATGGGGCAAGTTTTACATGCAGAGGGTGGTACGTGAACGGAATGAGCTGTCAGAGGATGTGGTGGAGGCTGGTACAATTGCTACATTTAAGAGGCATCTGGATGGGTTTGGAAGGATATGGGCTGGGTGCGGGCAGGTGGAACTAGATTGGGTTGGGATATCTGGTCAGCATGGACAGGTTGGACCGAAGGGCCTGTTTCCATATTGTACATCTCTATGACTATGACTCTATTTGACCATTAAGGGATGATTTACTTTATACTGTTCCTGGAAATGATGTGGTCACTGCATTGTGTCTTGAGGGGCATGTGACTGTAGAGGAATGTCTTGGGGGGGGGGGGGGGGGGGGGGGGGGGAGGAGAGAGGTTGGCTTGGCTTGTGGGCATTACTGACTCTGATGTAAAGATTTTGTATAAAGGAAGGACTGTTTCTTTGTTCAGGGAGATCTCTTGCCACGCTTCCCTAGCATGGCAAAGAATGTTAAGAATTTCTCCACAACTTGTGCCGTACTGTGCTTAATAAAATTTTGGTTGTTCACTAAAGTTGGCGCGTTGCAGTTGCATCAAGTGTGTAACGATCTCAGGAAAAAGAGCTTAACACAGGAATGGCTGGGCCTGAAAAGTACTAAACATACTTCACTTCTACCATGACACTTAGTCATCATATACATTATTCCTCTAAAGACAAACACCTCATGATAAACTAATCCAAGTTAGTGAGAGTTTTCATTAACAAAGTATTTTCCAGAAGGAAGACTGGATCCTGATTACTTGAATGAATGCGGACAACAAAACAATGGGCATGAGTCAAAAGTTCTGTTTTTCTTTGGATTCTCTATCCTATACAGGTATGAACTCTCAGCTATTGAGTGGGTAAGATCAATTGATTTTTGGATATTGAAAGAAATTTAGGGACAGGCAAGTGCAGAGGTTAAGGATCAGACACTATGTAAACAATAGAGTAGGTTCAAGGAGCCATATGGCCACTCATACTCCTATTCTTTTTGTCGTCATAGACTCCATAAATATTGCTTTCATATGCAATGACTAAGTCGACATAACTCTCCCACATGTACTGTTGAAGTGTAACATAATGGAAAACTGAAAACATGCCATGAGATGAAAGAGACATTTGCCCCCCAACTTCCCGACGGTTTCAACTTATGTTTTAACTTCTTTGCTACAGTTACTATTCTTTGGGGCAGGGTTTCCAAAGATGTTGAGACACCTCCACTAGATGAATAAAGAGAGTCACTTTTCACAGTGATTTTTTTTTTAAAAAAAAGAAAAATAAGGAACCCACCTTTGTCAAATTGCAAAACATGAATTTTACATGATTTGCAATAACATTCTAATTGCCTGCATACAGCATTTCTACTCTATACATTTGCCATTTCCTGAATATTTACAAAACACATTCCACATCAGGCATACAGCCCAAAGATCAAACATTTCAAATCATAAGAAAATAATTCTTTTTCCCCCATTCATCACGTTCCATTTTAAAATGGCTCAATACATTTTCAACATTCTTGATTTATTTTCTAAGGTGTACAGCCTGCAGGGTTCTACACGTTCCAACCCCTCAGCACACCAACTGCAAGGCAAAAAAAAACAGCAACCTTGCCCTACTGCACATTTGCCCCAAGCTTCACTGCGTCCCTAGGCACTCAGTTCAAGACCTTGGAAAATGCCAGCCTGTGCATTTAATCCCAAGACACACATGCAGCAGCTGGCTATTTAACTGTAGATAGTGCAGACACCCAAGGCTTGCCCTAACATTCACCCAATTATACATTTCAGCATGTGCTACTATCCAGCATGGGTGTAGAGAATTTATTTTGAATTAAAACTATCACTGCAAACGCGGAAGGCAAACTCCCACAAACAGCAAATCATATAACTCATTCCACAAACAATAATTCACTCCATAAATATCAATTTCCATCCCAAATCTGAGGTTGTTTTGATATAGTTGCACAGAACTTAAAAGTACTATTAGAAATACGGTAAAAGTAATGAAATTCAACCTTGCTTCCTGATTGCTAATTATGCTTATTTTAGGGTTCATTTTTATTTTCTCTTCCCAAGCTCACAATTGGTCCACAAATATCTAAGGTTGTCAATAGGTGTAATGTATAACAAAGTCATTAGAAGTAATTATGACTAGAAAGTAGAGAAACAGGGGTGACCAAGTGGGCCATTTAGGACAAAAGAGGAGGAGAAATGTCTTCATCCAAACAGTGATGAAACTATGGAATTCTCTGCTACATGAAAAGTAGTAGAGGTCAAAACAGTAAATGTTTTCAAGAAGGATATATAGTTCTTGGGGCTAACAGATCAAAGGGTGCTGTGAGAAGGTGGGAACAGGGTATGGAGTTGGATGATCATACAGTAATATGCAGGGAAACAAGACCCTTCAGTCCAACTAGTCCATACCAAACATAATCCCAAACTAAACTAATCCCAGCTACGATTGTAGTGAATTTTAAAGCAGGCTTTAAGGGTCAAAAGGCCTACTCCTACTCCCAGTCTTTCGACATTTCTGTTCTATAATTCTAACTGAACTATAGGAACAGCACAACGGCTCAGCGGTTAGCACTGCTGCCTCGCAACGCCAGGGACCCGGATTCAATTTCAGCTTCGGACAACTGTTCATATGGAGTTTGCACATTCTCCCCGTGTCTGCATGGATTTCCTCTGGGTGCTCCAGTTTCTTGCCACATTCCAAAGATGTGCAAGTCAGGTGAATTGGCCATGTTAAATTGCCAATTGTAGTGTTAGGGGCATTAGCCAGGAGGTAAATGGGTCTGGATTGGTGACTCTTCAGAGGGTCAGTGTAGACTTGTTAGGCCAAATGGCCTGTTACCACACTGTAGGAAATCTAATATAATTGAAGGGAGTCAAGACCTTGCAAAAGATTTCAAATTATATATAAACAACATGATCGAAAGAGAAGTCACCATTAGCAATATATCACAATCCTAGAATCTCATCTTTTAAATGAAATTATGTCTAATTTTTCTACCACTGCTTTAAAAGCACCTAATAAGGGTGAGGTTAAGTTTCTCAAGCATTGGTCGTCCTCCAGTACTGATTACAAGTGGTCATTGCTCCATATTGTGTAGGGGTTGACATACTCAAGTTCAAGTCTAGATTAGAGTGGTGTTGGAAAAGCACAGCTGGTCAGGCAGCATCACATGAGCAGGAAAATTGACGTTTCGGGCTGTGCTTTTCCAGCACCACTCTAATCTAGACTCTGATTTTCAGCATCTGCAGTCCTCACTTTTGCCATACTCAAGTTCAAAGCAAGAATTGTCTAATTCTTCTACTGACATTGCAGGCTTCCTTCAGAGGCTCATTGAGGATGTTACCTAGTATGGTGAAGAAATGTCTGAAAATGAACCTTCCAGCTCAGGGAGCAAACCTACATGCACAGACACTCAATCCTTAGAAAGGTGAATGAACCAAGACCAACACCAACAATTTGCTAATGCCAGAATCAGCACAGGCCAAGAATTAAACTTGAGAACTTGCAAGTAATAGCATCTCTGCCAGAAGTGGACTCCTACTTTGCAAAAAGCCATTGTTATCTCAATTATACATCTAGCATACATTGTACATTCATTTTGAAATTAGGTACACACTACTGTAAAAAAAAGCAGAACGATAAACAGCAATTAGGTATTCAATGAAAATGACATACAATAAAGATGTAGAGAAACTATTATTTCACCATCAAAGCTTGCAAAATTGAAGCGAGAATAGGTTTTCAAATTCGTCTCATTTCTTTAGTCAAATTAAAACAACTTTTCTGCAATTAGTGAGTGATGATATCAGGAAGGAGGGAGGGGAATTAATTTACAGCTAGAATAAACGAACTGCCTCAGTATGTGTTATTGATTTGGTTCAGCTGCCTCAGGAATTCTTTCCAGTCAGTTCATCACTCCTGATTAGCACTTCAGCAACCACCTCATCACCAGAGGGGATTCCTACAATGATGACTTTAAAAATGTTCATAGAAAACCATTCATGAGGGGTCTGCGGCACATTGGCAACAAAGATGTGTTGCCAACATGTTCAAACAAGTTGAGAAAAAACTATTCACACCAACCTGCAGAAACAAACCAAAACAGCAATTTGCTTTTATTATATAAAAGTAACAGTGATCATGTGTGGTTCACCTCTTTTAGAGAAACCTGCGTGTGGGCATGTCCACTCTATACAGAAGGTGCAACAGCTTGAAAGAATAATTAGCAAGTGCCATCATGTCTGAGTGGACAAAACTTCATGATAAAATCTGAAAGTACCTAGTTAATCCCAAAAACAGAGTACAGTATTGATCAAGGCAGTTTTCCTATCCTCTGTACACACATGCTGCATAGGGTTTACATTGTTTGCACACTGAAGACATTATATTGCACTAAGACACTTGCTTTAAAACAAATTTAATAGTGGATCTTCTCTGCACTGATGTTAAAACACAAAAGGACAACTCATTTTAAAAGCTCAAAAATGTTACCAAATGCTTCTTTTGCATCTGTCATTCAGTGTTTCCCTTTAAGGCTGAAAAGTGCAATTGTTCTGCCTTCCTGGGTCAGCTAGACAGCAATTATTCATAAACATTTAAAACATCATACAGAGAAACAACTTCACTAAGAGACTTGATTAATAATAAGTCAGCAAAAGACAGACAGTCTTATTCCATGTAACAACACATCAGTACTAATCACTTTATGGTAACTGTGGAAATGAATTGGAGTTTAAGAAAATTGGAAGAGTGCCAGGCACAAACTACATGAGTGTACCGAGTTGTGCATTGAATTGTGTATTTAATTTCACTCCGGAGGCATACAAACATTTTAGGTTAAAGGAGTGATACAGTAACGGCGGTGTCATCTTTCCAATCAGTGATTAAACTGACCCAAAGAAATTCAGGGCTCTTTTTGAAGAACAGGACTGCTCTCCTCTAGTGTTGGACAGTAATTGTTCCTCAATAAACATCACTGAAATCAATAAATTTCTATCATTGTTTGTAACAGGAACTTGTGGCAATTACTTTGCACATTTTCTACATTACATCACTGACTATACTTCCAAAATGCTGCATTTGCTGTGAAGTACTTTGCAAGGTCACAATGACTTCCCCGCTCCCCCTAATGCCACCCCAAAATCAGAGATGGTCAAACAATATCATTGAGAATATGTGAAAGGTACTGGCAGGAATGAAACAACTGCTGGCTAAAAATAAATTTGGAGATGTGATGGCTGAAGCCAGTATGCCAAACCAAGTAGCCTGAAGACAAATGAAAAGGGCAATGAAGGGCAAGCTGTCAAAGAAAATAATATGGAATGAACGGAAATGTGATAGCAGTACATGATGGATATAGCACAAATTTGAATTAGGAGCAAAAGTAGGTCATTCAGAATTAAGCTACTAAATTTAAATAATTTACACTAGTTATGGCAATGGGGTGAAGTGCAGCTGCTGCAGCACGTAGGAGCTGCTGATCACCAAGGTGATCCAGGGTAAGCACAGCTACACCACGTGTTTGTATCTTGAACAATTTCAGATAAAAAATGAGGAGCTAAAAGTCCAAGCTACAGACATTGTGCTAATAAGGGAAGGGAAAAGTTATCAGAACATTTTGCTCCAGGATATGGTCATGCCCCTCTATTTACATAATTCAAATTTGGTCTGTGATTAGAGACAGAAAATAGTAATCACAGTTAAGACACATATAGTAACCTATGGGGTAGCATTTGAGGAGCATGAACCCTTGCATTTGTCTAGTTATGAGATTTTTGCAAGTTGTGGGGACAGGAGTGAGGACTGCCAGAATCACAAAATTGACTACAGCACTGTAGTACAGGTTGGCACAACTTAGGAGGAGAAAATGTTGTACGAGGGTTCCCAACTTATGAGCGCTCAAACTTCCGAATGGGATCACGTATTACCATTAATTAAGGACTTAACACATAAAAGTTCATTTTTACTGATACTGGATTTATTATACAATAGTGTATTGCATTCCAATTGGTGAAGGTTTTCTTCTCAGGGTGAGGGGGGGAATTTGGGAGTGGGTGGGGGAGGAATCCAGTTATTGTTGCCCATGTCGATGCCACCATTTAAAAAAGGATTAGAAGAGTGGAGTTTCTGTCAAGAGATTCTGAATAGTTTGGAAGCAAATTAAAATGCAGAACCTTCAAGACATGATCTCAGATTACTACCTGAGCCACAGGCAAACTTATAAAACGTAGAACAGTACAGCACAGAACAGGCCCTTGAGCCCATGATGTTGTGCCGACCATTGATCCTCATGTATGCACCCTCAAATGTCTGTGACCATATGCATGTCCAGCAGTCTCTTAAATATCCCCAATGACTTTGCTTCCACAATTGCTGCTGGCAATGCATTCCATGCTCTCACAACTCTGTGTAAAGAACCTGCCTCTGACATCCCCTCTATACTTTCCTCCAACCAGTTTAAAACTATGACCCCTCATGTTAGCCATTTCGCCCTGGGAAATAGTCTCTGACTATCGATTCTATCTATGCCTCTCATCATCTTGTATACCTCAATTAGGTCCCCTCTCCTCCTCCTTTTCTCCAATGAAAAAAAGTCCGAGCTCAGTCAACCTCTCTTCATAAGATAAGTCCTCTAGTCCAGGCAGCATCCTGGTAAACCTCCTCTGAACCCTCCCCAAAGCATCCACACCTTGTCTATAATAGGGCGACCAGAACTGGACGCAGTATTCCAAGTGCGGTCTAACCAAAGTTTTATCGAGCTGCAAAAAGATTTCACGACTCTTCAACTCAATCCCCCTGTTAATGAAAGCCAAAACACCATATGCTTTCTTAACAACCCTGTCCACTTGGGTAGCCATTTTAAGGGATCTATGTACCTGCATGCCAAGATCCCTCTGTTCTTCCACACTGCCAAGAATCCTATACTCAGCTTTCAAATTTGACTTTCCAAAATGCATCACCTTGCATTTATCCAGGTTGAACTCCATCTGTCACCTCTCAGCCCATCTCTGCATCCTACATCAGCCCTCTATACTGTCAACGATACCTCCAAACTTTGTTGTCTGCAAACTTGCTGCCCCGTCCTTCAATGCCCTCGTCCAAGTCATTCATAAAAATTACAAACAGAAGAGACCCATGGACAGAGCCCTGTGGAACACCACTCACCTCCAGGCAGAATATTTTCCTTCCACTACCACTCGCTGTCTTCTGTTGGCCAGCCAATTCTGTATCCTGACAAGTTCCCCTGTATCCCATTCTTCCTGACCTTCTGAATGAGCATACCATGGGGAACTTTATCAAATACTGAAGTCCATATACACCACATCCACAGCTTGACCCTCATCAACTTTTCTAGTCACATCCTCAAAGAACTCGAAGGTTTGTGAGGCATGACCTGCCCTCACAAAACCGTGTTGACTGCATTTAATCAAGCCATGCTCTCCCAGATGGTCATAAAGTGGAACCCTCAGAATCCTTTCTCACACCTTGCAGACGACAGACGTGAGACTTACTGGTCTGTAGTGCAAATGATAGAAAGATTTAAAGTGTATGATTCAAAGAGTGGTGTAGAAGGCCTGGGTTGCAGTGGCATCTGTACTGGAGTAGAAGGGAACTTGCTCAGTGGGATAGGCTTCACTAGAAACATACTGGGCCGAGAGGGGGCTTTAACCTAAAGAGGTTGGGGATTCTGGACAGTGCACTTTAAACAAAAAAAATAGAAGCAGGCCTTTTGGCCCTTCTTGACCGCACCACCATTCAATATGAACATGGCTGATCATGCACTTTCAGTATCTTATTTCCCACTTTCGCTCCATACCCCTTGATCCCTTTAGCTGCTAGGGCCACATCCAGCTCCATCTTGAATATATCTAACAAACTGGCAGCAACTGCTTTTCGTGGGAGAGAATTCCACAGGTTCACAACTCTTTCTCATCTCAGTCCTGAATGGCTTAACCCTTATTCTTAGGCTGTGATCCCTACTTCTGCTAAAAGATATGGGTATTGCAGGGCAGTTATGTAGGTTGTGATACACAGAGGGGGACAGGAAGAGACAGAGTGAACAAACATTAAAAATTAGCAGTAAATAGGGTCAAAGGAGGATTAAATGGTAAAGTAGCAAAATTAATGGTTCATTATTAAAATGCACATAGCATTTGAAACAAACTATTTGAATTAGGCTCACATGTCATATAGCCAGAGACTTGGCATCAAGGAGATCAAAGCTGGGATCTAAATATTCAGAGGTATGTGACTTTCCAAAATGACAGGCAGGAAAGAAAGGGTGGTGGGTAGATTTGCTAGTACAAAATAGAACAAGTATAATACTAAGAAGTTATGGATTGGAGTATATAGAACCCAATAGGTGGAGTGACGAAATAACTAGGGAAGATGATACAGATGGGAATAGTCTACAGCTTCCTAACTGCAGATATATCATAGGGCTGAATAAATTAGGGGATAATTTATCTCTAATAATGGGAAGGCATGTCAAAAAGGTAATATGTTAATCTCTAAATCTTAATCCAAATTGGGAAAACCAAAAATTGCAAGTGATACCATAAAGAAGAATTCAATGTTTATTCAGGACGTGTTCCCAGAACACGTCGTGGGTCCAACCAAGGACCAGGCCATTTGATCTGATGATGTGCAATAAGACAGGTTTATTCAATGATCTCAGAGTAAAGAAGCCCCTAGGAGACCGTGTTCATAGCATGATAGAATGAGAAATTTGGATCAGAAATAACTGTGCTAAATTTTAATGAGAGTAATTACAAAGAAATTAATATAAATTTGGCTGCAGTGGACCGGGAAAGGTGTTTAGCAGCAAAGACATTGATGAACATTGTCAGATGCTTAAGGAAATCATTCACAGATCACAAGATATATCCCTGTGGAGGTATAAGGTATAAACCAAACATGGTTAACCAAGGGACTCAAGGATACTAACAAGCAGGAAAAAAATGCAATTGTACATTGTATGCTACAAATAGGCGAATAGTAAGCCAAAGGATTAGGAAAGTTTTAAAAACCAAACATTGACCAACAAAAAAAAACTTGAAAATAAACTTTAGGGTTAAACCAAAGTAATAAAAAAGGATAGCAAGAGCTTCTTTAAAACATATCAAAAAAGAGAAAGGCAACCGTGAACATAAGCCCCTTAGAGAATGGGGCTGGGAAATTAATAGGGAACTAGGACATTACAGGAGTTAATAAATACTTTACATTAGTCTTCACGATAGAAGACATGAAGAGCATTCCAAAAGGATAAGAACTAATCAGTGGGCTAAAAGGGTGGGGAGAAATAAATATAAATATTTAGAGAAAAAAAAGAGTAGGGAAACAAATGGGGCTAAAGGACAATAGGTTTCCTGCACCTGATGAGCTGCATCTCAGACATTAAAGGAAGTAGCTACAGAGATTGTGGGTGCACTGGTAGTAATCTTCCAAGAATCCTCAGATTCTGGAAGAGTTCCAACAATAAGGAAACTGGCTATGTGTCACCTTTACTCAAAAATAGAAAAGAGAGAAAAGACAGCTAAGTATAGGCCAATTAGCTTAACGCGTCATTGGAAATGTTAAGAGCTTTATAAAGGATATAATAACTGAACAATTTGAAACACTGAGTACAGGTTGCTCTGCTATAACTTGATAGTTGTTTCCTCTACAACCTCTTGCTATAGAAAATTGCACTATGGAAAATTGCTAAAAAGCACACCATAGAAGATCACTAATAGAGAACAGTTATCTGTTCAGCACAAAGTTCACATTCTCCAAACAGTGTCCATGATTCATCAATTGCATTGTTGCCAATTTGTGGTGACAAAATGAGTGTTATAGCAGAACCTGTATAATCAAGCAGAGTCAGCAATTCTTCACAAAAGTAGATATCATGCCTGACTAATTTATTCTAACACAGAAAACTAACAAGCAGGATAAAATTAAAAGGCAAACCAGCAATGTGATAGTTTTTGGCAGGATTGGGACAGAGGGGGAATTTTCAAGTTACAACCTATAACTACTAGTGGAGTGCCACAGGGAGCAGCACTGGTGCTGCAATTATTTACAATATGCATTCATGGCTTGGATGACAGAATTAAAGGGACTTTCATGGTACTGAACCTTGCAGGTAACACTAAAATGGGCGGTAAGGCAAATGGTGAAGGTGCTACAATGACCCTGCAGAATGATATAAACAGGTTGCGAGTGGGCAAAAGAAATCTCAGATGCAATGTAATTTGGGAAAATGAGGAGTGGAGCACTTTGGCAGAAAGAATAGAGCCAAATAACAGTCACAAAATGCTACTGTGCAAGTCTAGCAGTTAACTGGAAGAAACTGTAACGCACGGTGGCACAGTGGTTCGCACTGCTGCCTCTCAGCGCCTGAGACCCGGGTTCAATTCCCGACTCAGGCGACTGACTGTGTGGAGTTTGCACGTCTCCCCACGTCTGCGTGGGTTTCCTCCGGGTGCTCCGGTTTCCTCCCACAGTCCAAAGATGTGCAGGTCAGGTGAATCGGCCATGCTAAATTGCCCGTAGTGTTAGGTAAGGGATAAATGTAGGGGTATGGGTGGGTTGCGCTTCGGCGGGTCGGTGTGGACTTGTTGGGCCGAAGGGCCTGTTTCCACACTGTAAGTAATCTAATCTAATCTAAATAAGGGATGTTGGTCTTTATTTCAAAAGGAATGGAGAAATCATATGAAACATTTGTCGGACAACACCGAGTGTAGGATGAAAAATTTTGCAGCCCTTATCGAAGGAATTATATGCTGGTACTGAAGCAGGCCAGTAAAAAGGTTGACTGGTTTGATCCTGGTGTGGTGAAGCTGCTCCTTTAACAAGGTTAGGTTACTCTTCATTTTCTCCCAGCTCAGCTTTTCTCTGGTTTGGTTTGGTTTTTAGCTGTAGCGTGGTAAAAGCTGCTGGACCCAAAGAAGCAGGTCCATGCTGATCTCTCTTGACCTCTCTCCTGTAAGAGCCCAGTGTTTGATTTTACCTTTTGTGCCAAGGGGGTGTTTATCGGGATTGTTACAAGTATTTGGAACAGCATTATTAAATTGGGATAATCTGTTGGGGTTTCAGATAGGTTAAATTATTTGGTATTCTTTCTCTTTTGTTAGTGTTTCATTCTATAATCTTGCAAAGAAGTTGCTTCTTAAAAAAAAATACGTGGTTTGACGAGCTGCATCTATCCTGGAATATCCACCGTGCACCTGCTTAAAACAACTCGCAAAGTTAGAGTCTTGGTTACCTTTTTGAAAATGCTTTGAGGGGATCTGGCCTGGTTCATAACACTAGGTATGGCTAACCACTGAGCCACCGTGCCGCCCATAACAAGTCCACCCCGATTCTCCAAAGAGCAAACGACCCAGACCCATTCCTCTACATTTACCCCTGACTAATGCACTTCACACAATGGGCAATTTAGCATGGTCGATTCACCTAAACTGTACATCTTTGGACTGTGGGAGGAAACCCACACAGACAGTTGCCAGAGGCGGGAATTGAACCCGGGTCCCTGGAGCTAAGGCAGCAGTGCTAACTGCTGAGCCACCATACTGCCCATATCCCCATTTATCCCCAGAACATCCAATTTCCTTCCTCAACAAGAATCTACTTTCACCATAAAAATATTCAATGACCATACCTCCACTGCCTTCTACAGATTCAAAGTTGCACAGGAGTCAGAGACAACAGTTCCACCCATCTGACCTAAAAAGGCAACCTGGAAGTTTTGGACAATCCCACAAAATGAAATGTGTTTCCACATCCAACTTGTCAGGACCATTCAGGACTTTGTACACTTCAATCAAATCTCAAACCTCTCTCTTCTATAATGTACTGGAAATGACTGAAGTGGGGGGCACAAGTGAGCAGTCAATCTAAATGTTGCTGTAGTAAGGAGTCACCGCACTTTTATTTTGAAATTTCCATAACAAGTATCAGGTGTGCACATTGAAACTTCCTTGCAGGTCTCAGATGCATCAGAAGCACAGTTGAAGTGGTGAATTGAAGTTGTTCACCACTTCAATTTCAGACTATTCAGGCCCATATCTGACAACGCTTCCAACTTGAAGAGAATATTAATAGTACTTGGAATTCAGAATTTTAGAACTAGTCCCAAAGTTGAATGCCAACAATTAGCATGCCTCGTGCCAGGTTTTACAATAGTGCACAGTATTGTCCAATTGACATAAGTGTGAGAACCAATAGTACTTAGGCCATCTGGATCTGACTGGCTTGGTTATCAGACCATTGTGCCAAAAGGATACCAGACACTGCACAATAGTAAGCAATAGAAAACAGAAACCTAAATGGAACATTTTATTATTCCCAGGAATGTGGAGCCTTGTAACTTGAGAGCTATTGCATCATTCACAGATTTAATCATTACCCACTGGAGAACTGGGACACAGTTGTTGACAACATTGGCCTTCAACCTCTGGGACCTAGGTTTAAAACAAGCCCGGACTAATTGAATCGAAGCCTCATCTTAACACAGCTGCTATGTCCTAACTAGAATGGCTTTTAGCTACTTTGATCTAATAGTCAGTCAATGGATGCATGTCCACACTATAAAGTAGCATAAAGCTAGCAGTTATGTTCAAACACAGGAGCATGTGCATAGTCAGTACTGAAATTGGAGCTGGTCATGAAATTCATATTTAGAACAGAGAAAGAGCACCAAAAACTTGACTCTCATATCTAGACTCTCTGACACTGGCATGAGGAGTGTTCAATTCACAAGGTAGAAAATAACCCACTCTTGACTATCTTTCACAAGAGGGCAAAAACAAAATTACTTAGAATAGATCTCGCCATTTCACAGTTCAAGCCTTTCTCTAAAGCTTAAACATTTTGAATAATGCACTGCTTATTTCTATTCAAGTAACAGAATACAACTTTTAACCAACTACGAAAAGAAATTGCTAAATGCCGAACAGATTTTATTTTGTTTTAAGAACCCTTACAGTGTGGAACCAGTCATTCAGCCCAATGTTGCCCACACCAACCCTCGAAAGAGCAGCCCACGCAGTCCCATCCCAAAACCATGCATTTTCCATAACTAACGCACTTAACTCACTCACCCACGAACACTGCGTGTAATTTAGCATGGGCAATCCACGTAACTTACACATCTATGGACTGTGGGAAGAAATTGGAGCACCTGGTAGAAACCCACGTAGACATGGAGAGAACATGCAAACTCCACAGGGACAGTTGCCAGAGGGTGGAATCGAACCTGGGTAACTGGCGCTGTGAGGCAGCAATGCTAACTACTGAACAACTGTGCTGCCCAAAATGCTTAGTATAATCCTGTCATCTCAGCACTGGCATGAATTTATTTATTTTCAGCGCTGAGTGTTGTTTTTTCATTTTATAAAAAGGCAATTGCAAAAGCTTTTTATCTTATATTAATCAGGATATTAACAAAAAATATCTAAGTAACATTTTATGCTGTATAAAGGCAACAGCACTGAATGGTTGGCAAGTGGAGTCTAAGGGTAGAGGCATCTTTTTATCCAGCCATATTGAAATTCTGTATTTTCAAACAAATATTTTGGGCATTTCTGATTCTACGTATAGATTCACAAAATGGAATCCTATCATGCGAAGCATGTATAGAATTACAGCTGATAATGCCACTGACAAGTGAGGTCACAAAATAATGTGTAGCTCAATGACTTGTTTTTTAAAAAGTTTAGAAAGTGGTGATTAGTCACAGCCATACACAAGACTAAACGTTTTGAACACAGCAGAAAACGTCGAGACAAAATAAATTTTAAAAACAAGCTAATTAAGTCAGAATTACCTCAAGGCACGCAGCAAAACAAAAGGTTTCAGCCGGTTTCCTGACACTATCCATTACAGAAATTCAATTCCAGATAAATTGCATGTTATATCTCAACTCTAGGATTCAACTCAATTGACTCAGAGCAGTCTCCTTGCCATAGACTACAAAGATTATTCGATGAGTCCTTTCCAAATATGCTAGCACGAACTACTAAAAATTCTGAGAACCTAAATTTTCTCAGTTCTGATAACCTGCAGATTTAAGCAAATCCTCCTGATTAGGACACTTTACAAACTAAACACTTTTGAAGTGAATTATTTCCTTAATCACTCTTCTAGGAGAGAAGTTAAAACATGCTTCTAAACTCAACAGTGGTGTGTCTTCTAAACTCAACTGATCATAAATCAAAAAGAAAAAACATCTTCCCATCAATGCCATAGAAGTTTGCAGTCACCTGCTCTCTGACAAAATTTTGGAATAAACAATATTCTGGAAGAACAGACTTTTTATAAAAACCTCACAGAACTAATACCTGCCTGCCTCTCCAATGAGGCCCAAATTCCAAAAATATTAAATATATAAATTATACACTTCTAAGCAAAAAAAAAGCTTGATATTTGCTTACTTAACTTATCTCAGGTGCAACTCCACACCCCATCCAGCGACAATGACAGTTGTTAATTCAGAAATCACCAGCTTGTAAGTAACTGTACCAATGGATATCACTAAGTGAGTTATTAGGATTCATACAGCAATATCAACCATCAGCACTAGCCTGATTTATAAATGAATGATTATTTGGGCCTACGTCTATAAGCAATCACTAAGCCATCATCTTCGGGGGGAAAGAGGAAAGACAAGGGAAGTTGCAGACAAGAACAGAAAATGTCTTCATACTTCTCAAACCTCTGTAGAAATGTGGGACCTTATTAGTTCCTCCAAAATCAACAAACTCATCAATGACTGCATTCAAAACACCACTAAGTCCTGCCAGTGGCAATAAAGCAGAAAAACTAATTTGCATTCCAGTATAATATTTCCTGCCTCCAATGCAAGCGTCCCACCTTCATTTGCCATTCCCAGATTGTGGTACAACTAAGAAAACTGTGCGAAAATCCCTATGCAGTAATTAACAGGGAGTACTGCCACCAAAACCACCCTTATGAGTGAGAGTGAGAGTGTGTGTTGGGAGGGGGGTGGAGGGAAGTGGAGGAGGGAGAGAGAATTTACAACCTATAAGTCACAACCACTAATCAATACACTACAACTTAAATAATGCTTTTTCTTAAAATAAAATTGGAAAATTTAATGTCATTTTCAGTATGGAGCTCAGTTCGCTTTTATATAATATCTGTATTTTCAATTATACATTAGAATCCACTACTAATGGAATCTAGTGACCAACTGCTATCTACATTGAAGAGAGGGCTCACTAAATCAAAGTTCCATGGACTATGTTGCAAATATCTGGATATCCAAGAAACTTCATAATCCTCAAACTGCTTGATGGAACTCTTGCGTGTGGCAGATCTGATATGGATATCTTCAAATTTCAGACAAGTATTTGATATCCCTCATACTATTTACAATCTACTAGTCAACCACTTCAAACATTTCAACTGCTTAGTGGTGTCAATATGTTTTATTTATTCATTTATGAGATGTGGGCATCACTGGCCAGGCCAACATTTATTGCCCATCCCTAACTGCCCAGAGGGCAATTAATGTCAATCACATTGCTGTGGACCTGGAATCACATGTAGGCCAGACCAGGTAAGGTTAAAAATCTCACAACAGGTTGCAGTCCAATAGGTTCATTCAGAAGCACTAGCTGTCAGCGACTTCTCCACATCAGACCAGGCAAGGACAGTGACTTCCTTCCCTTAAAAAAAGGCATCAGTGGGGTGTTTCTTCCCCCCCAACAATCAACAATGGTTTTTCATGGTCACCATTAGACTACTAATTCCAGATTTTTTTTATTGAATTCAAATTCCACCATCTGCCATGGTAAGACTCAAACCAAAAGTTCTCAGAACATTAGTAGGGTTTCTGGATTAATAATCAAGTAATAATACTTAGAAGACCCAAGGAGGAAGCTCACCGGAATGCGGCTGTGTGTCAGCCCACATCTCCAAATTGACTCTCTACCACTGCTCTGGTGGCTGTATTTACCCCACATTCTTCACTCACCCCTCCCCCTCCAACCACTTCCATTTCCTGATGTAGTGCTGCTTCTGAGATGTTACTTTCGTCCTCTATAGTGAGCAATGAAATAAAACATTCATTCAATTAATCTGCTATCTGCTTATTTTCCGTTTTAAGTCCCTGACCATAACTCAGTTCACATTTTAAGTACTTACTGCAAATCTTACCATTTGTTTTCATTTTTCTGGCTAGCTTCCTCTTCTTGTACTCTAAATTACTCTTATTAGTTTTTTTTGTCATTTATTGCTGCTTACTCTTCTGTCCAAACTTCTCACTTCCCTTTTCTCTTTACATCTATCTTGATGGAAAACCCTTTGTACTCATTCATGTCCAAACCAAAATTAACTCAGACATTTTTTGTAGATAACTACAGTGTTGATTCCCACTTTACACCAAATTAGCAAGACATTCTCTCTCTCCTCAATTCATTGTATAAAGTCAGTCTATTCTTGCATGTTGCCAACATGAAGCTTGGATCAACCAAATTTGCCACTATTCACCTATGAAAGAGATATTCTCAAAGAGCAGTATCACTTCTCTCAAAAGGTCACCATTGACGAGGAGGTCGGGCATTAGATCAGCTGTACCAGATCAGCCTGCTATAAAACTAGTTAGTGTTAATAAAGACCATCTATAGTCCTGGTGGACAGAGGATTAGTAAGATTTTGATGGTGCATTTAGTAACAAATAAGAGAGTGAAAGAAATTCCATCAGCAACATATCTGCTGCACACTGTAGATTCAATGGGAAAATCTCACGAAAAATATTGCGTTCCTCTTGAAGCTAGCTCTACAAAACATTCATAAAAATATTGCAAAAAAAAATCAAATTCAGTGGACTGGATACTGACCGAATGGCCATAACCATTATGCCTACCAGGTCCTTTTCTTCAATCCACAAATAGCTGACATTCCAGGGAAGAACAAAGAAAGCACTCAAAAGACATTGTAAAAGATTTCCTTAAAGGACAGCGGCACTGACATTAATAACTTGGAGGAATTGTAACCAATCATTTAAAATGGTAACAATGTGTCCATCAAGCTCTATCATGCTTTGGGTTACATTTTAATGATGAGGCAGAGTGTGAAAAAGAAAGGAAGCCAATCCAGCAATCTGGACCCTATGACAATATTATGGTTTTAAAGAGGTGTATGTGTCATGGTTGTTCTATGAAGAGAGGTTGAGACAGATGTGATGAGCACACTTCCAATCCAATAAATAGCTTGAGGCACCTTGGGTTTTCTTTTAACAGTTTGAAGAGAAGCAGTATGAAGGGATGGGATAAAGTTCCCAAGAACCAGGACTTTAGTTTAACTTCCAGTAGCTGGAGTTTGGAAACTGCTATTCATCCTTCCTTACTACAGCAAAACACTTGAGTTCTGTATTTTAGAGATAAAGTTTTCTCTTGATATTCTTTCCTCCTAGACTATAGAATTCCATTGAAACATCGATGCTACTGAATGTCTTTGCCAAGGGTGTTTACAGGATGTTACTATCCTGGGACAGCTAATCAGTGGTAGTAAACATATATTATCTTGTTCGGTATTTTGACAGTCACGGTTAAGCTAAAAAAATACCATTTTGTCTGTACTTTAACTGGAATGCAAGAATGGAATAGGTTTTGCCTCAAGCCTGGTAGTTTGACAAATCGAATTGCATCTGGAACACAATGCCTTACAGTTGCCTTTCAAAGTAAGAAAAGTTGGGATCCAGGCTATCTTCTAAATAAATCTTAAGGGGGTTTTGGTCTGGTCTGGTCCATAACACCCCACTGATTTGTGGATCATCTTTTCCCATACATCTGTGGGTCAAGAAATTGGCCTGCTCAGTCAAGTGAAGAAACACCACTCAAACTGGTGACTGGGAATAAATGTCATCCTTGAAAAGGTCAATACGGAGATAGGTCTGCAACAGAAAATTGAACGGAGGGAAGAATTCCTTATTTAAACAAGATGTGAACAAGCATTAACAGTTTATAATTATGTGTCTTAAACTATACTTGTGGGCAAAGATATTGAGTGTTAAATAGGAATTTTAGTGCATGGTGTATGACAGCCAACCACAATCATGCACTTTCCAGTGTGGTTCATCCTGTATTTAACCAGCTCAGAAATGGTAATATCAGTTCTCACACGAGTGGGTAGTCAGCTGTTTCCAACACAAGCACAGCATTTTATTTTGAAGGAAAGGGGTGAAAAATACTAAGACAGAAGAGACAAAAGAAAAAAGGACGACGCAGAAGTAGAAGACCGTCAAAAGATGAGACTCCCTGTGATTACAGGGCTAAAAGCAAGCTAAGGTCAACCACTGAAAATCAAATGAAATGGAATATTTTAAAAAAATGTTATGGGCCCAATTGTTAAAACTAGAATGGACCTTAATGGCTTTATAAACCTATCTGCTAACATGGGCTGAATTCAAAGACCTTCTGAAGCAGTCCTTTGTACCTTCAAGACAGAATATTATTCTATTTGTGTAGTAACTTTTCAAAATTGAAACTTAAGGTAGTTGGCAATCGCTGGAGGAGAACTTCAAATTCCTTTTAATAAGAGCAGCTGTTACTCAAGACAAGACGCTGTTGAACACAAGTTTTCAAATGGTCTAGTGCATAAATTTTCTGGATTAGTGGTGCTAGAAGAGCACAGCAGTTCAGGCAGCATCCAAGGAGCAGCGAAATCGATGTTTCGGGCAAAAGCCCTTCATCAGAAATCAAGGCAGTGAGCCTGAAGCGTGGAGAGATAAGCTAGAGGAGGGTGGGGGTGGCGAGAAAGTCACGACATGGTTGAAGAGCTTCAAAACAGAGGAAATGACCTGGGAGTTGCAGTGGGAGAGGGACTCCCTGAGAATCCTGTAGAGAGAGGAGGAAAACTTCTTCAAGGCAGGCATCCTTGCAAGAGGATTCACAGTAGGGTTAAAATCAACGAGGTAAAAACAATGACTGCAGATGCTGGAAACCAGGTTCTGGATTAGTGCTGCCTGAACTGCTGTGCTCTTCCAGCACCACTAATCCAGAATCTGGTTTCCAGCATCTGCAGTCATTGTTTTTACCTAGTGCATAAATATAGCTGCATTAGCTTCACTAGATTCACAACATCTCTAACTCCAAGTTTAAAAGTTAGAGTTCCACCATCACATCAGCACTCAAACATAAAAATCTAACTTTGTGCAACAGAGAAGCATTAAAAGTTAACCTAAAGTTCTAGGGGCCCATAGGCCCCAACCCAAAGTCTCTTTGACCCATTTACAGCAGTATATTCAGCCATATCTCTCCAAAAACCATCAAAATCACTCTTTTCAACCAAGTTGTTAGCTAGCCATTCTAATATTGACAGGGTCACTGTCAACGTTTGTTCAACTGTGAAATGCCTTGGGGTCTTTTCCTACATTAGTGGCATTGGATAAATGCAAACTGCTCAGTGACTGTGTCCATTTGTTGTAAGAGATTTAGCACTGAATCTAATAAACTTCATCATTCCAGATCTCCTCTTAGTCGATATTCAATTAATCACTATAAAATACCTCTACCAACAGCAAGCCTTAGTACCTTGAGTATTTGCGAGTTGTACAGTGCAAAATATGCCTCTACATGTATAAAGTTCATGTGCAAAATTATAGTTTTTTAAAAATTCTTTGGAAACACAAAAGCAATATACTTTGTGTTCTTTATGCAAGTGGGCAATACTAGAAAACCAGAAATTATTGCCCATCCCCAATTCTCTCAAAAGATAGTGTTGTTTCCTTGCTGGGAGAATTGCCAGGCCATTTAGGAGAGAAGTTAAGAGTCAACTCCATGTCTGGCAGATCTGAAGGCATATCCAGACCAGAGAAGGGCAAGAAGCAGGAGATCCTTTCCTAAAAGAGCACTAGCGAGTAAATGGGATTTTTCAGACAACTTGTTAGTGGATGGTCAAGATTCCTAATCCAGAGCAAATTTTACATTCCAGATTTAATTAAACTAAATTCTCACAGGTCAAAGCAGGGTTGGAACTTGTGCTTCCAAATCATTAATCCAGGCTTCTGAAAGACTAGGCCTGTCAGGTGACCACAACAATGCCACGTGTGGCAAACCTTAGAAAATGAAATTTGTTAGTTATTATACGTCAAATTTCATCTCTTCTGTATCATTTTCCCATACTTAAAATTATGACTGGAGTACATGCCTTTTAGTTCATAGTCATTTCAGAATTCTGTATTGAAGTCAGGACTCTTACCCTTGATGTTGGTCTTCTCAAACTACGAAGCAGCTTCCCTCGCTTTGACTCATCTCCATCCGGTTCAAACGTATTCGTTGCAGTATCTCCCTTTGGAAGTGAAGAATCAGCTTCTGCTTTCTTCTGTGATGACACAGACCCAAGCTCATCATCACTACCAACACTGAAACTTGTTCGGTAACTTGCAAACCTGCCTAGTCTTTTGGACCGGTCTCTGTACAACAATGGTTTGCTCACAGAAGAAAGTTTTCTCTGGCGCTCCAAAGAACTGATGTCCATTTCACTATCTGACCCATTACCACTTCCATTTGATTGTGATTTTGCAGAAATGGAATTCCGAATTGTAATAATTTTGCCTTGGGTGCTGTCATGTGGTACTGAATAGATATTCTCTTCATCCCCTCTTGGTCTCACCAAAGTGTCTATCGGTTCTGCATAATCAGAGGTGTATGATCCATCATCAGAAGGTGCCCAACTTACTGTTGAAGGCTTTCTTGGCATTTCTTTGCTGACTGGTTCCTTTCCTTCAGAGGAATCCATTTTCTTCATCAGTTTGTCAAAATGTACCATTGGCTTTGGTTTTACAGGAGGAGGTACTTTGTTATTTAGCCTCTCAAAAGAGCTGGGAGTGCTGTATAGTGAGTAACTATCATTCCCTTCAAGGTCCATTAAGAGCTTAGAGTGCTCTTTTGCCAATGGAGGCCCAGAAGTTTCATCTTGAAGTGCAACATAGGGTGGCGGACCTTCAATGTCCTCCTCGTAGTCAAAGCAGTTTGAATTATTGAGTGGTGAGCCAGGCCTGGGAGAAAGGTTAAACACATCTTCTGGGTTGCTGCAGGCTTCTGCTGCATTGTCATACATGTGTGAAGCTTCAACAAAGATTTTTTTTTCAGTTGCATCTCTGAAAAATTTAGCAAAGATCTCCGCATTGTATTGGAATGGCTGTCCACTAGAAATTGCAGTAAACCTTCCACAGATTTCATGAGCAATTTCCTGGCCTTCTTCAAGCTGGTCCCGTGAAACATCACTCTCTGACACCTCAGTTCCTTCAGTGATTGCTACTAGCTGAATAGGTATGATGTCTTGCACATCTGAGAGAAAGGCACGGAGCATTGCTAAAGAAGCTTTGCGCCTAGCCAAATAAAAAACAATGTATCCATGGACTAACTGGTTTTTCCTTATATTGAAAGAGGAATGATAGGAAAGGATTGATACTTCAACACTTCTACGTACTGCTCCAATTGTTAATTCAAGCACTACTGAATTGCTGTTCAAAGGCTGCAATGAACTACAAAAATGAGGTTGAATGATGGAGAGGAGGACTTCATCCACATTAAATAAGTCACCACACATCAAACACATGACTACCCGAAGATCTGCATCAGTTAAGTCCTTAATGCTGGGGGATGCACTTACTAGATTCAAATTGCGTTTCATGGTATCCAACAAGCCTTTCAAAGCCTGACTGATTTGCAATTCACTGAAGTTTCGCCCAGAACCTACACTGTGTGACGTTACATCAA
The DNA here is from genome assembly GCF_020745735.1 of Hemiscyllium ocellatum. NCBI lineage: Eukaryota > Metazoa > Chordata > Chondrichthyes > Orectolobiformes > Hemiscylliidae > Hemiscyllium > Hemiscyllium ocellatum. The sequence continues at coordinate 9,515,406 of NC_083447.1, read as the reverse complement.
CAAAAAGGCATTGCAATTTGTTGGCAAGTTGTTGACCATGGTTCCTCAAAGCTTGTAGTGTTTCTCCACCACTCTCCCTTTTGTTTGCTAAAACTAGGGTTAGAGGCAGCTGTGCTAAGTGATTGTCCCTTCGGTCTAACGTCGACTCTTTCAGTTTCTCTAAGCTCTCCTTTATGTAATACAGTGATTCTTTGGAGTTGTAGAGGCAAAGGCAACCATGAGGTTGAAAGGTAGGTGTCTGAAAAGAATTAACCCGATGTTTCACATTTCCTTCTATTGGTCGTAATGATAATTCATACATTTTGCCCTCAAGCACATACTTATCATCAGTACACAGGACTCTAATCTCATTAGCCAGTTCATGTGCAAGCCCATCCTTGCCAAGAAGTACAAGGTTGAGTTTGTCAGCACTAGAGTGCAAATGGGAGTTCACAAGACTTCGATCAGAAGATCGATTAAATCGAGCAGCCAGTAACTGTTCAACTTTACTGTCCATACATTTTTGACTGTTTGGACAAGTCTCTTTTGTCGGATGGTATACAAAGTGAATGTGTTTCAAGACAAGGGCATCCCGCTCAGCTTGCAGCTTTTGAAGTGCCTTAAATCGTTGTTCTTCACCCAAAACATCCTGAATGAGACCCATTTTCTCCTTGCTGGGCTTCGCGTCCAACTCTAATTCATAAAACAACTCAGAATACTCTAAAAGCAATTCCTGAAACTGATCCTTGGCTTTATCAATAATCTCACGTTGATGTCTACTGTAAATATCTTGGTACTCAGACTCTTGGAGCCATTGATAAAATTCCTCATTCATAACAAAACTCCTCGCCTCTTCCCACGGTTTTCCAGGGGTTATGAAAGGAGACGATCCCAGATTTTCTTTGAAAGCTTTCCTCATCTCAGCTCTCTTTCTTTCATTCTTCAGTTTCTCCAAATGTTTTCTGAATTGATCTTCTGCACATTTTCCAGCCAACAGGTCAAATGGAATTCGGTCGTCATCCACTTTGTCAATATGATCGGTTTTATCCCATGGTGTCTCGCTAAGGACAACAAACCAGGTTGAGAAGTCCTGCTTGGTCTTCAATCTCTGCTGTGCCAAGGGCCAGTTCAAGTTTTCAATCTCATTCAGATCTGGAAATAGGGCATCAAGAGCGAGCACAAGTCTATTAAGGTATTTGTTCTTTAAATGTTCAATGTGCTTGTCCTTGAGCATCAGGACATGCTGTGCAAACAGCTTTTTGGCCTTCAGAGTTCCTTCTAGATCCACATACTCCTGGAATTCAGGTTTCATTTGCATTTTTCTAGTCGCATTCATCCAACTTTCATTATGATGGGTGACACAGTGGCTAATGATAAATTCATACTTATCTTTTCCATGAGCGATCAGCTGACTTTGTTGTTTCAATGCTTCATAATATGGAGTTATTTTGGGTCTTGCCCTGCTTTTATCTATTAGCTGTGCTAAAGTACTAAAGGCCAATTCCACATTGACGTTTGATCGAGCTGATGTCTCCACCACTTGGAGGTTCTTTCTTGCCATGGCGAAAGAATGCGCCTCGCGTATGTACCTTTCCACACCTTCATCGCATTTTGTCAGCACCACCACAATGGGCTTTTTTGTTTTTATTATTTGGTTATACAGGTTTGTGACAAACTTAAGTTGCTCTTCAAAATTCCTGTTCATACCTCGGCTGACATCTACACAGAGAAGGAAACCATCAATCAGTAGTTTACCTTCTGGCATCTGCTTCTGTTCAAAGTCTTGTTCCAGACCCAACTGGTCAGTGCAAATGTACATCAGCTTTTCAGCAGATGCCAATTTGGTAGCTGCAGCACGTTTAATATAGGGTTGTAGGGCGGTGCTCCTATGCGGCTGAAAAGTCTGATCATCAATGAACTCTGTTTGCTCCACCACATGAATTCGACATTCAACTCCTTCTTCCACCGTCCTACCAACCTCACCCCAATACAAAAAATGGTCATTGTTAACAACACGGCCCCCAAAGTCACTGGTGCTGAGGACAGACGTGTGATCAAGATGAAATTCATCGGCTTTAGGACGGACAAATCGATTGCAGAAACATGACTTCCCAACACCACACTGGCCCTTCTCTTTCTCTGTTCCAGATAATCCCACGACACTGATGCTGTAGTTTGGGATCCGCACATCCTGTTTTTTTGCCATCATAATTATCCAATCATCCTGAGAGGGTCAACTGCATACCACCATAGAACTCCTAGCAATCTGAAAAGGAGCAGAGTTATAAACTGACGCTTGCAAAACAAGCATCTAATGCCATGGTTTTGTGGTCCTCAGTATTATCCTTCCTGTCCTAGGAAGTTAACAAATTTGGTCCCAGTAAATCCCTGTAAAAGAAAACGAGAGAAGAAAATAAAATCAATAAGAGCAAAATACTGTCGGTGCTAGAAATCAGAAACCAAAACAAAACTGGAGAAACTCAAAGTCTAGCAACATCTGCGAAGAGAGACAAAGTTCACATTTTGAATCAAACGTAATTTCTTTAGTCCTAAAGATGTCAAGTGTCAAGTGTCATTTCAACTTGAAATATTAACTATTTCTCTCTCAAATTCGGCTAGGCCTGCTGATTTTGTCCAGCAGCTTTGTTGTTGAAGTAGTTATCTAGAGTTAGAAATTAAACTGCATTGGTGACAAGATGCATGCTTATTCACTTGATTTTCAAAAAAAAATTCAAAGAGTGAACATTTTGTTTTTACAAACTTGCGTTGCTCTCTAAAGGTGAAGTACGCTATGCCTGTAGGACTGTTATGAGTGGTGAAAGCAACGCAAGGTTTTGAACTAACACACAAGACTGAAGTATAATTTTTACAATGAGTGTTTGTAAGAAGGTATTTCATCGATATTTTAAACAAGCCAGGACAATAACTACAATCTAATCTCAAAACAACTGTTCAGCAACCAAACTCTAAAGTCAAGCAAGATAACTGGTCTCCAGAGATTACAGCAGTGATTTTATCTGTTCAGTAATGCTGCTATGCAATTAGTGGTGAGACATGGGCATAGAACCAACTGGAGTGTGCCTCCATTCACTTATCACCAAAAGAATTTCAGTCACATTGCATGGAAACAAATCCTTCAGTTCAACGCCAACCACATTCCCAAATTAAAGCAGTCCGGCCTGCCCATGCCTGGTCCATATTCCTATTAATGCACTAATCCAAACATCTTTTGAACTTTGGAAAATCATTCCACATATGAAACACAGTGTATAAAAATACTGACCCTCAGGTCCCTTTTAAATCTTTCTCCTCTCACCATAAAAATATGCCCCCCCCCTAGTCTTGAACTCCCTTAGTTTAGGGAAAAGACACTTGCCATTCATCCTATCCTTGTCCCTCAATTTTATAAACTTGTAAAAGGCCACCCCTCCAATGCTCCCATGAAAGGAGTCCCAGCCTATTCAGCATATACTTAAAACTCAAACCCTCCAGTCCTGGCAACATCCTGAAATCTTTTCTGAACCCTCTCCAGTTTAATAATATCTTTCCTTTATTAGGATGACCAGAATTGGACACAATATTCCAGTAGAGGCTGCACCAATGTCCTCTACAACCTCAACATGATGTCTTAACTCCTGTACTCAAAAGGTCTGAGCAATGAAGGAAAGTGCATTAAATGCCTTCTTAACCAACCTATCTACTTGTGATGTAACTTTCAAACAATTATGTACCGAACCCCTAAGTCTCTCGGTTCTTCAACACCACCCAGGGCCCCACCATTAACTGTACAGGTCCTGTCCTTGGTATTATCAAAACGCAGTGCTTCACATTTCGTCAAATTATATTTTTGTTCAATTTATAGAGACAAAACAGTAAAATCCACATTGCAGTCACCTTGAAAATCCATAGAAACCTTAAGGCTAAAGGAGTAGAGAAGGTTAGATAAATTATGTTTAATGATTGCTATCTTTTAGTTAAGTTAAATGGCACTTGTGGCATTTATCTACCACCCATGTAATCCTTTTGGGGATTATATTGGAGAACCTCAGCATAATGTCATGACCAAATCAACACTTGCCCATGAAGTTCGATTATTCCACAGTCAACACATTCTTATGTTACTTACCTCCACTCTGAATATGCAGGTGAGATTTTGTCTCAACATCACCAGTCATCCTCTACTCCTTCCAGTCAATTTTATGCTGGAGAGAAAAAAAAAGGAGAATGATTAGGAATAAAATGAGACAAGTTAGCTTGTTGCATCATGGAAAAAGTAATTTTTAATGCAAAGAACCAATATTTTCATAACATGAATTTCATGTAGAAATTCAAAGGATATTAGAAACAGTTTAATAAAGTTCAGATTTCTGGACATGATCTGAATTCTAGGATATAAAAATTATATTTTCATTCAATCTCTTTCCAGGATTGTTCAAAACTACAGAGAATTGTGAACACAGCCTAGCCCATCACACAATGTGAACATCTTTTCATTGACTCCATCTATATTCCTTGCTGCCTTGGAATGGTAGCCAACACGATCAACGGCTCCACCCATGGTTATAATCTCTTTCAACCATCGGGCAGAAGATATAAAAGCTTAAACACAGGCATCAACTAGTTCAGGAACAGCTTCTTCCCCGCTGTTAAGACTTCTGAATGGACCTCAAATGTTAAATTTAAATGTTGATCTCACTCTTTGTGCACTTAACGCTTTGCATTCCTCACCTTTGACCTACTGCTCTTATGTATTTTGAGCAGTATGATCTGCCTGTACTGCACAAAAACCAAAACTTTTCACTGTATCTAGGGTACATTTGACAATAATTAATCAATTTCACCTGTATTATTTCAGTTAAAGCATTGCCGAGATTACTCTAAAGACCTATAAAAAGTCAAAGGGTCACCACTAGAAAACACGCTGAGAAATACACATGCAATTCATCTCATTGTTCCATCATTATTCCATCAGTACTTCATCCTGTTGAGGTTTCATTCAAAAATACTTTAAACAAGTGCACAAAAAATTTTCACACAGTCCATTAAATTACAGGCCATTCTACAATAACACGTTTTGTTAACACAACTGGGGACGCTGTTTCTGAAGCGTGAACTTTTAAAATGTGTGTTGGCTGTAATGCAATGACATCAACGCTAAGCGTTATAGAAAAAGTGTGCTTTAGAAACAATGTGGGGTTACACAAGAACGCAACCATTGTGTTAAAGAACTATCCTGTATTGGAATTTCACAGCACAAAAACGCAAGTTATTTGACCCAGACAAATGCTCCATAGGAATGCTCCCACTCACTCACTCTCCCCTCAATCTTTGTCTAACTCCAGCAAAACATTTTTTATTCCTTTCTCCCTTGTTACTTAGCTAATCATTCTTTAAATGCATCTATCCTGCCCATATCAAACACTCCCTGAGGTAGCAAGTTTCACATTCTCACCACCCTGGCGACTGAAGTTTGGCCTGAATTTCACATTTCATTTATTCATTGTTTATCTTTGGTCATCCCCACAAAATGAAAATATCTTCCAGTTGGAAAAAGGTAAGAAGGTAGTTCAAAAGGTCTGTGGTGGCCACACCCCTGTCAAACAAATGTTCAGGTTTTAGAACTATAGAGCGGACTAGTCTCTCCAAGGAAAATGGAAGGATATTGGATATTGGACACTTGGAATGGTTCTTTTGTTAAGCAGTGCTTGACAAAATTTAATAGAGTTGTTAATGGGGACACTCCTGTCAGGAGCATAGACAAGAGATTCTGCAGCAGTGACCGTAAATTTAGGATGGTTTGTTGCTTTCCTGGTGGAATAAGGACTTCTCTAAATATTCCAAGCATAAAGATGAAATTGAGAAATCAGTACAGTAATTATTGTTCACACTGGCAGCAATGACATTTTTAGGGAAAGATTAAAGCAGCAGAGTTTGAATTCAAGAGGTTAGGTAGAAGACTACAAAATAGAACGTTAGAAAAAGTATTAAATTTCTGGTTTTCTCCAATACCAAACTCGAATGAGGGAAGGAATAAAAGGTTAAAGGCGATAAATCAATGTCTGCAGATCTGGTGTACTGTACAGAAATTCAAGGCTTTGGACAATTGCAATGCCTTTTGGGATAGAAAAGACCTGTTCAAAAAGATGGATCTGACCTAAACTGCAAGAGGGACCAATATCTTAGCAGGGAGATTTGCTCATTACATTAAAGGGAGACTTTATACTGATAGAATTCTTCCACTCCCCCCACTCTAAGTAGCAGTGTAAACAGAAGGTTGATGGGGAAAGGTTCTGAATGTGAGGACAGCTCATCAATTAGAAAAGACGACAAGTGACAATCAGAGAACGTAGTTACTCTAAAGAGCTAAATTACATTTATTTCAGTGCAAGGGGTCTTATGGCTAAGGCTGATGAACTCAACATGTTTAAAAATATGGATGGGGACATCATAGCTATTACAGAAACTTGGCCAAGAGATGGACAAGAACATGGTGCTGGAAAAGCACAGCCAGTCAATCTGCAGAGGAGCAGGAGAGTAGATGTTTCGAACATAAGTTCTTCATCAGGAATCCTTGAGAATGTTGTAGGAATGAGAGAGGTAATTACGAGATCCCTTGCAGAAATATTTGCATCATCTATAACTACTGGTGAGGTGTCTGCTGACTGGAGGATGGCTAATGTTGTATTTTTGTTTAAGGTAGGTTGGAAACATAAACAAGGGAAACTAGTGAAAATTTCACCCAGGCAGCCTAACTTTTCTCCTTCTCAAGTAGGAACATCCACGTATTGTTAAAGAAAAATTTCTTGAACAAACTTAAATTCTTTACTATGGAACACCGCTGGTCACAGGCCCCCAGTCTATAAGCAACCCTCCACCATTACTCAGTCTTCTTTCATTAATCCAATTATGCATCCAACTGGCAAGCTCAGCCTGAATTCCACGTGACCCAACTTTACTAATTAGTTTACCATGCAGAATCTTGTCCAAATCTTCAATAAAATCCATATAAACTTCTATTGCTCTGCCATCAGTAATTTCCTCAAAAAACTCTATCAACTTTCCTCACAAAACCATGCTGACTATCCTTAATCAATTTTTGCATTTCTAAACGTCCATAAATCCTATCTTTTATCATCACTTCCAACAATTTACCCACAACCAAAGTCAGAGACTCTTAAGTCTACAGTTTTGATTTGCTGTACACAAAAAAAAGGAGAACTATCAATATTGATTACTACCTCAAATCTATTAGTGAGCAAATTACTGCTGATGTTGGAATCTGTACTAAAAACAAATACTGGAGGTCACAGCAGGTCAGACAGCAATCATGAAGAGAAAGCAAGCTAATGTTGAGTCCAGATGACTCTTCAGAGCTGAAATAAAGAGAGAGAGTATTAGTGAGCTATCACCTTGCCAAAAACTCAACCAATGGATTGCAAAGCTCAGCGATCTTACCACATCCACTCATGAACAGTGATGCACAATTATACAATTAAAGGCGGCAGTCCCACAGTGTTAGGTTCTTTTCCCAGCGTTTTCACACACAAGATGCAATTCGCACACACCAAATTCTGCAACCAGTTAAAGTTTAAAGCCTGTACAAGTTAGGTGACCCCTTTGATCCTCCTCGCAAGTCTGCAAAGTCAAGTCAAAAGAGGGCCTGAACAAAGAAAAGACATCCCCTTTATAGAGATCAGTTAGTAATGCTCGCAGTTACTCTGACAACTCCCCCACCCCCAAAACCACATTACCCCAGGTACAATGGTAGGATGAGGTCATCTTCAGAGATGATGTAAATGTAAATGCCCTAATCCTAGGGAATCATTAAGCAAACGATTTCCTAACTCAATGATGTCCTAGCTTCAGGGGATGGCTATGAAAACATTTCTGAATGGACAGGACTGACAGAGTTTAATCTGACAATAGCAGGAGGAGTAGTAAATGGCTGTCCAAATGAAGTGGGAGTCATCCACATTCCTGCATGAAATGTCGTCCCCACCAACTTCCATAATATTCAGCTTCTGGAGGAAGCCAGCACAGTTTAACCCTTTAACATTACATTAAAGTCTAGAGAGATAGTCCAATTTAATCTTTCAACATTACATGGGGACATCCCAGCCTCAATGATGGGAATCCAGTACATCAGTACAAAAGACATCAATGAGGGGAACAAAGACATCAAATGGGAGCATCACCACCACCAACATGGTGATGTGCCAAACCACCTAGTTCTCTCGATTGAAACTATATTTTCCTTTCTTCACTGTTACTGAATCAAAATCCTTGAACAAAGACTAACTATACTACATGGATTATAGTGTTTAAGAAGGCAGAACAAAAACACCTTCAGATGGTAATTAGGCATAGGTAAAAAATGCTTTGCCTATGACACTTACATATTGCAAAGAGTCTTTTAAATTCCAAACTTCTCCATTTTAAGGTACCATGACCTTTGTATTCTCTCAGCTCAAGATATGGGTTCCTGCGGCTCAGGCAAGCCAAATTGCTGTAATGGAAATTTTACCAAAACAGCCCCAAACATCATAAACAAAGATTAGTGTGACCAGGCATGGCAAAAAATTAAAATCTCTACATCTGGAGATCACAGCTCTGCTCTGCCATCACAATTGCATGTAGTATGAATATTCTCCTCTGTACTTTTGTTTTTTTAATTTTGTTATGTTCCCCACCAATGGTATTACTAGGCAAGTAAGATTTCAAATTGAAATCTGGCTCACTAAACTACAAGCCTTATTTTTCTTTTTGTTCATGAGGTCACTCATTGCAAATATTCATAGCAGGCTATCAATGTACTTTTAACAAAAACAATTTCTCCACACACAAAAAAATTAGACGAGTAAAGAACAATTGGAGAATTACATTGCAAATATCAGGAAGAAAAATTCATCCCTTTGGCCTTAAAGATATTCAAACCCCTGAAGCATCACACCCACCCCATTCTTCTTGTTTAGCTTGCACAGCTAACATTGATTCTCTTTTAGTAAATTTCTGCACTATTTTCTTCAGCTAACGTCACAGAATCCTTTAAAATAAACTTCTCATGCATCACTCCATCTTGACTCCCTAAACTCATAATATAAATGGATCCTGTAGGATGTCAAAATGAAAAATACAGATGGTGTAAAGTTTTGACTCTTAAAAATCAGAAATTGCTGGCATGGCAGCGTCTGCGAAGAGAAATCAGAATTAACTGCAGTTCTGAGGAAGGGTCACCGGACCCAAAATATCAAGTCTGACTTCCCTTGTAGGATGTCCAGTTCTGACAACTCCAGGGAGTTGGACTTGTGGAGTTCACTGTTTAGAAATTCAGGACTTCTCCCAGCCAGATTATTTGAACACTGCTACTAAGAGCACTTTTGCAGTTCTAAATAAGGTCTCTGAACAAATCTGTTTGTGATTTTCTCTGACTCAGGAGATCAAACTCAAATCAAACAGCTTAGCAATTACCTCCCCAGATGGCCAGATGATGAGTGAGCTTAGATCACTTGATTTCTTGTAAATGTTTGAATTCACTGTTCAAATTTTTGTTTTGAACCTTTTTAAAAAAAAGGCAAAAAACTTTACAAAATCAAAAATTAAAACTCATTTACATTGAATCTAAGCCCTAAGTCTCCAGGGCGGCACGGTGGCACAGTGGTTAGCACTGCTGCCTCACAGCGCCCGAGACCCGGGTTCAATTCCCGACTCAGACGACTGACTGTGTGGAGTTTGCACGTTCTCCCCCGTGTCTGCGTGGGTTTCCTCCGGGTGCTCCGGTTTCCTCCCACAGTCACAAAGATGTGCGGGTCAGGTGAATGAATTCAATTCAGGTGAATTGGCCATGCTAAATTGCCCGTAGCCTTAGGTAAGGGGTAAATGTAGGGGTATGGGTGGGTTGCGCTTCAGCGGGTCAGTGTGGACTTGTTGGGCCGAAGGGCCTGTTTCCACACTGTAAGTAATCTAATCTAATAATACGTTATGTAGTTTCATCACACATGGGACATGGGCATCACAGGTTTGTTGCCTGCCCCAATTGACCTTAATTGCATTGCTGACAACTGAGGTTTAAGAATCAACTGCAATACGATGGATCTGGAGTCACACATAGGCTAGACCAGATAAGGACAACAGATTTCCTTTTGCAAGTGAGTTTTTAATGACATTAGTGAGGTTTGTTTTCAATTCCAGAATTTATTAAATTGGTGAGGTTCACAAGATGCGCTGATAGAAGAACTGGCAATTCATATTTAGTTACAAGTTCTCCCTGTCCTGAAGGGGATGCATTCCTTCCTTGTATTAGTGCATTTGTAAAGAGTCAAGCACAGTAGCTCTCATGCTCATTTCCTAAAGACATCTTGTTTCTTTTAAATTTCATATGCAAAGCCCAAGTGCATATATCAAGCCTAGAATTTATTACTAGACACTAACTCTTCTGGAGAGCACTGACAAATCAACTACAGTACTGTGGATCTGAATTCATTAGCCTGGACAACTGGATTGTTAGTCCAGACGTAATGTGTCAGCAACTCCACATACTAGTATGGATCTGATGTCAATTGCAGCACCACCACATATTGCATGGCAGAGCCCAGCTTTCTCAGTACGCAATGAGAATTCAGTAACGATCTCCTTCCATCAGTGGTTTATTATACAGGGCACCGACTTTAGTCACTACCCAATTAAAAGGACAAGGGAATTAAATTTTGGTATTTTCAGGAAATTCACTCAAAAGACTGGCACTTGAGTAGAATCTACAAAGTTCAATTAACATAACCATTAAACATAGCTGTAATACATCAAAGGCCAATTATGGTCAGATTAATCCTGTGGGTCTTGTTGTTTTTATAAGACTAAACATCACTGTTAAGAATAGAGGCTATTTACAAGAAGAAACTAATGCACCATCAAGGCCATCACCCAACAATCACAGCAAAAAAATTACATCAGAGTAGCATCAATTCTTTCAGGGATCAATATAAAGAACTCAATTATACTATGCAAGTGTTCAAACAGCCTGCATACTTGATAAATTATTACTGCCTACACTATATCATGACTGACAGGGGAATTGCACTTCAATTCTAGAAACAAAATAACTGATATTGCCAACAGTAGCTTATCAACAAACAAAAATTTACAGACAATTTTAAAAAGCAAAAGCATAAGTAAGATAACACACTCAATTAGTGAGGATTACCGAGCACTAGCTTAACAAGTACTCAATGCTGCTTCCATTTGGATGCTTTTTTAAAAATACACATTGGGATGAAATGGAATAATTTTTTTCGTACAACTCCCAATGACTGCAATTTGGCAGAGAAGGAAAGATCAAACTATATTTACTACACTTAAACTTTTGGATATAAGTGGAAGGGTAAGAAAATATGACAATTTGACAGGCTCAGAGCTCTCATTAGTACGGCACATACATTAAGAGCAGAGGACCTGCATAACAGCATTCCGCTACTTGAAAGGATGATCATTGCTATACAAAATAGCATACTGCTGTGGAGCATGCTCACTGGTAAAGGAAAAAACTATGATGCGATGTAAATTGGCAAACTTTCAGTACCGGGCTACACGGGTAGCTAACCAGTGTTCTCACTGGGTTTATTTTGCCAATGAAAAATTGCACTTAAAATTAATTTCTTTCTCCTGTCTTATTCTTAATTCATCACCCCAAATTGCTGCTGCCACAACCACCAAACAATGACAGCGCTGTAACCACCAGCCCTTCATTATGTAGCATAAACTTATCTTTCTTGCGCAGTACAGCAGGAGAGAAAAGAAAAACAGAAAATACAAACTGTGTCCTATTGGAACTAGAAACTAGTAAACCGTATGCCAGTCTTCACAAAAACGTCAAGCCATTTTTTCAGATACTAATCAATCGATGTACATTTCAATATTTTGTTTTTCTTTCCTAATTGTATTTCTCAATAGGCACAAGTACAAAATATTGATGCATCTGAGTATTATACTTTACAGAAATCATGTAATGGAAACATTCCCTGCAATGAAGGGATAATCAAGACTAGAGTTAACTTATTTCCACAGAATATGGCAAACTGCAGTTTTAATCTTTAATTTTCATTGCTTAAAATGGAGGAGCTTCAAAAACTTTTACCAGCTGGACAAGTTATGACTAAGATACATTAACCAGAAAGTCTCAATTCCATACCCGAATGCTCTGTTTTAACAGAAACAGAATTTTTAAAAGGATTTGATCATGTTCAGTTTAATTAAGTAATGCTTTGTACTTGCTTGAGTAGATCATCAGACAGTGTACTTAATACAATTGTAGTTCCTTTTAAATATTTAATAATTGTTATTAAAGTAACTGTAGACATTTAAAACTTATTACAACTACAGGAGTCATTCACAATGAATTCTGGTCATTTAGTCTTATTTTTGAACATTTTAGGGAGGGAAGCTATGATAAAGTGCTATATTTTTCCCAATTTTATGGACACATCCACAAACAAGGAAGCAACACTTCCCTCCAGTCTGAAATTGCAGCAATTGACAAGGTTACACCATACAATGCCTCAGAATTAAAGGTCAGTTGCAGAGAGAAAAAGTAACAGGAAAAGATAGGACAAGAAAGAAACATCCTTTTTCAGACAAAGCTCAACACGATAACATTTTCTCCAAGCTAACTTCCAGCTGCATTTTTACCAAATTGACTTGAGACAAGAACAAAAATGCTAGAAGTAGTCAACATGTCAGGCAGCATATGAGTGGATGAAAATAAGGTTAGCGTTTCATTTCTATGACCTCTACCAGAACCAAACAAAATAAGTATTTATCAAAATAGGAATTTCAGAAGGAAATTCTTTGACCAGCTAATCAGAATATGAAGTTCTCCAACACGAAGTGGCTGAAACAAAAAACTGAAAGGATGCTAAACAAACAAATGCAGGAGAAAGCAGAGTATAACACTGATCAGAATTGAATGTGTGATGAAAAGAGGTTCAAAAGGTGTATAAATGCTGGCAAAACTGGATGAGCAGAATGGCCTGTTTCCATTGTGTATCACTTGTCAATTAACCTTTCATTGATCTGTATTTGTTGCCTAATCCCATTTCCAGTCACGTGAACAAATCATTGACGATCAAGAAGCTTCAGCAAACAGGAAATTAAGATTGGGTAGTACTGAGCCAAATGATTAAATATATCCTTACTTTGACCCTAGTCTGTGACGGATCAGGGAAAACTGAAAATAAAACTGACTTGAGTGTCTCTGGAATAGGTGAAGATGCAATACGTCAGTTGAATCCTATTTTCTGAAATCTATTACACACTTCTGGAAATGCTTTATTATAGGTATTTGACTCACAAGTCAGAGGTTAAATGTTGAAAGGCTACAATAGTAAGTTAAGAAAACATGTTCAATAAACCTAATAATCTGCAGGCCTTCACCATAAAAATTACTGAAGCATCATTAAAAAGCTTACCAATTCTTAGTACCCGCTGAAGTGGCTTGGCAGGTTATTCAGCTGCAAAACAATTGCTATAGAAGGGTAGCCAAGGACCAACAGTGAGACCTTACCAGCATTGCCCACATATCAGGAACAAACTAGAACAATCCAAACTTATCCAAAAACGGGTGACAGCCAAAGGAGGCTAGAAATGGGGAATATTTGTATTTTTTTCACAAAATGTTTGTCTTGAACAGACTTCTGGATTTCAGAAGTCAGAAAGACTTTGCACATTGAAATAACCTGAGACTCTGTCAAAATTCACATACGATAAAGTGATCTTTGATAAACTGGGAGTTTTTTTGTACATTGAGAGGAACACCAATCAAGTCCAAAAGTCACATTATTTAAACACAGTAGCATTAACACAAATGTTCATGCCCACAATACCTCACATGACAAGTATCATAGTATAAAAGGATGAAAGGTTTAAAGAAATGCCCATCTTAATCTCACTAAACAATTCAGTTATAGTAGATAAAAGGTGCTGGAAAGTAGCCGCAATCGTGACTTTCAGTCAAGGACAAAAAAAGTGACATGCAAACCTTGAACTCTTTAAAAATAAATATTTTCTTGGTAGGTTTTTAAGCAGAAAAGAATCAGACAGCTGACTGCACTGCTGATTTGGAGGTCCTTCAGATGATCAATCACCAGACACTCAGGTGGTAAGACAATCCAGAAAGGCACTATCCATGACATGAAAGTTCTGGCCTGATGGTAGTAATATTCAGTTGAAATCTAACAGCTTTTTTTTGCCTGTGCTCCAGATTCTTTTCCTGATATCTTCATCGAGGATGTTAACTATTGCCAGAGGCAATGGAACTGTCCCAGGGCAGCAGAAGCACAAATCAAACGGTCACATTTCAGCTCTGTTCACATTCAAAATAATGTTACAGAAAACAGGTTCTGAAGGTTTTATCAGCAAATCAACAAACAAAAAAAAAAGCAAGATTTATTTTTTGGAAAGGGGTAGGGGGTAACATAATACTTATGAATAATACCCCACACACACTCCCAGGTGATACTGCAATAGTTCAATTCTCCCTAACCCACTAACCTTGAGTAGATTGCATCAGCTTGGCTTTGTGGAAAGCACTCTTGTCGTGAGAGATTATAGGTTTAAGCCTCACACTGATCAGTCGTATGAAATATCGAGACCCTGTCAATTGGTCCCATGATTCAAAGTAATGTTAAGACATACTGAAACATTTTGTTATAATATGTGAATTCAATTGGAGTCATAGAGATGTACAGCATGGAAACAGATCCTTCGGTCCAACTCGTCCACGTCATCCAGATACCCCAACCTAATCTTGTCTCACCTGCCAGCACCCAGCCCATATCCCTCGAAACCATATTTTATTCATATACCCATTCAGATGCATTTTAAATGTTGCAATTATCCCAGCCTCCACCACTTTCTCTGACAGCTCAGTCAATACATATACACCACCCTCCGTGTGAAAAGGTTGTCCCTCAGGTCCCTTTTATATCTTTCCCCTCACCCTAAACCCACGTCCTCTTGTCCTCTTGGACCTGCCCAACCCAGAGAAAAGACTTGTCCATTTACCTTATCCATGCCCCTCATGATTTTATAAATCTCTATGGTCACCCCACAAACTCCGATGCTCCAGGGAAAACAGCCCCAGCCTATTCCGTCCCTCCCTATAGCTCAAATCCTCTAATCCTGACAACATCCGTATAAATCTTTTCTGAACCCTCTCAAGTTTCACAACATCCTTCCGATAGGAAGGAGACCAGAAATGCATGCAATACGCCAACAGTGACCTAACTAAAGTCCTGTACAGCCGCAGCATGACATCCCAACACCTGTACTCCGTACTCTAATCAATAAAAAAACATACCAAACGCCTTCTTCATTATCCTATCTACCTGCGACTCCACTTTCAAGGAGCTATGAACCTGCACTCCAAGGTCTCTTTGGTCAGCAACACTCCCTAGGACCTTACCATTAAGTGTATAAGTCCTGCTAAGGTTTGCTTGCCCAAAATGCAGCACCTCGCATTTATCGGAATTAAACTCCATCTGCCACTTCTCAACCCATTGGCCCATCTGGTCCAGATCCTGTTGTAATCTGAGGTAACCCTCTTCACTGTCCATTACACCTCCAATTTTGGTGCTGTCTGCGAACTTACTAACTGTACCTCTTCTGCTCGCATCTAAATCATTTATGTAAATGACAAAAAGTACAGGACCCAGCACCAATCCTTGTGGCACTCCACTAGTCACAGGCCTCCAGTCTGAAAAACAACCCTCCACCACCACCCTCTGTCTTCTACCTTTGAGCCAGTTCTGTATCCAAATGGCTAGTTCTCCCTGTATTCCATGAGATCTAACCTTGCTAATCAATCTCCCATGGGGAACCTTGTCGAACGCCTTACTGAAGTCCATATAGATCACATCTACTGCTCTGCCCCCATCAATCTTCTTTGTTACTTCAAAAAACTCAATCAAGTTTGTGAGACATGATTTCCCCTGCACAAAGCCATGTTGACTATCCCGAATCTATCCTTGCCTTTCCAAACACATGTACATCCTGTCCCTCAGGATTCCCTCCAACTACATGCCCACCACTGAGGTCAGGCTCACTGGTCTATAGTTCCCTGGCTTGTCTTTACCACCCTTCTTAAACAGTGGCACCACGTTTGCCAACCTCCAGTCTTCTGACATCTCACCTGTGACTATCGATGATACAAATATCTCAGCAAGGGGTCTAATTGTTGCTACACCTTGCACGACACTGGACTGTAAACCTTTTTAACAATTTCATTTAAATAATAATTTCATTATTAGGTGGGGTAGGAAGTTGCAAAAGCAGCACTCAACATCCAGTGCAGTACCTTTACACATCATTGTCTTTCAACATTTTTGTAAAATATGGAAAGGCAGGAGATACATGGGGACACCACTACTACAAGCTCAAACTTCACACTATCCTGACTTGGAAGTACATGGTTACCCCATCAGTTTCACTTCTGGAATTCCCTCTCGAACAGAATTGAGGGTGCGGTGTAGACCTCTCAAATTCAAAATGTAATTAAGGCAATTAACCCAGTCTTGCCAGCAACATGCTCACATCCCATAAATAAATAAAAATAAAACAGTTCCACCTATCCTGTTTTATCTCCAGAGAAGCTATCTGCTCCCATTTCCTGTTTCTCAATATTTATGGATACTTTTCAACAACCACTGAATTCCCACTAACGAATTAGTTTCTGGTAACTTCCATATTCTAATAACTTAGTATAGAAAAACCATCTACATCTCCAACTACGGTTTTTAATTATTAATCCTTAAGTTATTCTCCTCATTTGACTTACTGAACAATTTAAGTCAAAAACTTCAAACATTCTCAAACTTAATTGAAGTTTTCTAATATCAGCCCATTTCCTGCTGAACGCTGAATTTGCAACTCCGAGAAGTTCAAATCACAGCTGTCCCTTCACCCCAGCTATCATTCCAAGTTCATCTAAATTGCCTATTTTCTACTTTTAAAAAAGGCCTCTCAAAACTGCAATTACCATACCCAAGTTGATGCAATTTTATCAATTTAATACTATTCACACTTTTGTGTTTTGATAGACATGTAGATTTACAATTTTTTTTCCAAAATTCAATCTAGATTTATGCTCAAGATCATTATAACCATGCATTCAATAGGCAGCTTTCTAATGTTACCCTTGACTATTATGAGTGTTTCAATTTGCTAATTTTAGACTAAGTACAGTAAACTAAATTACCACCTTCCTTCATTAAAGGAAGGGTGGGGCCCTCTTGTGGTGCAGTGCTAGCATCCCTACCCTGAACCAGGAGTTCAGGGTTCAAGTTCCACCTGATCCAGAGATAGAGTCAGAGATGTACAGCACAGAAATAGACCCTTCGGAGATGTGTAATAACATCTCTGAACACATATTAGAAAGTAGCTTAAAACAAGGGTGCAACTTCACCCACTTCTTTCAAGTGATTAACAAGAATTTTGCAAAATTATTAATACTTGCATTATTTCCTCAAACATTTCAGCAATCTAGAGTAAACCTGGTAAGGTTAGTAAGGTCAACCACCACCATTGACGTGGTATCTTAGTTTTATTTAAAATTAATTAAGAATATACATGCAAGGATGGTGCCAACTAGTTTTTAAATCAACTGAGATGTTTCTTAGAGGTGATTAGTTTGGAACTAGGCTTCCAAACAACCTTCCAAGATGTTATCTTTTCAATAAAGCAGGAGATTACATGAATTTAAGCCTAATCTTGCGCTATGATTTTATTAGCCACTGTATCTTGGTCAATCCTTTAGCTTGCTGTCAAAAGAAAAGCACTCCATACATGGAACAGAAAAAAAGGTTGTTAAATAATTTTGCATGAACAACTTTAACCAGCTTCAAACTGCACAGATACAGCAGCTCGGCTCATTTTGGCTCTAATTAAAAATGCAATTATACCAATAGCTATCAATTAAAAGCAGCATCAGTTGGCAGTCGCTCAATATTCAAAGAAATGTATTCTTATCTCTGAGCCAGGAGGCATGGATTCAAGTCCCACCTGCTCCAGAGGTGTGTTATAACTTCTGAGCAGGTTGATTAGAAGATATCTGAATCCATTTATAGGACTGTACTTCTGGTGTAGTAGTGCTGTCCATACTACTGGATTAGGAGGCCCATTTTTATGCCCTACCTGCTCAAGAGGTGTGTACAGCCCTCTGTGATTGTTTTTAGAACAAAAAAATCTATCAACCTATAAATGGATGTGTCCCTATCTCTGATTCAGGACACCTGGGTTTGAGTCCCACCTGTTCCAGATATGTGCATGAGCATGACTAGAAAACATCTAGGAGTGGATTATTTTTGTGCAACAGTTGTAAATCCCTCCCTCTGAGCTAGAAGGTCCAGATTCAAGTTCCATCTGCCCAGTAGGTGGCACAGCATGTCTCAACTGGTTGCTTAATGTAACTGTAGCTGGGAGATGATAGATCTCCTCATTCTTATAAGAGCTCTTGTGAAGCTGTGCCGGTGTCCCTAATTCTGAACCAGAAGGCATGAGTTGAAGTCCCATCTTGTTCACAGGCATGTAATAACATCTGAACAGGAGAAAATATCTCAATGGATTTATAAAGCACAAAAAAAAATTCCAGAGTGTGGAGTTACAGAAGCATGGTGAAAGCAAGGCCAAATCATGGAAGAACTTAGGAGAAACATCCAACAACTTAGAGTCCTAGAGATGTACAGGACAGAAACAGACCCTCTGGTCAACCTCATCCATATATCCTAAATTAATCTAGCCCCATTTGCCAGCACTTGGCACATACCTCTGTAAACCATTCTTATTCATAAGTGATTAAAAAGGCATCTGGATGGGTATAACTGTCCCAGCCTCCATTTCTTCTGGCAGCTCATTCCATAAAACACTACCATCTGCATGAAAAAGTTGTCCCTTAGGTCCCTTTTAAATCCTTCCCCTCTCACCCTAAACTTATGCCCTCGAGTTCTGGACTGCCACATCCCAGGAAAAAGATCTCGTCCATTTATCTTATCCATGCCCCTCATGATTTTATAAACTTCTATATGGTCACCTCAGCTTCAGACACTCCAGGGGAAAAGGCTTCAGCCTATTCAGTCTCTCCCTATAGCTCAAACCCTCCAACCCTGGCAACATCCTTGTTCATCTTTTCTGAACGATTTCAAGCTTCTCAACATCCATCCTATAGGAGGGAGGCCAAAATAGCACAGTATAATCCAAGGTCCTGTACAGCTGCAACATGACCTCCCAACTTCTATACTCGATGCTCTGACCAATAAAGGAAGGCATACCAAATTGTTGGAAAAATAAAGATCAAACAGATGTTCCCCAAGTTGAAGTTAAAAACAGTCAAAAGGATATTGCAAGGCAGTTCCAGAAAGTATGACCAAGATAACCAAAGTCTGTGCAACCAAAAGGAAAACCTCTATTCAGCAACAAACCTTCTGGACACAGTAGACTAGGACCGGAAGGCACAACCTTAGAGTAAAGAGAAGACCTTTTACAAAGAAGAGGAAGAGAAACTTCTTCAGCCTGACAGTGGTGAATCTGTGGAATTCATTGCCACAGAAGACTGAGGAGGTCAGGTCATTGAGTATATGTAAGACTGAGATCGATAGGTTATTGAGTATCAAGGTGAACAAGGGTTACAGGAAGAAAGCAGGAGAATGGGTCAGAGAGATTCATCAGCCATGACTGAATGGTGGTGCAGACCCGATGAGGTGAATGGCCTAACTTATACTCCTATGTCTTATGGTTAAAAACACAAGCCGCAATATTACGTAGACCATGATCTAAATCCCCTATACAGTGCACAACCTCTAAACTGGAGCAACTTTCAATAGTTGTTCCTAAAGTCACCTGCTAGTGTTTTGATAGGTTTAAAATAAACTGAACACTCATTACAGTCTCAACCTATTGCTCACATTGAGGACAATGGCGGATCAGAAAATTGGGTAGGTTTGTTTGAACTCTTTAGGTAGTTAGGCAGAAGTGGGTCTGCAGATGCTGGAAAAGCACAGCAGGTCAGGCAGCATCCAAGGAGCAGGAAATCGATGTCTCGGGCAAAATCCTTTATCAGGAATGAGGCCTCATTCCTGATGAAGGGCTTTTGCCCGAACGGTCGATTTTCCTGATCTTTAGGCAGTTGTCAATCTAATGGAGTTCAAAAAGCGAGTTCTTCGCTTCAAATTTAGGACCTTCCTGAGCTCAGAAGACAAGTAATTACGTCCACACCTTGTGCATCCTCAAGAAAACATACCAAAGATAGAATTACCTCACAAACAACAAAGCTGTGCTCTACCTCATTCAGTTCACCCTTGCCTAAAGTAGGTACTTTAATATAAATTGCCAAGTAACTTTCAACTCTAAGTAATGAATTATGCAGTACATAAAAGCAGTTCCAAACAAAAGCCCAAAACACTGTTTTCTTCAACAGTGTCTTAAATTACACAATTCCTCTAAATAATAAGAGATTCTTTATCAGGGTTATACAATAGTTCCCAGCAAAACACATCGTGCTGCTCAATTTAACTTGCTGTAATCAAGGAAATGAGTCCTTAAGAATATTTATAGCTGTATTTCTAAAACATCAGTTAAAAACAGGGCAGGAAGCAATGAAGTCAGAGTCATACAGCACGGAAACAGACCCTTTGGTCCAACTCATCAGCACTGACCAAACATCCCAATTTGATCTAGTCCCATTTGCCAGCATTTGGCCCAAATCCCTCTGAACCTTTCAAATTCATGTAACCATCCAGATACCTTTTAAATGTTGTAATCATAGTCGTCTCCACCACTTCCTCTGCAGCTTATTCCATATATGCACCACCCTCTGCATGAAAAAGTTGCCTCTCAGGTCCGCTTTCCCTCCCCCACCTTAAACCTATGCCCTCTAGTTTTAGACTCCCCTACCCTGGGGAAAAAACCTAACTGACTATTCACCTTATCCATGCCCCTCATGATTTCATAAAACTCTAAAGTCACCCCTCAGCCTCCGACACTAGGGTAAAAATCCCCAGCCGATTCAGCCTCTCCATAAAGCTCAAACCCTCCAGCCCTGGCAACACTCTTTTGAACCCCCCCCAAGTTTAACTACCTTGCTATAAAGGGCAACAATACACCAAAAGTGGCCTAACCAATGTCCCGTACAGCTGCAATATGACATCCCAACTCCTGTACCCAATGCACTGACTAAAGAAGGCAAGCGTGCCAAACAGCCTCTTCACTACCCTGTCTGTGACTCCACTTTCAAGGAATTGTGCACCTGCATCATTAGGTCTCTTTGTTCAGCAATGTTCCCCAGGACATTACCATTCATTACACTTATAAGCCCTGCCATAGTTTGCCTTACCAAAATGCAACACACACCATTTATCTAAATTAAACCCAATCTGCTATTTCTTGGCTCATCGGACCATCTGATCAAAGTCCCATTGTACTCTGAAATAATCTTCACTATTTAATACACCAATTCTGGTGTCACCTGCAAACTTATTAACCATACAACCTATTCACATTCCAATCATTTATATAAATGATGAAAAGCAGTGGAACCAGCACAATTCCTTGTGGTACACTACTGGTTACAGGCCTCCATGTCCAAAAACCACAACTTTCTATCACCACCTGTTTCCTACCTTCAAGCTAATTTTGTATCCAATTGGTTAGCTACCCTGTGTCCCATGTGATCTAACTTTAGTAACCAACCAGTCTATCATGAGAACATTATCAAATGCTTTGCTAAAAGCCATAATCAATGTCTACCACTCGATCTTCTTTGTCACCTCTTCAAAAAACTCAAATTAGTGAGACATGATTTCCCAGCAAGCCATACTTACTATTCCTAATCAGTCCACGTCTTTCCAAATACAAGCAAATCCTGTCCCCCAGAATCCCCAAAACCTCAACACTGAAGCAAAGCTCACCTGGGTATAGTTCCCTGGCTTTTCCTTCCAGCATCTCAAAATAATAGCACCACATTAGCCAGCCTCCAGTCTTCCAGCATCTCACTTGTGCAAGGGGCCCAGCAATCTCTTCCCTCACTGTTCTGAGAATTACCTGATCAGGTCCCAGAGATTTACCTTCCTCTATGCATTAAGACTTCCAGATCTCCTCTTTAGTAGTAGGAAGTTTTTGCGACATTACAATTTTTTCCCCAAGTTCCCTGGCTTCCAAGTTCTTCTCCACAATAAATACTCATGCAAAATAATAGTTTATCATTTTACCCATCTCCTGTGGCTCCATACAAATAGCCATACCTGATCTGCAAGTAGTCCTATTCTCTCATTAGTTACTCTTTTGCCCTTAATGTATTTATAGAATCTCTTAACTTTGACAAGTAAGGTTAAAGAGAATCCTACCTCATGTCCCCTTTTTGCCCTCCTGATTTCCCTCGAGGGAAATCCTCTTACTGCCATTATAATCTTCTAGGGATTCATTTGATCCCAGCTGTCTATACCTTAAAAATGCCTCTTTGTTTTTCTTGGCCAGAGCCTCATTCAGCACACATACCAGTCTTGCCCTTTATACTAACAGGAACAAACTGTCTCTGAACTCTCGTTATCTCATTTTTAAAGACCTCCCACTTCCCAGATGTCCCTTTACCTGCAAATAGCCTCCCCAAACAGCCTTTGAAAGGTCATGTCTAATACCATCAAAATTGGCCTTGCTCCAATTTAGAACTTAACTTTTCGATCAATTCTGTCCCTTTTCCATCACTATTTCAAAATTAACACAATTCTGATCACTTACCCCAAAGTGCTCCCC
Organism: Hemiscyllium ocellatum; assembly: GCF_020745735.1. Taxonomy (NCBI): domain Eukaryota; kingdom Metazoa; phylum Chordata; class Chondrichthyes; order Orectolobiformes; family Hemiscylliidae; genus Hemiscyllium; species Hemiscyllium ocellatum. The sequence continues at coordinate 9,492,642 of NC_083447.1, read as the reverse complement.
AACTGACACCTCAATCACTTACTCTGCCTTATTTCCCAATGTAAGGTCAAGTATTGTTCCTTCTGTAGCACGTATGTCTAACATTGAATAAGAGTTTTCTTGTACACAATTAAATTCCTCCACATTGAACCATTACAGGAAAAATTAGAGGCTGTTCTGATGCAGGTCCAAAACAAATGCAAGAAAGTAGAATTCCTCATGCTACCAACCCTCCATTAATTCTCAAAGTTGTCAAAGCTAATTGTATTCTGCACAGAAAATACAATATTGATCTACTTTGCAAGAACAGTTCATGTTTTATGGTTATGGCAAAGACAGATTTATTTTCTCTTTTGCTCTTGATCCCCATTTTGAAAGGCAGACTTTTGCTGAATGCTATGTGGCACTGAATCTCATTCAAAGTAGCACAATTTTGCTTTTAATTCCAGTTAACAGCTATAGCTAATTTAGCAGGGGCAATAAAAGTAATTAATATTTTCCACCAATCCCAAAGTTAAAGCTGTCAAAACTACAAAAGTAGCCCAAGTCAACTACAGTACTCAAAACACTTAGAATTAATTATATATTTATGATTTCATATGCTCAAGCAAATAAATTCTCCATATTAATATGAAACCAGAGTCAAGCTATTTTAATAATTGCACACGCAATGAGCAATTTCCTAAATTAAGTTAACAACACGGTCCAGAATCAACAGTGTCAACTTACTACTAATGAAAGACAGAAGGCACAAGCACCAGAAACTTTGTCGTCATTTTACTAAACTCTCAGGCAAGTCTCAACATTAAGTACACATTTAAAAATGCATTCTGTACAAAAATATATTCTTTGCTATTCATTAAGTAGTTGACTGGACAGAAACAAACAGTCACTTCTAAAATGTCATGCATCAACATAGCTTTTTGTGAAATTTCCCTTGGTTTATGTTTGGAGAATCAAACTCAACTTCCTCGATAACTATCCAATTAGCAACAAGGAATTCAACAGCTCTTTACAGTTGAGCAATTTATTAAAAATACAAAACAGATGGAAGTGAGGGAAGCGTGAGTATATCAATCACGTTTCTTTTGACTATTTTCTCATAAAACCATAGTTAATATCAAACTATGTCTCATCACAAACAGAAAAATGCATTCAGACCAGTGGAACATACAAAGAAAAGTTATGATTGAAGTAAGTTGCTATATAATCAATCCTTTGTCTTCATTGCTGCCAGACATTATCCATCACTCTCGATATTGTTGTCCCATTTCCCTAAGCCTGTATCAGTCAAAGCAACTACTCAGAGACAGAATCGTTTTATCTTCATCTTTATTCTGGGCCCTGGAGGGAGAGAACACAATCGTCCACATGTACATTGATGTGAGTTCTATCTTCTCTCAAAACAGTATATTCTTAAATGAATTATACAGTCACTTCCAGGGAGGAACATCCAGATAAGGCAACATACATATTGATTGGGTGAGTGTTTCAATCAGCGAGTGCCAATAGTAGAAATTAAGCCATCTGGCATTTTACAATGAATAACTGGCTTCACATAATGAATGCTTTTCATCTTGTTAACTGACTTTACATATTGAATGCTTCCAATATTGTTAAATGGCTCTACATAATGAATTATTTTTCACCTTGTTAACCCATAACAGTGGGATGCTGGAGGCAAGAATGAAGTCTTAGGTTCTTATCTGATCTGAGTCATGCTCAGCTGAACCTCTTGTTTCACAAAACTCAGAACTTAACTCTTTCCCTGCCTGCTTACCCTATACACATTCTCATTCAAACCTATCATCTGTCCACGCATGTGAAACTTTGGACATCAATTGTTATATCCATTGGTTAAAAAAAAAACTCAACCTAGGTTATAGTGCAACTGGTTTATTTTGAAGAACAAACTTTCGGAGCAGTGCTCCTTCATCAGGTAGCTAAAGGGACAGGATGATAGGACACAATATAGTAATGATCAGATCAAGTAGATGACAGTATTCTGGAAGTCAATGAGCAGGATCAAGAATTTTACCTAGTTTTTCATAGTACTTGTAACCCTTCAAGCCATCATTTCTGCTCATCAGCTGAAACCAACTGACTAAAAGGATTGCAGTGGTGACGCTGAGCTTATACCAAAAAAAAAATAACACATTCAGTGCTTAGCAAATAGGGAACTTTTAATTATAGTCTGTTTTTAACATTTCAAAACATAAACAGTAAGGTTGCTGTTGAAAGGAAATACCTCATACATTAAACCTAGACAATGGGTTAGTCAGTTTAAAAATACAATTAAAACCAAGGGAGAGTACTGGTTCTATAAAGACAGGTATCTGGAGTATAAAAGCAAGACATTTATGCTAACCCTTCATAAATCATTAATTAGATCTCAGCTAGAGTACAGTATTGCACTCAGTTCTGGTTACCACATTTTATCAAGTATGTCAAGAGAAGTTTCAAAGATTTGTGAAAACCATATCAGAAGGAGAGCTAGGCAGAGATAAGAGAAGCAGAGATTGTTCATAGAGCAAAAAAGGTCAAAGGGGAAATTTAATATAGATGCCAAAAAAATGAATGGTTTTGATGGAATAAAGAAAACCTGTTACAATCAGAGGAAGGCTGACAATTGGAGCACAGGAATTTAATGTAAGTGGTCATAGAATGAGTGGGAAAACGAGACAAGAGCATATCTGTAGAAAAGCACACTATATTATTAGTATCCGAGATGCACTATGTAAAACTGATAAAATCACTTTGAATATGCATTTAAGAGGGAATTATAAATATATGGGTGTTGCAGGGTAGTGAGCAGAGCAGGATGATGGAGCCAATTGAATAGCTCTTTTAAAAAAAAAGGTGCCTGATGCACACTTACTCTGCAATAAGATTCTGCGAAAATGTATAATTCCGTAGCATTTGTTGGACGTAAAATGCCTAGGCTCCAAATCAGCACAGGTTAAAAACAAGGACTGCAGATGCTGGAAACCAGATTCTGGATTGGAGTGGTGCTGGAAAAGCACAGCAGTTCAGGCAGCATCCGAGGAGCAGGGAAATCAACGTTTCGGGCAAAAGCCCTTCATTAGGAATACGGTAGTCCTGATGAAAGGCTTTTGCCCGAAACGTTGATTTCCCTGCTCCTCGAATGCTGCCTGAACTGCAGTGCTTTTTCAGCACCATTCCAATCCAGAATCCAATCAGCGCACCCAGCTTCTGACCTGTCCACGTTCAAAACCTCTAATTTTAATAGTAAGAATTCTTTAAACTTAGTTTGATTACAAACTAGAGAAGACACTTAGAAATACCCATCAAGTCATTTAATCTATTGTTTCAACTTTAGATGTTATCATGAAACTTTACTAAACTTGATGTTATATTAAATTTACCAGTCTCAAATTAGTGCTCAGTACTGAGTTTGGGACATGAATGCAATCACGTTGGTTAAATTCAAAATGTAGTACAATACAAAATTAGTCAAAATGCAGTGCTTCAATGGGTCAGGATAAACTCTGGGTGACTTTGTGAATAGATGCAATGTTGGATATGGTACTGAGTTATGAAGATCACAAGGTGCAAATTCCTTGGCCTGTGCTTAAAACTGTTCCTCTCTACAAGAGAGAAAACAAACCACCTTCAGGACTTTTTGGTAAATCACAGCCAAAATGTGCTTGTGTGGACATCCAATAAAGACAGCTCTCTACTATTTTCATGCTAAATAAGTGGCACTCAAAGTCTGTTGTGAAAAATAGTTGACATCAGTTTAAGAGTACCACAAAGTCATTAAAATTTCAAAAATGCGAAGGAAAGGGGATTGAAAGTTGACAGTTTAGCAGTTGGCAGTTGTCAATTTTTAATAATCATTATAATAAAAACCCTCAAAATGCATAACCAAAATATCTGCACAGCTTTGTTGCTCCATTAAAAAAAATCCAAGTTTCCAACCATCTAGACTGCATTCCCATAGCTTGCACATTTTCAGGCCTCCTAATACAGGTTGGCTGATAAAAGTACACAAAATAAGAAACAAGCTTAGGCTTCTTTAAGAGATGTTTTTGGCAACATATTTTCAAATCGCTCTCAATCTGATCACCACCAGCGAGTCACAGCCATCAGCAAATTATTTTGGAATTACAGCTTAAAATGCTTTCACCAGATATACTGCAAATGAGATTAACATCTATAATTATACTGCTAGGTGCAGGGTACAGTTTCTATAGATTTTTTAAAAATTAACTTTAAAAAGTTGCAGTAACTTCCTGCTGGCCATTAATTCCAAATTATATGAACTTCAACACAACCATGTCTCATTAATTTAAATTATTTCCTTCAGAAAAGGAATTCAACTCCAAGAGTTGACTTCCAGGCACCAAAATTTCATAACTTGAGAAACATCTTTATATTTGATATCTTATGAAAATTAGTTATACTGTGCAATGGATAAAGTCAATATACTTCAAATACTGTACTGCAGAAGTACCCATTCTAACTCTGCTTTTATCACAAACAATTACAAAAGTGCTATTAGATGCAAACTTTACACTACGAGTAACTTGGTCTGCTCAGCCATGTTGCACTCCATCTCAAAGCCCGGTTGAAGCAAAAATCATAAGCACACCAAAAGGATTTTATCTTGTCAACTCAACCACTTCCCGCAACCAAAGAAAGCCAAAAAACATCTTTCAACTCTGCCTCAAAGTTGCAAGTTGAAGCACACCCACATGTTCAAATATGTTGCCAAATGTTAATGTTTCTTTATTCATTCAGGAATGAGGGAGTCACTGGCTAGGCAGCATTTATGCCCATCCCAAATTGCCCAGAGGGTAATCAAAAGCCAACCTCATTGTTGTGGGTCTGGAGTCACACGCAGGCCAGACCAGGTAAGGACAGCAGTTTCCTCCCCTAAAGATCATTAGTGAACCAGATGTTTTTTTTCCAAACAATCACTAATGGATTTGTGGTCATCATTAGACTCTTTATTCCAGATTTCTTTTTTAAATTATTTAATCCACATTCTACCATCTGTTGTGGTGAGGTTCAAACCAGGGACGTCAACACATTGTCCGGGTCCATGGATGAATAGTCCATCATCTCCCTCGTAAGTGAGCCCTAAAGTATGATCGTTTTCAAACATTATCCAAGCCAAACTGATCCTCAACTGTTCCTGCTACTAACAGTAATCTAAACATTCCACAGAAATGCATCTGCGTTGGTATCAGACAAGGATAGCTTGAGAGCATAAGGGAATGTACCACTGTTAAACATTTGCTTTTTAGATGGATATATGAATATAAACACATGGTTACTTAAACAAGGTTCACTATAATATCCACTCATGAAATCTTGCCCCAGCAGGAGATGAACACCTTGAATTTAAGTGGGGACTGCAATAAAATACAGAACGGCAGAATACTGGCCGGCACAATTTTCAATGTAGTTAAATATTGATTGTAACAGCATCTTAATTTACTTCTTCCATTACTGAAGACATCAGCTAGCATCAACCCCATTTTCTGGTTCAAAAATATCCAATGATACCAACAGTTTAATCACTGAACGATCAAATTATTACTGTTCTTATAAACAGTATTTTGAAACCAGTAAATATATTTAAGAATACACTTTCTCTATTCACTCGCTTGCCAACAAGGGCAATCTTTTTTGTGCCTGGGCATGTAGGAACTCTCAAGCCTTAAACTCACCAGTAAAGGTTGGCTTGAAGGTAGAGATAGGACTAGGTTAGGTTTGGATATCTGGTCGGCATGGATGAGTTGGACCAAAGGGTTGTTTCCGTGCTGTACATCTCTATGACTCTAAGACCCTGGCAAATTTCCCAACTATGGTGTGAAGGAAAGGAGCTCATTCAACTGTTCCATTTCAAAAAGGTAAATTTGAGTGCAGTATGGACCCCATTAAGACATAAGGAAATTCCTACATGTAACCACAAATTCAAATAAAGCATTCATCTACATATCAGCAATATGCAAGGTGCCATACCATCAAAAACACAGAACTTGCCAAATATATTTCTCAGAGCTGGGCCAATCTGACATTCCATTGCAACACCACCATTTATTTGAGCCTACAAAGCTGTCATTAAAATAGGGTCCAACTGTATAAATTGCTGACTTCACAAGCTCAATAAACATTTATACCCACAATAATAGCTGATCTAGACAACCATAAGAGTGCTGTAGCGGTCTATTTGTAAATAGACTCACACATGGACACTGCATTGCCATTGATATGCAAGAATGGAACCTTCTTTGCAAATATGAAGGAATTCTTCACTGTGAATTGCATAAAACTGGTTGCTGCACTTCACCCAATTCTTGTAGTACATTAAAAAAATTCTCTTTTTGACCAGTTATGTAAAATTTAAACGATGCTTGGCAGTCAATTGTTAGTCGTCAATTATCTGGTGGATTCTCCATGGTAATGTCTCTTCAATTAAAGCCCACTTGCCAACTAAATCCTGTATAAATATTTTGCATTTGTGTTGCTATTTCTTGGAAATGAGTGCAAGTCAAAGCTTTGACAAAAATGCACCTTTTGCAACAATCCCACCCTTACAAAAAGTGGAACAAAATGTTATACCATCAAACGGTGGCTTGGATGCAGGATGCTCTTTCTTTACAAGAGCATAATCATTCTGGGATAACGGGGAAGCGAATGTGTTGACATTCAACATGTTTCACGTAAAAGAATCACTAAATAGTCATTAATGCATCGGTTTCTTCAATGAACAATCACTTCTGCTGACATGAGCAAACAGGACTCACACAAAGTGCATAATCATACTTCACATATTAAGTTAATTGTAGGCTGATTGGGGCTCACCTTTCGTTTTCCAATTTAATCTTTCCAGTCAAGGCTCTCAGCTATTACATAGGCTATATCTATTCTTAAAGATGCATAAAGTTGAGAATTACTGCAATAATCCCAGCAACGTAGCCTGATCAAATCAACAGAAACAGATTCTTCAGCACTTAGTAGATCTAAATACCTAAGCCTCAAGTCTGATCACATGCACCGTTAACAAAAAGATTTCAGAACATAAAGTACAGTAGATTCAAGACACAAAAAACAGAAAATGTTTAAATACAAAACAGGCCAATCAACATCTGATAAACAGCAAAGGCTGAAGTCTCAGACATATAATCGTAACACATCAGTGCAGGTTCAAAGTTCCATGAAAGTGGAGTCTCTGGTAGATAGGAGATTGAAAGCGGCATTTAGTATGCTTTCCCTTATTGATCAGAGCACTGCTTATAGGAGTTGGGTGGTCACGTTTGCGGTTGTACAGGACATTGGTTAGGCCACTTGTGTGCAACTCCAGTCTCCCTCCTAAAGGAAGGATGTTGTGAAACTTGAAAGGGTTCAGAAATGATCTACAAGGATGTTGTGAGGGTTGGAGGGTTCCAATCTGATTTCTCCAGTTTCCTCATTTCCCCTCCCCCCACCTTGTCTCAGTTGATTCCCTTGAACTCAGCACCGCCCTCCTAACCTGCAATCTTCTTCCTGACCTCTCCGCCCCCACCCCACTCCGGCCTATCACCCTCACCTTGACCTCCTTCCACCTATCACATCTCCATCGCCCCTCCCCCAAGTCCCTCCTCCCTACCTTTTATCTTAGCCTGCCTGGCACCCTCTCCTCATTCCTGATGAAGGGCTCTGGCCCGAAACGTCGAATTTCCTGTTCCTCGATGCTGCCTGACCTGCTGTGCTTTGACCAGCAACACATTTTCAGCTGCTTAAAATCAGCCCTGTCAATACCACTTCATTGTGAATTTATGTTCTATATATTTCAGAGCAATAAAAAAAGAAAAAAAAAACTTCAACATCCCTCCCACCAATATCAAATTGAGATTCATGCAGGGACTAATTCAGAGACAGTACAGTTAAAACTATCAAGAAAATGCAGCCTCTGAATTTAGGAAGCTTTTATACAGTAAGCTCAAAAGGAGAAGGAAGCATCATAGAGAGAGAGAGAGAGAGAGAGAAAAAGAACTGGAGCAGTCAGTGCAATGAGGGACAAAATTCTCCAAGGACAAGAAAGTTAAACAAATACAAGCCATCACTTTGAACACAGCCCAAAAAGCTAAAAGGAAGATAGAAATTTTTTGAACATAAATGTGAAGCCACAGAACAGCTGTGGTTGAGCATCAACGTTTTGGTAAAACAGGCCCACCAGCCAGGTCAATGCTGAAAACACTATGTTGAATCTGGGATTGAATGCAAAGGCTTTTTAAAAATGTATTTATTCAAATGGCTCAGTAAACAATTATATTTTGATGTGAAGGTTAACACCATTCAACAGCTACAAGTGAATATGGTACCATTAGGAATGGATCTTGAGATAGAAGTTCAACAACAGGAGTTGGTCAGATTTGCACACACTCTTAGAGTCCCTCATGTCTCACTTATGATGAAAGGGAGTCACATCACACAAAGAACAATGGGTATACACTTTTGGTGGAATCACAAACCACCTACTCAGCATTAAGTAGTTAAGAATAGAAACATAACTTTCTAAAAAGGTGCTCAAGTTTCCAATGAATATTAGAGAATCACCCAAGATTTCAGTTGAAGAGGTTTATTGTGTTAAGAAAGTTAAAATAAATTGTCAAAATACTCGGCGAGTTGGTGTGGACTTGTTGGGCCGAAGGGCCTGTTTCCACACTAAGTAATCTAATCTAATCTAACTTTCCAGGCAACAAATACTTTGTTCACGTGTGACATAATCAATCATAAACACCACCTCTCCCCTTTGTCCAGCTTCAGTAGCTGACAGTAAGTTTACAGCTGACCACACTAATTCTACTGTTTTTCCTCCCTCTCTTTCCCTACTTCTCCAAAGCTAGAAGACAAAGTCCATACTACACAAGCACATTGCTGTTCTTGCTTTTGTTTGCAAGTAATTAAAAATTTGTATATGGTCAACAAATTTCTTCACTTGGGTGTCTCTTGCCCTTTTACAAAGCAAGATAGGTTGACAGTCAGAATTCAGACCTGGCCAGAATCCCTGCCTTTAGCCGTTGGAGTGCATCCTGCCAGTCTTCTAAGAATTCAAGGAGAATTCGTCAGACATGGCTGAAGCAAACAGCTACAGTGCAGGCTATACAACAGACAGTGTATTTGAAAATTCTGAAAAACTGAGAGAAGTGTCTGAAAATGGCCAATGTTACTACTCTTGGAAATTTATGCTCATTGGAAACTAGGAATAACAATAGATAATAGACAATAGAGGGAGATAAAAATAGACAAAAGGAGGCAGAAACTAAGGATAAGGGAAATGCATTAATATTGCATTCCCTAAGTATTTGCACTGAATGACTCAGCTTTTCACCATACAAAACAAATGGCTTAGATGAAGGAAGAGAGTTGTATTTCCAAGTCTGCAAAAGAAACCAAGTTAGGATGCACAGTAAGTTGAAATTCATGGCGCTTTGTACACAAGGAAGCAAAGTAAGTGAACATAACTATGACAGATGAGCTTAAATGTGGAAAATACAAAGGCACTCACTTTGGACCAAAAGGAGGCAAATCTGACCAAAAGGACAAGATTAGGAACTGCAAAGGGTGGATGCAAATCGTAGTGCTCACAGTTATATGTTAATTACATTTAGAGCTTTTGCATTTAGACTGCACACTGCATTTCGATACTGATATACAGTAATGAATTGGGAGACATTCAGTACATTTACCAGAGGGACAGTGCAACTGACTGGGTTAAAAATTACAGTACAGATTAGGTAAGCTTGCATTTCAGAACTTAAAAGGTGAGAAATTGTCCATTTGTGTTTAAAATGATTCCAAAAAAGGTAGGAATAGAAAAATTACTTATTCATCTAGTACAATTCAGCACAAAGAATCAGAAAGGATAGCATCAATTTGAAATCGCTTTCTACAAAGGCCAGCATTTCAACCAGATCAACTGAAATATTCAAAACTACAAGTGACAGCTTTTTTTTAAAAAAATGCAAGAGAATAATGACGATGGAATAAAAGCAGACAAATTGCACTGACACACAGGTCAGCCATTAAATGATGCAACAGCCCAATCCATGTTAAGATTTATTATTTTAACATCAGACAGTTTCAGTTCAACCAGTCCCAGCATTTAACTGAAATGAGTACTCAATTGAAGATAAGATTTAGACAACAGTATGATTTTACAAAACATTACTACTTCGTCTTTAAACAGGGCATGATTTAAATTTCACTGGATCACATTCCAAGTTGTGAAATTAGTGACTACCGTGCAACCTACAAATGCATTAAATAAATATTGATATTAGTCAACTCCAAAGAACAAATATGGGATCACTCAACAATAGACAAATGGATCAACGTCTACTGTGCAATTGTTATCTTCAAGTCTCAAGCATGAAAAGCTGCTAACCGGGCAAACATGCCACTGGCGATGGGACCTTGCCCAAGAAATGTAAAGAAATGGGCAGAAGTTGTCAAAAGTCACGACATTTAAAATTCTGATCCAAATTTAGTTTTGAAGATCACCAATTTGGCAATTTCCTTGTTCACAGAAAGAAGATGTCACCTGCTGCAAACTCATGTACAATTCAATTGCTACAGCTCCTACTATGTTTATTTGTGAATAAATGTGATGTCTGGAAGGAAATTCAAGAGGTCTGTTGACATTCCAGACAAATCCATTAAACAGCTGAAAAGTACACCATTCCAACACGAGGGGCATGGATAGGGTAAATAGACAAGGTCTTTTCCCTGGGATGGGAGAGTCCAGAACCAGAGGGCAGCGGTTTAGGGTGAGAGGGAAAAGATATATGAAAAAAAAGGGACCCAAGGGGCAACTTCTTCATGCAGAGGGTGGTGCATGTGGAATGGGCTGCCTGAGGAAGTGGAGGCGAGAACAATTGCAACATTTAAAATGCATCTGGAGGGGTAAATGAATAGGAAGGGTTTAGAGGGATATGGGCAGGTTGCTGGCAGATGTGACTATAGATTGGGTTGGGATATTTGGTCAGCATGGACGAGTTGGTCCAAAGGGTTTCCGTGCTGTACATCTGTGACTAATTCAACTGCCACCCAATATCAAAAATTAAACTGAAGTGATGCAAGCACTTGATGAACCTAACCTGCCTAGTATTATTTGAAATAAATCAGTAATATTGATAATTCTTTCTGGAAATCAGAATATTTTAGGATTTTGCCTTTAAAAACAAAACGTTGATGTTCAGCAACAACAGTACAGCCATTCGGTTTAGTCTAAGAGACACAAACTTTCACAATGCACTCATTCATTACAGGCAGCAGCAAGTTCATTTTTGAACGTATTCTTCCCCCCACCCCCCCCCACCCTTTCAAGGGAGGAGAGATTGCAGAGCCATTGGCCATGATTTTTATGTCCTCTGTGTCTGCAGGAATAGTGCCAGAAGACTGGAGGATAGCAAATGTAGTTCCCTTGTTCAAGAAGGGGAGTAGGGATAACCCTAGTAACTATAGGCGGGTGAGTCTCACTCCTGTTGTGGGCAAAGTCATAGAGAGAATTGTAAGGGAGAGGATTTATGAACATTTGGATAGGAATAACGTGATCAAGGATAGTCAGCATGGTTTTGTGAGGGGCAGGTCGTGCCTCACAAACCTTATTGAATTCTTTGAGAAGGTGACTAAGGAGGTGGACAAGGGTAAAGCGGTAGATGAGGTGTATATGGATTTTAATAAGGCGTTTGATAAGGTTCCCCATGAAGGCTACTGCAAAAAATACAGATGTATGGCATTGAGGGTGCGTTAGAGATTTGGATTAGGAATTGGCTGGCTAGAAGAAGACAGAGGGTAGTAGTTGATGGTAAAGGTTCATCTTGGAGTGCAGTTACTAGCAGTGTTCCGCAAGGATCGGTTTTGGGACCATTGCTGTTTGTCATTTTTATAAATGACCTGGAGGAGGGGATAGAAGGTTGGGTGAGCAAGTTTGCAGATGATACGAAAGTCAGTGGAGTTGTTGACAGTGAGGAAGGATATGGCAGGTTACAGCGGGATATAGATAAGCTGCAGAGCTGGGTAGAAAGGTGGCAAATGGAATTCAATGTAGGTAAGTGTGAAGTGATTCACTTTGGTAAGAGTAACAAGAAGATGGGGTACTGGGCTAATGGTCGGATACTTGGTAGTGTGGATGAGCAGAGGGATCTTGGTGTCCATGTACACAGATCTCTGAAATTTGCCACCCAGGTAAATAGTGCTGTGAAGAAGGCATATGGCGTACTGGCTTTTATTGGTAGAGGAATTGAGTTCCGGAGTCCTGAGGTCATGTTGCAGTTGTACAAGACTCTGGTGCGGCCACATCTGGAGTATTGTGTGCAGTTTTGGTCGCCATACTATAGGAAGGATTTGGAGGCACTGGAACGGGTGCAGAGGAGGTTTACCAGAATGTTGCCTGGTATGGTAGGAAGATCATATGAGGAAAGGCTGAGGCACTTGGGGCTGTTTTCATTGGAGAAAAGAAGGTTTAGGAGTGACTTGATAGAGGTGTACAAGATGATTACGGGTTTAGATAGGGTTGACAATGAGAACCTTTTTCCACGTATGGAGTCAGCTATTACGAGGGGGCATAGGTTTAAATTAAGGGGAGGTAGGTATAGGACAGACGTTAGGGGTAGATTCTTTCCTCAGCAAGTCGTGAGTTCATGGAATGCCCTGCCAGTAGCAGTGGTGGGCTCTCACTCTTTATGGGCATTTAAACGGGCACTGGCTAGGCACATGGAGGATAATGGGCTAGTGTAGGTTACGTGGGCTTGGGTCGACGCAACATGGAGGGCCAAAGGGCCTGTACTGCGCTGTATTTTTCTATGTTTCTATGCTTCAAACCATTTTAAAACTATGAATCATTTTAATACCACTCAATTGTTTGTTGCTACAAGACAAGCTAGGCCATCCCCAGACAGACAGTCTCATAACTGTCCACAAATAAGAGACCTTATAGGTCAGGAGGAAAGGGGTGGAGAATTAAAAAATGCAGAGATTGGGAATACATGCAGCAAAAACAAAACCTCTTATTACCACCTTCTAATAATTTGATCAATAGACATCGGTATTGCTGGCAAACCCCAGAATCTACAGGCCCATTGCCCATAAAGCACAGCAGACAGCTCCTTCCATAAACTACTGCATTCAAGAAGATTAGCTTTTAATAAAGGAGTTCCCCATCATAGCAAGCATCCAACCTGGTAAGGAGTGGTAATACCTCCAAAGAGGTTTTGAAAGGATTTTGAAATCATTTCCATAAGCAACTGAAATCGCAGGATTTGGAAGGTGCTGTCAACAAAGCCTTGCGAATTGCAGCAACGTATCCTGTAGACAATACACTCTCCTGCCATAGTGCACAGATATCAAGGAAATGAATATTTAAAATAATGGATAGATGCCAATCAAGCAGGCAGTCTTACCCTGTACAGTACTGAGGTTTTTGAGTGCTCTTAGAGTTAGTTTTGAACTTGCTTAGATGAATCTGTCAGGTTGGTTCTAAGCTGAGACCATCAGCAGGATTTGCTTATATTTGTAAATGGTGGTCTTTACAATAGGAGCTATAATAATTGTATTTTTGATCAGTTCTGTATTGTTTAAAAAAAAAACTACACTCCTTCAGCCAAATGGACAAAATCCCATCAGACTCATGCCGTAAAGCGGACAGGCTTTGGGGAGTCAAGAGGCACGTTACTTCTAAGAGAATTCTCAACCTCTGACTTGATCTTGTAACCATGCTTGAATTTTTTTAAAACGTTTGATTTGTACTGAGGTACAGTGAAACGCAGTTTTGCATGCTCTACACCCAAATCCTACCTTACATAGGTACATCAGGGTAATAGAACAGAATGCAGAATATAGTGTGACAGCAACAGAAAGGGCAGAAAAGACAAGATAGGCCATCTCCAGACAGTCTCCAAACTGTTGGTAAGTAAAGGACCATGCTAAAATGAGAGGTCCAAAAGTATAATAACAGCAGGGAAGAAGCTGTGCTTGAAATGTGTCAGTACATGTTTTCAAAACCTTTATGTTTCACGTGGTCAGTCCAGTTATGTTTTGGACCATGGTGACCTGCTAAAGTAGTTGATGGTAGAGATGACAGCACTTCTGAAATGTCAAAACCTGACTAATCAACATTATTTTGCTGGTGGTCGTGTCTGCCAGGCACTCATGAGGCACAAATATCATTTATCAGCCCAAGCCTAAATATTGTCCAGATCTTGTTCCAATAAGACATAGACAGCTTCATTATCGAGAGACATGATTAGAATGTTAGATTTATTACTCATAGTTTGGACAGCCCTAGGATTAAAAGGCAGCAAATTTCTAAAAATATGCTTGGGACTGTTTCCTGGAATGACATATTTTAGAACTGACAAGGAGACAAATTTGATATGCAAAGAACAACATTGTGGGCATGCCTCACTATACTGCAGCAGTTCATGACGGCAGCTTAACGCCACTTTAAGGACAATACCTGTACATGCTGGCCTAGCCTGCAATGCCCACCTCCCACAAAATAAGCCAAAAAAAACTAACAATTTGATGGGGAAGAAACATGTCACTAGTTAAAAAGTATCATACAAAATGTTTAACCTCACTCAAAAGATTTCAGTTCTTAAATCCACATTTTACTACTTAAGATTTACTCCAAGGACAAGAGCACAAAATCTAGCCTGATTGTAGGTTACAGTACTGACTTAATTACCAATAAGGGGCTACACTGTAAGGATGCCTGCTTTCAGATCAAAAGATTAAAAGCATCCTCTGAAGTGGTCGCCAAAATAATCCACACACTATTTAAAGAACAAATGTTCTCCAAATGTCCTTAAGAAATATTTATCCCTCAAATTACATCACTAAACAAGCGGATCAGCCCAGAATTACATAGCGTATAACCATGCCGCATGTAACTATGTGTTGTGTTATATATTGTAGATAACAGAGATAACACTTCAAAAAAGTACCATGTAAATACTCTGGGTGTGTCCAAATGTATGAGCTTCATGGCAGCTCAGTGGTTAGCACTGTTGCCTCATGGTGCCAGGGATCTGAGTTCGATTCCATCCTTGGGTGACTGCGTGTGCATGTTTGTGCGGTGTCTGCATGGGTTTCCTCAGGGTGCTCCAGTTTCCTCCCATAGTCCAAAGACGTGCACTTAGGTGGATTGGCCATATTAAATTTCCCATGGTGTCCAGGGATATCCAGGCTAGGTGGGTTAGCCAAGGGGAATATAGGGTTACAGGCACTGGGGGTTTGGTCTGGGTGGGATGCTCTTCAGAGGGTCAGTGTGGACTCTTTCCGCTGAAAGGCCCACTTCCACACTATAGGGATTCTATGACTCTGTGGTTGCGAACGAAAACAAATTATGTTGAAGAGACAGCTCTTCTGTTTTCTAGTCTCTCCTCTCTTCAAACATGGAGATAATTCTCTAGTGTCTTTGGAAAATTATGACTCACGTTTCTCCTATTTCCTCACCAACTTATTTAAATACATCAAGATGGAAACCATTAATTGCTGAAGATGTTTATCTTTAATCCCATTATTTTCTTTGTTACTGTACTTAAAAGCAAGAAAAAGGTAAGTTCCTCCTGTTAACAGTGTGTGCGCACCCTTATCCACATGGCATTTTGTTCTCTTCCTTGATTGAAGATAAAGGATACAAACTACTAATTTAACAAGTCTGCCATTTCCTTATTTTCTACTGTCTCAGCTCTATGTGCCTTTGATGGACCAATGCTTCCCCATCAATCATCATTTTGATTGATGGTTAATATGAAGACCTTTAGTATTAGATTTTATATCCCTTGCCATATGTGCAGAACGTAATAGAAACATAACTAAAGGAGTGTCTGGACGAGTAGTGAAGTCTGCATTGATGATCAGGAGATGAACCAGAAAATAAAGGGCAATTCACATCTAAGTTAACATAATGGATGAATGAGAGTCGTTGAACATAGTCAATATGGAGTCAGTAAATACAGTTCATCGAGTCTAGATATCCTAAAGTGATCGCATCTCATTTGCCAGCATTTGGCCCATATCACAAAACAGTTCTAATCCAGATGCCTTTTTAAAATGTTATAATCGTACTCCCTATGGGAGCTCATTCCATACACTCATTACCCTCTGCTTGAAAAGGCTGCCCTTTATTTCCCTTTTAAATCTTTCCCCTCTCAATTTAAACCTCTGCCCTCTAGTTTTGGACCCGCCTACCCGAGGAAAGAGACCTTGGCTCTTTACCTTATCCATGACCATCGTGATTTTATAAACCTCTAAAAGGTTACCGCTTAGCCTCAGACACTCCAGGGAAAAAAAAAGCTTCAGCCTATTCAGCCTCACCATATAAAGCAAACCCTCCAACTCTAGCAACATCTTTGTAAATCTTTTATGAGGGCCCTAACATTAACAGCATAAGCCCTGCACTCACGTATCTTACCAAAATGCAACGCTGCTTATTTATCTAAAATAAACTCCATTGACCATTCCCCAGGCCATTCTACTTTGAGATAACCTTCTTCACCCATTAAACTAATTTTGGTGTCATCTGCAAACTTACTCACCATATCTCATTCACACCCAAATCATTTTTGTATGTGACAAAAAAAAAGTATACTCAGCAACAAATCTTGTTGCACACTGCTGGTCACAGGCCTCCAGTCCAAAAAATACAACCCTCTACCATCATCTTTAGATTAGCAAAAATAAAAATGGGTCAGAACTGACTTCATTAATGTGTTAACAACTAGTTGGAAAATATGAAACAGAGCAGTGATTAAGGGAATGTATTTTAATTGGTATTTGATAAATCATGGTTTCCAAGTATCTGGGCTGATGCCTCACCTTTCATCACATCAGTAACTTAGATAAGGGAGCAAAGAGTAACTTTTCAACTTAAATAGGCAACTACATTTGATGGATAGAATGTTGTATAGCTAAGTAATGGAAGCTACTCTGTATATAGGAACACAGTAACCAACAATGCTTATGAAACATTGCACTTAAACTCAATGAATTTAAAAGGAAGGAACTGCCTTCCTCAGATCCTAGCTCATCACTGCATTCAGTTTGTGGGCACCACGTATCAAAGGTGAATATCAGAATGGATAGAACAAGATTAAACCAAAGGTTCAAAGGTTTACAGTTTGAGGACAAAAGAAAATAGTAGCTAACAGTATTACACAATTAAGATATAATAAACAAATTCATTAGGGTTGACATTTGGGAGGGCAGGAGTAGTTGAGAACGAAGGAACAGCAAATATAAAATTAGATCACGGTCACCTGGCAGTGAATTCAACAAACAATGAACTGATAATCCACTTTAAACTCCATTTGAGAAGTGGCAAACGGAGTTTAATGCAGAAAAGTGCGAGATGATTCACTTTGGAAGGAATAACAGGAATGCAGAGTACTAGGCTAATGGTAAGATTATTGGCAGTGTGGATGAGCAGAGAGATCTCAGGGTCCAGGTACATAGATCCTTAAAAGTTGCCACCCAGATTGATAGGGTTGTTAAGAAGGCATACAGTGTGTTAGCTTTACTGGTAGAGGGATTAAGTTTTGGAATCACGAGATCACGCTGCAGCTGCACAGAACTCTGGTGCAGCCACATTTGCAAGTATTGCGTACAGTTCCGGTCACCGCATTATAGCAAGGATATGGAAGCTTTGGAAAGGGTTCAGAGATTTACAAGGATGTTGCCTGGTATGGAGGGAAGGTCTTACTAGGAAAGGCTGAGGGACTAATTTCACTGATGATGATAGAGAAGTGACTTAATTGAGACATAAGATAATCAGAGGATTAGATAGATTGGACAGAGAGAGCTTTTTCCTTTGGACGGCGATGGCTAGCATAAGGAGACATAGCTTTAGACTGTGGGGTGATAGATATAGGACAGATGTCAGAGGTAGTTTCTTTACTCAGAGTAATGGGGGTGTGAAACATTTCTTGCAACAGTAGTAGACTTGCCAACTTTAAGGGCATTCAAATGGTCATTGGATAGGCATATGAGCAAGAATGGAATAGCATAGGTTAGAAGAGCTTCAGATTGTTGTGCCGACCTGTGGAACCATCGAGGGCCAAAGGGCCTGTATGGCGCTGTAATGTTCAATGTTACAAGAGTGTGGTTGATAGAATCATAGAACCCCTATAACATGGAAGCAGGCCATTTACCCTCAGTCTATGCCAACCCTCTGAAGAGTGCCCCACTTAGAACCAGCCCCTACCCTATACCTGCAACCCTGCATTTCCCATGGTTCATCCACCCAACCTATACATCCTGGACACTATGGGCAATTTAGCATGGCCAATCCACCCTAACTTGAACATCTTTGGACCGTGTAAGGAAACTGGAGCACAGAGGACACCCACAGACACAGAGCAGGGGAAAGGTGCAAACTCCACAGTCAGCCACTGGTGGAATCAAATAAAGGACCCTAGTAGTGTTAGGGAGCAGTGCTAGCCACTGAGCCGTCATGCTACTTATAGTTTTCAATGTGGATAAGGGATGTGAATCAACAGCAAGTAAGTGAAGTCAAAGTGTAGACTAAATCATGATCTGCCATTTAATCATGAACGAGATGGCAAGCATGAACGGCCAATGTCTGCTCCTATATTTGGAAAGGACAAGTCATTCATTACATTTCTACCTCCCCCCCTCCCAGAATATAACTTAAAGATACATGACCATACTACAACAATAACTCATAGGGAAACATTAGCTCTAATTTTTTTTCTCCACAAATACTGCCAGACCTGCTGCATATTTCTAGAATTTTCTTTCTTTACTGCACAGCAAGTCCAAAACTTAAGAGATTGAAAGCCAAGACAAATGAACGAATCAGTGAGCCACATTGTGGAGGCAGGAAACATTGATGTAAATAAACAGTGTGTTATACAGTCTAACACAACACGAGTATGCAAACTTCCTCGTAATTCCTTTGTCAAAACTGATCCAACGAAATAAAAGATGATCTGGACAAAACCCTTGAAGCTAGGGGAGGCAATGGTCTAGTAGTATTTTTGCTGGACTGTTAATACAGAGACTCTGTTAAAGTTCTGGGGACCCAAGTTTGAATCCCACAATGACAGTGGATGTAATTTTTGAGAATATTTGTCGCACAGGTTGAAGTTCAGGTTGTAAGTTTGCTCGCTAAGCTGGCAGGTTTGTTTTCAGACATTTCATCACCATGCTTGGTAACATCAGTGAGCCTCTGGTGAAGCACTGGTGTGCTATCCCACTATTTGGGTGTCTTGGTCTCTTAAGGTGGATGTTATCATTTCCAGTTCTTTTTCGGAGGTTGGTAAATGGGGTCCGAATTAATGTGTTTGTTGATAGAATTCTGGTTCGAATGCCAGGCCTCGAGGAATTCCTGTGCATGTCTCGGTTCAGCCTGTCCAAGGATGGACACATTGTCCCAATCGAAGTGGTGTCCTTCTTAGTCTGTAAGTAAGGCTACTAGTGATAGTGGGTCATGTCTTTTGGTGGCTAGTTGGTTTTTGTATATCCTGGTGGCTAGGTTTCTGCCTGTTTGTCTGATATAGTGTTTGTTACAGTCTTTGCATGATATTTTGCAAATTACATTTGTTTTGCTGGTTGTTGGTATAGGGTCCTTTAGGTTAATTAGTAGCTGTTTGCATGTTGGTAGGTTTGTGGGCTACCTTGACGGCAAGGGGGCGGAGTAGCCTGGTAGTCTTGTTAGAGATGTTTTTGATGCATGGTAGTGTGGCTAGAGTTTCTGGATGCGTTGTGTCTTGTTGTTTAAGCAGCAATGGACTGTTTATCAGGTCAGGCAGCATCCGAGGAACAGGAAAATCGACGTTTCGGGCAGAAGCACTTCATCAGGCATGACTGTGCTTTTCCAGCACCACTCTAATCGGTACTCTAATCTCCAGCAACTGCAATCTTCACTTTTGCCCTGCATTCTCCTTGAAGATACTATATTAGGTATTTTTCTTCTGCTACTTGTAGTTTCTGGGTGCTGCAGTGTATTGTGGCCCATTTAAATAATGTCCTGATGCAGGTCTGTTTGTGGGTGTTGGGATGATTGCTTCTGTAATTAAGTATCTGGTTCTGGATTAGTGGTGCTGGAAGAGCACAGCAGTTCAGGCAGCATCCAAAGTGCAGCGAAATCTGCACTTTGGATGCTGCCTGAACTGCTGTGCTCTTCCAGCACCACAAATCCAGAATCTGGTTTCCAGCATCTGCAGTCACTGTTTTTACCTAATTAAAATATCTGGTCTGTGCACGTTGCTTTCCTGCAGACATTGGTCTGCAGTTCTCCATTAACTGTTTCTTCCACTAGGATATCTAGAAAGGGGAGTCTGTTGTTGTTATTCTCCTCTCCTTTTGAGAAATTTATACCAGTAAGGATGTTGATGTTGTAGGTTTTCTCTAATTTGTTCCGTTTTGTGATGACAAAAGATAGTGGACCCAAAGTTTGGGGTGGATCATGGGGAGGGCTGTTTGTTTGAGTCTCTGCATTACTGCTTCTGCTAATATGCCTAATATTGGTGATTCTATGGGTATTCCATTGATTTGTTTGTAGGTCTTGTCGTCATTGAAGGGGGCGTGGTTAGTGAGGCACTGAAAACTGAAATACCTAGAAGACTCATGCCATTCCATCCATTCCACCCAGGGATTCCTGATCAAAGAGACCAAGATAGAAGAGGCTGAAATAACTGTCTTCTCTGACGTAACAGCCCTGTTCACATCAATTAACATCAGCCTGGCCAAAGAAATACTGACCGCACTACAAGGCAAACTAAGGACAAGCACCAACTTCATCAGCAAGGACAAACATCCTCAAGCTAGTTGACCTGTGCCTCACTAACCACTTCACCTTCAATAAGACAACCTATAAACAAATCAACGGAACACCCATGGGATCATCAATATTAGGCTTCTTATCAGAAGCAGTAATGCAGAGACTCGAACAAACAGCCTTCCCCACAATCCAACCCAAACTTTGACCGCTACGTAGATGACGCCTTTGTCATCACAAAACAGAACCAATAGAGGAAACCTACAACATCAACATCCTTACTGGCCTAAATTTCACTAAAGCGGAGGAGAACAACAATAACAGGCTCTTCTTTCTAGATGTCACAGTGGATCAAATAGTTAATGGAGAACTGCAGACCAGTGTCTACAGGAAAACAACACACACAGACCAGATACTTAACTACAGAAGCAATCACCCAGAAACAGAGCTACATCAGGACATTTAAAAGGACCACAATATACTGCAGCACCCAGGAATTATGAGAAGAAAAATACCTATACAGCATCTTCAAGGAGAACGGATACCTGATAAGCACAATCCGCTGATACTTAAACAACAAAGCTGAAAATGTGTTGCTGGAAAAGCGCTGCAGGTCAGGCAGCATCCAAGGAACAGGAGAATCGACGTTTCGGGCATAAGCCCTTCTTCAGGAATGAGGAGGGTGTGTCCAGCAGGCTTAGATAAAAGGTAGGGAGGAGGGACTTGGGGGAGGGGCATTGGAGATGCGATAGGTGGAAGGAGGTCAAGGTGAGGGTGATAGGCCAGAGTGGGGTGGGGGCTGAGAGAACAGGAAGAAGATTGCAGGTTAGGAGGGCGGTGCTGAGTTCGAGGGATTTGACTGAGACAAGGTGGGGGGATGGGAAATGAGGAAACTGGAGAAATCTGAGTTCATCCCTTGTGGTTGGAGGGTTCCTAGGCGGAAGATGAGATGCTCTTCCTCCAACCGTTGTATTGTTATGGTCTGGCAATGAAGGAGTCCAAGGACCTGCATGTCCAACGCCCCTTCCCCAAGTCCCTCCTCCCTACCTTTTATCTTAGCCTGCTGGACACACTTTCCTCATTCCTGAAGAAGGGCTTATGCCCGAAACGTCGAATCTCCTGTTCCTTGGATGCTACCTGACCTGCTGCGCTTTTCCAGCAACACATTTTCAGCTCTGATCTCCAGCATCTGCAGACCTCACTTTCTCCACTTAAACAACAAACCCAAACAACAAGACAACACACTCAAACTCGAGCCACACCACTATACAAAGACATCTCGGAGAAGTCTACCAGACTACTGCAATCCCATGGCATCATGGTCATCCATAAACCTACTAACACACAAACAGCTACTGATTAATCTAAATGACCCTATAGCAACAACCAGTAAAACGAATGTAATTTGCAAAATATCATGCAAGGACTGTAAGAAACACTATCAGACAAACAGGCAGAAAACTAGCCACCAGGATACACGAACACCAACTAGCCACCAAAAGACATGAGAAAGTGAGAACTGGAGATGTTGGAGATCAGAGTGAAAAAGTGTGGGGCTAGAAAAGCACAGCCGGTCATCAACCCTCATTCCTGATGAAGAGCTTATGCTCGAAACGTCGACGCTCCTGCTCCGCAGATGCTGCTTGACCAGCTGTGCTGTTCCAGCACCGCACTCTCCGACTAAAAGACATGACCCACTATCACGAGTATCCTGACATACAGATGAAGGAGGACACCACTTCGACTGAGACAACACTTCCATCCTTGGACAGACTAAACAGACACGCACAGGAATTCCTAGAGGCCTGGCATTCAAAGGGAACTCAATCAATAAACACGTTGATCTGGACCCCATTTACCAATCTCTCAGCAAAAGACCCAGAAATGACATCACCTATCTTAAGGGACCAAGACACACAAGTAGAAAGCGGGACAGAACACCAGTGCTTCACCGGAGGCTCACTGATGACATTACCTATCGGTGTAGAATCATCTGAAAGCAAACCTGCCAGCTCAGCAAGCAAACTTACAACATAGCAGATGGTTGAATTTGAATTCAATAATCAAACAAAATCTGGAATTCAGAGTCTAATCACAGAATTGTTACTGTGTGAAAATAGGCCATTTGGCCCAAAAAGTCCAGTCTGAAGAGTAACCCACCCAGACCCATTCTACTACCCTATTATCCTACATTTACTCCTGACTAATGTACCTAACCTACACATCCCTGAACAACATGGGCAATTTCACATGGGCAATTCACTAACCTGCACATCTTTGGACTGTGGGAGGTCACTGGAGCACATAGGAAACCCACACAGACACAGGGAGAATATGCAAACTCCACACACAGTTGTCAGAGGCTGGAATCGAGTCTAGGTCCCTGGCGCTTTGTGGCAGTAGTGCTAACCACTGAGCCACCATGCCACCCCAATGACCCCTGAAACTATTATTGAATGTTGGAAAACCCATCTGGTTCACTAATGCCCTTTAGAGAAGGAAACTGCCATTTTTATCTGGTCTGCACTCCCTGTGACTGCTGACTTTTAACTGTCCTCTAGAATGGGCAACAAAAACTGGCATGGCCAACTAAACCTTCATTCCAGTGAATGAATAACAAGAAAAAAATAATAATTTTTATGCTAATAACCCAGTAAAGAACCCACCGGAAGTAGAAGTGTGTTGGTTTAAGTGCACGCTAGTCACTAAGTAGCTTAAAAAGCATCAAGAGTTGGCATTACTAGCGCATCGAACCAGTTACACAGTAAGTGCAGTTTTTACATGTTTTATAAGATATTAATATTAAATTATACATAAGACGTGTTAACTGAAATATTCAACTCCCAAGTTTGTTCCCATTAACTCAATGTCACAAGGTGACCATTGCTATCAAAAGGACTACTGATTCTGCATTAGGCCCATCCTGTCCTGGTTGACAAATAAAAAGCCGCTCAGCCCCAAATAAACACACTCTAGCTCTTGATGCATAGCCCTGTAACTTACTGCATTTCAAAAGCAGACCCAAATATTTTATGATGTAATGGAGACTTCTACCTGTACAACCCTTTTAGGTTGCAAAGCCCCACCACTATCTTGGTGACAAAAAACCATTTCAATATTCCTAAACTATTAATTTAAAATTTCTTCCCCAAAATAATAAACGGTCTTTCCTATCAATCCTGGTGAGACCCCTCACTTTTGTACACCTTCTATTAAATCTGTCCCCTGACCGCCTCTGTTGCAGAGGAAACAGATGCAGCCTTCCAATCCCAATTCATAACTAAAAGGACTCCAGCTCTGGCAACATTTTTGTAAACCTTATCTTTACTTTCATTTCTATGTCATGCAAGTGCTACCTATTGAATAATCTAGAATTGATGAGCTAATTTCCAAATGAAATACTTGGCTTTCATCCCTTGCCACCATCCTGCATGATTTAAAATCAATTCTCATATGGAAACACCAGTCCACAGATTGCCTGATAATCTCTCACCTGGAGGTAAGAATCCTTACAGGTAGGAAATCACATTCTTATGTCCTAAATAGCTAGTCTCTACTTTTCAACTTTACAGACCTGAAATAGGAAAGGAGAAAGTGAACTCCAGCATCTGCAGTCCTCAGAGCTGAAAATGTGTTGCTGGAAAAGCACAGCAGGTCAGGCAGCATCCAAGGAGAAGGAGAATCGACGTTTTGGGTATGAGCCTTGAAGAAGGGCTCATGCCCAAACCGTCGATTCTCCTTTTCCTTGGATGTTGCCTGAGCTGCTGCACTTTTCCAGCAACACATTTTCAGCTCTGAAATAGGAAAGGCAAAACACCAGACACCTAAACAAAAACAATTTCTTCACATAACCCTGTTCCCAAAAATATTAAATCACTTCACAATTTGTTGATTATTTCCTCATCCAACACTAACTGCCCTCCTCCCTTCTCTCTACTTCAGGGCCGTACTTTGCATCTAAAAAGAGAGAGAGTCTAGAATTACATTACTAGCAAAAAAAAATGTAAAGCTACGCATCAGATCTAGTACTGTCCACATTCTTTTTTATTTATTCACGGGGATGAGGGTGTCACTGGCTAGGCCAGCATTTATTGTCCATCTCTAATTGCCCAGAGGGGAATTAAGAGCCAACCACATTGCTGTGGACCTGGAGTCACACATAGGCCAGGTTATCAGATTCCCAAATTCCAGATTTTTATTGAATTTAAACTTGACCACCTGCCCTGGTAGATTTCAGATCTGGGCCCCCAGAATATTACATTAGGTTTTAGGATTACCAGTCCAGCAATAATATCACTAGGCCATCACCTCCCTACATAATGGCACAGGAAACGTTACAAGCATTTAAAATAAAGTGCTCGTCAAGAATTCACACAGTTCAATAATACATTTAAAATATCATTATGTTAAAATGATATTACATGGACAATGATGAAGTCCTTCAAAATATAAAATCATTCCAAATATTAATCTCTAGAATACGAAATCACTAGCTCATTTGGCAGTTCATTAGCTGAAGCTTTAACCTATGATACATACAGAAATTTAATTCTGTTCTTTTTCTTGTTAAAGTGTCCATCTGTGACGGAAACACAATATCCAAACTTGAACATGAACACAGATTGCCTCTAGTGAAGGCTACTCACGAGGACTTGGACTGCGGCATTCTGAATCAATAATAGTTTGTGGAGAGTATTAAAGATTAGAATTAAGGTGTGGATTGGAGGACTTTGGACTCAGCCGGAAACTGATGTTCTAAGTCTAGATTAGGGGATTTAGCAACAACATATAGGTGGTAATACAGTGGTGGTGGGAGGTAGAGGTGGATACATACATTTTTTGAAATAGAAAGTATTTTTATTAAGCAGGTGTGGAGACAATAGCAAACTGCAGGTTTATCATCGTGCCAAATTCAGTCACCATAAACATTGAAGACAAGGCCACCCCTGGGAATCCACTCTGAGCAGGTGAAACAGCGTAAGAGACATCACTGATCCCTGCACCCAAACCCTCCCCCAAAACCTCTGGATAATGCCATATTTGTCAGTTAGAAATCCCTGTTGGCTAAAAGATGACAATCAAGAAATCATATGGGAGAAAATTCTGCATGTCGTAATGCAGTGTGTCCTCATGCAAGCCATCAGCAGCAACTATCATTAGTTCTTTATTTTAAATTCGAACACGTTAAAATTCTAAAATATGAATGATTTGTTTTAAGCAAATCAATTGGCCGTCATGTATTAATTCATTGCAGTATTTATTTTAAAATTATATACACTGCAGCAAGGATTTTTTTGGCCTAATTGATTTTTTTTTATATACTAACCTCCAAGAATTTAAAAATATGAAAATCAAGATGAAATCATTACACAAATCAACATGAGAAAATGCCAAGATTAATCTTTGAAGATTACAAATTATTTATAATTTTAGAATGTTACAGAGCCTCTTATGATTGGAAGATGGCTCGGGTTGCAATTCCTGCTGCATAGACATTCATTAGGGCAATTTTTTCTGAGGCGGAAGGGGGAAGAGAGAGAATGGAAGTCAAAAATGACCAAAATAAATGACCCACAGGTTAAGTGAAAACAGAATAGCAAAACCATTTATATATAACAATTTAGATTTCATTTTTTAAGTTTCAATTCTATGGCTGCTAACAAGGTCATTCCAGATGCACGAGGCTCACCAGGGAACTTCTGCAGCCTATCCATTCACAGTCGTCATCACAACTGAACGTTGAAGCTCTGCACACACCCATGTTTCACTGAAAAGCAGCAGTGAAAATACTAACCAAATATCTCTCTGTCTCCCAGAAGGGCAGCTACCATCATAACTAAGGATAGCTCACTCACCACAAACCACGAATCCCAGGCCTAGCTGATTACATTACTTAAGTTCGTAGTTTTGATACTGGTATCTAACACACAGGATTTGCCATTTTATCATGCTGCAATCAATAGAACAGCTCAAAAATTGAGAGGGGTTTTTATACAGTTATTTATGTTGTTGTCTCTGACTGCAAATTGGTAAATGATAAGCATGAATTGATCAGCGTCAAGAAAAATTACAACTAAATTTGGAAAGGGCTAAATTGCAGTCATTCAATTAAATTTTACTGACAACATGGTCTTAAAATAATGCAGTTGATAAGCAGATTAAAAGGAACCTTCTTAAAATAAGAGCAGAACACAATTTCTAATATCACCTCAATTCTGACCTCTTAATGCCTTGTGATACAAGGCGATATATCCCTCCACAATAGTTCACTGAATCACGAACATAAACAACTCCCCTCACCCCACCCCATAAAAGTACACTTCAACATAATAAACCAGAAGTCAACCTTTTGGATGCATACCACAAACATGTGCTTCATGCAATGGATACCCAACATGTCAAGACATATTCCACATATATTCAAAAAGGGGGAGGAGAAGGGTTCAGATAGAGTTTGTAGACTTGAAGTCACTGTTTAAATACAGAGTGCATCATGCTCATTAAAAGCAGAAATCACTACATCCGTGAATGTACTATGTTTAATGTCAGCATATACATGCTCCTTAACTGAAGAAAGAAACAAACAAACCCACTCACTTTTTTTTAAAAAAGCCAAACAATTTTTTTCTTCTATTTCAGCTACTAATCCATCTAGATTTTTAGGAATGGAAAACAGAATGAGAATTTAATGTTCAAAATTAATCAATAACACATTATCCAGATACAGTTGTATCTTTATCACTCCTATACAATAGGAGTTAAGTCTTAACACTGGATTCCCTTGAAGGTGTTAAAATCTTAGTCTGCAAAAAGCATTTTAAATAATTCTGTGCTTTATGTTAGAGGTGATAGCAATACATTTATACAACTAAAAATTCAGATTTTAAAAAATTAGAACAGCAAAGCACTGAAAAAGAGATACATTTCCTTAACGTTCCTTACAAAATCCTACAAAATGTTAAAATTCATTCTGGGAAGAGAAAGATGTCATTCATTTCTAAACAACGAAAAACGAAATTAGTTCTTCAACACATTTTGACACATGGCACAGTCAGCTACATCAAGTATTCTACAAATTTTTTATTCCTTTGGCTGTTCTGAAAATACATGTACGAAACAAAAACTAACAAAAAAAAAATCCCCCCTGAAATATTTCCAACGAAATAAATGCTTGGAGGCCAAAATCAGAGAGAAAGAGCAGGCTTAGAATACAAATTAAGGATCCATTCAACGGGAAGAAAAAAAAACTGAGGATGGAAGCAAAGAGAGAGAGAGAGATGAGAAAGAAAAGAAAATATCTCCCTACCTTTGCTTTCTCTCCACAAGATGAGAGAAATAATAGATATAGATTTGTTCCTGGGGATTTTTTTTAAAATTAATGGTCAGCAGACATCTTGTTTTCCTCAGGAATCACAGGACAGATTTGGAGGAGAGGGAATGTGTGTGGATTAAAGTGATGTGGGTTTTTTTTTCCCTCAACCCTCTCTTTTGCTTTCTCTTCGCTCTCGGTCCTCTTGCAAATCTATGACCGGACAGAAATGGCGGATATTTCTCCCGTACTCTTCCCCTTCAACAACTTTTTCTCTCTGCTGCTGCTGCTGCTGGATCCCCCCCAGGAGCAGACATCGCTCATGATGCTTCTCAGGCCGCCATGGAGGCGCACTGATTCGACGGGTCAGGTGATATCTCCTCCTCCAAGGGACAAATATATTTTTCTTTCCTCCTCCTCCCCGATCCTCAAACAATTAGTCAAACATCAACAAAAATCCACCTCCGCACACACCATTCAATAGGCCACGCCCGACTTCCACTCAAAAATGTCGACCGAAAGCCGCTGCCGCCACAAATTTTCCCCTCAAAATAAAAAGAACTGGCCTCACGACAATAAGATTTTTTTTTCCTCCCCTTCCCCCTCTCTCTTCTTCTCCACCTTCGTAATTTGCCCTCCCAACCAAACTTGCTGGTTTCATTTTTTTTAAATCCCCGCCCTCCCTTTCTCCGTCTCCATTGGTCGGTCTCCAGGGAGAGACCGTTTTTATTGCGCTTCCCTCACGTCAATCAGCCTCGGGCGTCCACCCAGCACGTTAGGTTGTAGGCCGCCAGCTGCGGGCGGGCGGGCGAAGGAGAGCGGTAGGAAGTGGACGGCGGCGGCGATGCCGCCGGGCCGGAAGTGGTGCGCGACCCAGGGTGCCGGGAAATGTAGTCTCTTGTCTCCCCAGCTGAGCGAAGCTGTTGCATTATTTAATCCATTCGGCACCGCAATGAATTGCAATGCAATTGTCTTCCTTGGTAGGGGCGACATCCTAATGTCGATGGTCAGTAATAGGCTTGCTTAACGTGGCTGGAATCAAGAGACAACTGGAGAGTCACATTCGTGATCTGAAGCGTCGTTTGTGTTTTATAAAATAACATCTCCCGGCAGAAAATCTTTCCTTTTAACACCCCAAAGGGGGTGCATTGTCATAGATTTGATTATGGTGTACTTGGGAGAGGGGGGAGGAGGCGATAGGGAGTGGGTGGAAAGGACTACATTTCCCAGAGTGCCTTGGGGAGGTCTGCGCATGCGTAGTGGCGTGCTGCGGGTTCTGACAGTCAGTGGTGACTGAGAGGGGGGAAGAAAAGTGTCGCCTCTGAAATAAAACATCATATGTCCCGGTAAAAGAAAAGAAATAAACACCCATAAAACACAGTAGTTTATAAGAAGAAAACCACCCCCAAAAGCAGAGTCGTAATGGTAAGTGGTTATATTTCTCATTCCCCCCCCCTCACATTTCGAAATGCAGGATGAGGCCTAACCTGAGCCCAGCTTTGAAGGGTTTTCTGTAAATAATAAAGATAACCCAACTGAACTAACGTAGAGGCTGTTGAATCGTTCAAAACGTAAAACTTAGCATTCTAATGTTTGCTTGGGTATCTTACAGCAATGGAGGTGAATAATTATAATAAAATAGAGGCCTTGTCGCTTGTTTCTTGCCAAAAGCACCCACTGAGTATTTTTATGTTGTAACAGTAAAAAGCGGTGCAGATATAATTGAGTTTATGCATTTTCAAAAGAGCAGGGGTTTTTATTTTAAGGTTGTAACCATAACTGACAGGTTATAACAATCAGCTTGAACAGGTTTGGGACTCCTTTCTTCAGATAAAAGGGGTTGTGCGACCTGATAAAAGCCTTCATAATTGTGAAAAGTTTTGTCAGGGCAGATGGAGAGAAAGTGGTCCCACTTATTGCTGAGATGAGATCAAGTGGGTCATATTTAAATAAGGTGGTCACTAATAATCCAACAGGAAAGTAGCTTTGCCCAGAAACTGGTGAGAATGTTGAACTCCCTTTCAGGAGAAGGGTCACTGGACCCGAAATGCTAAATTTGATTTTTCTCCACAGATGCTGCTGCGTTTTTCCATCAATGTATGTTTTTGTCAGTTTCAAAAGGTCACACCCAAAACATTGACTTCTCTACCTTCTGATGTTGCCTAGCTTGCTGTGTTCTTCCAGCCTCCAGCTCGTCTACTTTCATAGGCCATAGCTGAGAATAATTAAATGAAATTCAATAAGAATGTGAGGACAAAGGAATTGAAGGAGATATTGATACATTTAGATGAGAAAGGATTCAATGAGCCTTGAATTAGATTAGATTACTTTCAGTGTGGAAACAGGCCCTTCGGCCCAACAAGTCCACACCGACCCGCCGAAGCGCCTACATACCCCTACATTTACCCCTTATCTAACACTAGGGAAATTTAGCATGACCAATTCACCTGACCTGCACATCTTTGGACTGTGGGAGGAAACTGAAGTACCCAGAGGAAACGCACGTAGACACGAGGAGAATGTGCAAACTCCACACAGTCAGTCGCCAGAGTCGGGAATTGAACCCGGGTCTCTGGCGCTGTGAGGCAGCAGTGCTAACCACTGTGCCACCGTGCTGCCCACTGGTGTAATGGAGTGTAAACCCTGAGTATAATCCTGTTGGGGAGAATGGCCATTATCTGTGTTATGCGTTGCAAGTCCAAAATGAACACAAAATGCTAGAAATACATTAGATTTTGTTTTTAGGGAATGGATTTGTCAAACAGGCCCACAATAAAATTGATTTCTTATTGTTTTATTTTGGCTGTGATATTTTAATTATGCCTCCATAAAATAAAGGATAGCTTGCAAGTTTGTTTTTCTCCATCTCAAATTTGTGAATCGACTTGAGGGCATCTGAAGAAGACTAGTTAATGTTTTGAGGCTAGACTCCACCTCTGAATTTTAGGACCAGGGATTAGTCTTATCTTTTCCTTCGGATCTCTATATATCCAGCATATCTTGCAAGGAATAAAATAAATTTAATGTTTTGGAAGGGAAAGACCAGGATAAGTGAAAAGTTCTAATGTGTACTATTTTCACAAAGAAGCAACTAATTGATTTAATAGCCAATTAATAGATTTGAAAACAGCGTAAAGATGTATAACTAACTTTAAAACATAGGCAAAGATACCTCCATTTAGGAGACAGGTACATGGAATTTGGAAGGTCAAAAGAATGAGAGTATCCACAAGAATTTGTACTACAAGGAAAAAGGGTGTTGATTGCTTAGGAAGTCTATTCTATTAGACCCAAGTGTTGCCATGAAGGAAACAATGGAGAAACCGTAGGTTCTCTGATCTTCCAGGTAATTCAAATAAGGCAGAAGGATTGAACGTATTCTTTTTGTTTGCAGAGAATGGGCCCTTGTATATATGAGAGTATGTATCTATGAGCTCAACTGGTAATCTTAAATTGGATTTTAAAAGAGCTTGAGAACAATCAGGAGTTCAGCAATTGTTGCCAATTGCAAACTTACAATAGAGAACAATAAATGTTTTGGGATTTGCAATTGCAGTGTGTAATCTGCCTTTTGCAAACCATCAATGGTGGCCCCCAGTCAGCACCATTTTCTCCTGTAGCATATATTTTGCTTTGATTTTTTTGAAACTGGCATTCTTATGTTTCTTCTGACATGGGTAAGACACAATAAAAAAAGACAGGAAATGGCATCACCACCAGCCCAAGCATATAAATAGAAAGCAGACTACATCACCAGTGCTTCATTCAGAGGCTCACTGAAGATGTTACCTAGTATGGTGACGAAACATCTGAAAACAAACCTTCCATATCAGCGAGCAAACCTACATCCATTGCACACAAGTTTTCTCATGTTTATCTACCTCCTCTCAGCCTTTCAATCTACTTCACTGATCCCTTCGCTCCAATGCACTCCTGAAGTGTCCATTTGAAAACATCTAAATACTTGCCTCAATTATTTCCTGTAATTCATTTTTGTTGCAGTATGGCATTGCTAGCGAAACCAATGTTTATTTCTCATCCCTGATTATACTTGAGAAGATAATGGTGAGTTGCCACCTTGTGCCACTGCAGTATACATGGTGGAAATACACTCGCATTCTGTTGGAAAGGGAGCTGTAAAACTCCTAGTGACAATGAGGCAATGGTGTACGTGAGTTGGAGCGGGGTGTGACTTGAGAGTGAGAGTTGCAGGGTAGTATGCCAGTCGCCCTTGTTTTCCTAGGCAGTAGCAGCCATGGGTTTGGAATATACTGTCTACTGTGCCAATGAAGAACATATAATATTCTTGCTGACATTTCCATTGAGTGTAGACCAAAAATGTCAGAGTGAGGATGTTGGAGATCCAAGTATTGAGCCAGTTGGAACTGGAGAGGTTCAATGATATAATTTTAACAGGTATTACATAAAATAGTCACTGGGTGAGCTCAACCAGGAATTTAAAATTTGCTGTTCTAGAGCAATAACATTTGGACTAACCAAAGTAAGAGTCAAGTTTTCATATCGAACCTAATGGCTGATTAGTGAAACGGTTCTGCAGAGATGTGCACAGTTAAAGGTACCACATCCATAAGCATTAGTTGTAACCAGTCTGTTAATCAGCACCATGCTTGTTTGCCTCTGCAAGCATCTTAGCCAACTTCTCCTTTAAATTGAAGTCTGTTATTATTATAGGAACAATTTTTCATTTTATTTTCAAATACTTTCCTAAAACTGAAAAGTTTGTTTTTTTGCCTTGCTTCCACGTGGAATTTCAAACTGTTGCTGCATGTGGGCAACCTGCACCTTCCTCTGCTCTGTAACCAGATGTAGGGATTGTGCAGCTTTTGAATTTCGGTAAAATATTTGATTTTCCTCTATCCATAAGGAAAACATCTCCTTTTGAGGGATTATCAGAGATCAGGAAGCTTCATCTGGGGAATTGTCAGACCTCTTACCTTCACAGTTCATTTGCATTTCTTGAAAAGGCAAAGTAGCCATGATTATAACCTTATTCTCTGCCAGTGTGATGGGACCTTGGCAAAAGGGTGATATGTGGTTGATCTGTATATATGCTTATTCTGTCCCATGCTGCATATATAGTCAGCTGGAATATCTACATTGCCTTGAAATTACTGTCCTCAGATTTCTTCTTGTTTCTAGGAGAAGTTCTGCATTTTCTTCTGCCCAGTTACAAACATTAAGAATAAATTTGACTTCATCCTAGGCCCAATTTGTCTTCAAGTGGATGTGATCGTCCACTGTTTCATATTCCTGGTATCTGGGATGACGGAATTATCCTATAATGAGATGTTATGGGGAATTGGTCTGTATTCCCTAGAGTTTAGAATAACAAGTGATGATCTTGTTGTAGTATATGTAATTCTTTGGGGTTAAAACAACAGAGATGCTGGGAGGCTGTTGCCCTAACTGGGAATTTTGGCGGTCATAAACTTAGAATAACGAGGCAACTATTTACAAAAATAAAGAAATTTTTTCAATCAGTTTTTTTCAGATTATTAATATTTGAAATTCTGTTCCCAAGAGAGCTGAAGGTGTAAAGTAGTTGAGTACATTCAAGACAGAGATCTGTAGACTTCTGGAATTTCAGGGAAAACCAAATGTGGGAGTTATCAGTCATGATTTTATTCACTGTACCTGCATGGACTGCGAAAGACCACAAGGTAATCATCTTCTCCTCAGGATAGATTAGAAGATGGACAACATCAAACACCCATGTCCCATAAATTAGTGTATGCTTAATAAAAGCAGTTCAGTAATCCTTTCTTGGGGACAATTGAATTGAAGAGGACGTGTGCAATGCAAAACAGCCAGTATAGGCACAATCACTGAATGGCCTCCTTCCGTGGTGTATGGCTGAGTTACATGTTTTGATTTGCACATGGTGGTGAATAATCCTGGAATCCCCCACTCTCGTAAACCTCTTAAAGGATTGTGATTCATTCATGGGATATGAGTATCACTGGCTGCACGGTATTTATTGCCTATCCCCAGTCGCCCTTTCTCTGGTGGTGAGCAGCTTTCTAGAACTGCTGTATCCGTTGAGTGTAGATACAACTGCAGTGCTGTTAGGGAGGCATTTAGCTCCACAGTATTGTCAAGTCTGCCTTGGGGTTGCATTTGTTGATAAACTGTCAATATTTTTCAGGTTGGAGTATAAATTTTATTTGTATAGCTGAAGTCATTTTGAATAAATTCAATTGCTTTACTTGAATTTATTTTGAATTTGCAGTGGGAATGTACATTTTGTAAATGGATGCCCATTTTCACCATATACTTCAACAGCTTGGGTAACTCTATATTCCAGAATGATTTGGGATTATCTCTAATGTAATACCTCATTGTATTTTCATTTCCAAATGCAAGTATAAGTCTTGCTCAGTCTAATATAATTTAAGTATTCTAGTTCCAGGCTAAAATGGTGAGGTTCACCTTTGTTTCCAAAGCATAAGAGCACAAAGCTGACTATTAGTCAATAGAGTCATGGAAAGGAGATGCCATAGAAGTATCCTGCTGAGGTCTTAGTTGATGCAGAATCATCGGGGACAGTTGATGCTGGATTTTAAAAACGAAAAAGCATTATGTTCACACATCATAACCTGATTCTTTAAAAAAATGTTCACTAAATTAAATATTGATGTGTCTTTTTTTCTGAAATTCAGAAATGGACTGTTAATTCATTTTATTCCAAAAGTGGGTGGAAATAATTTAAAAAGTTTTAACTAAAATGGAATCCATTTCCAGGGCTATTTTTTTAAGGATGTTGTTGCTTTTCCTGAGGATTTCCTAGTTTTAAACAGTATTCTCCCACCCTACATTACCAACCACCAGCCTAATTAGAGACTTCAGCAGCATTGTGTCCTGGGCCCCTGAGTTAGCAGACAGGACTTCCTGATCAGTGCCAACACTTAATGGAAATATTTGAATGGAAAGAAGAGCTGGCTAATGCTTTTACTTAAAAATTAAGGACCTAAGCTATTAGCCAATTCTTGTACTTGCAAATGTGTAAACGTTTTTTTTCAGCATAGCCAAAACCAAATGCCATGTTGAATTAACCAATTCAGAATAATCAAATATTGTAGTTGTTGACAGCAGCACAGTTATTCTTTAAATGAATGTCATGGGTGTTTAGTGTGTCGTTACTTTTGGCCAAATGAATTTTAGAGTCGTAGAATCCTAGAGTTATACAACACAGAAGCAGACCCTTCGGTCCAACTTGTCCATGCCAACCAGATATCTTAACTAAATCTGTCCATTTTGCCAGCACTTGGCCCGTATTCCTCTGTACCCTTCCTATTCATGTACCCATCCAGATGCCTTTTAACTGTTGTCATTGTACCCACCTCCACCACATCTTCTGGTAGCTCATGCACCACCCTCTGCATGAAAATGTTGACCCTTAGATCCCTTTTAAATCTTTCCCCTCTCACCTTAAATCATACCTTCTAGTTCTGGATTCCCCCACCCCAGGCAAAAGACCTTTTTCTATTTACCCTATCCATGCCCCTCATGATTTTATAAAACTATACGATCACCCCTCAACCTCTGGCGCTCCAGAGAATATAGCCCCAGCCAGTGACTCTTAATTGAGGTGTGATATAGCTGCATGCCAAAAGGAGTTAAAAAGAGGGGAGCCAATTTATCTCTCCTTACTTAGTTAAAGCAACTTTCAAAATTAAAAATCACACAACACCAGGTTTAATGGAAGCACTAGCTTTTAGAGCGCTGCTCCTTCAGGTGATTGCGGAGTATAAGGTCGTAAGACCTTATAGCAAAAGTTTACAGCGTGATGTAACTGAAATTATATATTGAAAAAGGCTGGATTGTTTGTTAAGTATCTCATCTTTTAGAATGAGCATATTCGTTTCAGTTCTTTCATATGTAAATCGTAGAACTTTTTTAAAGTTACATTCTCAAGTGAACTTTAACAATTGGTGTCATGTCGGCCCAGATAATGCAGTTAAGGTATGAGGCGCCCGATGTGAGATTGTTTTTGCCACAATATTCAGACTGATTCTGATCTAAAAACCGGATTCTTACATGGATCACAGAATCTTACATGGATTCATGCAGTTTTTGAGCAAAATAAACTGTAATTTTTAGTTTGTTGAAAGCTGTACATTTATCAGAAAACAAACAGTCAGTATCAGAAGTCAAGTGGGAATGCAGAACAGACTGATTGATTGATTGTAATCTGGCAGTTAAAGGGTGATTTACCAGGTTGGACTTAATGATGGATCTTCAAAATTATTGTGCTTGAATGTTTTTAAACAATGAGACGTTACCAAAACTTCTCAGCTTGCACCTCACCAGGGCAAACATAAGAATTTAAAATTTCCACTGAGTAGTTTACCATGGAGAAAACAATAGAGTGGATTTCCTATGCTTCTAGATCATTTTTTTAAAAATGCAAGGCTTGAATGTATTCATTTTGCTTGCATTGAATTAATCCCAGAGTATGACTGCATTTTCTTCTAGCAAGTCGAAATGAGCCATATAACAGGCCTGACTCATTTTAATTTGGTTGTTTATATAGTTGTTAGCACACTCAGGGTTGTTGAGCAAGTGCTGCCCATTCATGCAATCACTTTGAATAAAAGATTGGGTTTGACAAGTTCAGGATGGTTGAATACTACCTGGAGTCTGGCTGTTCCAAAGAACCCAAAAGGAGGTGATTCAACGGGCCAATCATTGGGACAAGCAGCCTTTCTACCCAGAATTGTACTTGCATTGAAATGCATGCTTGATAACGCTGAATTATGTGGAAGGCGGAGTTATGTTTTGAACTGATATCAGCACCCTGTTGATGGAAGACAACATTTGCATTGCCACTGCATTGTAACAGCTTTAAGCAGCTTGCTTAACCAGTTGTTCAAATAATTACTCAAGTAATGAGAGAGAAAAACCCAGTGATCAGAATCAAATATCAGGATGTAGAGGTGCTTAATCTAAAAACTTCCACTTCAACCTAACCAATTATTCTCAAGCCCAACCAGAAAGATGTCACGCAATTTATGTGGATAGATAGTGAAAGCTTCATATGGAAATAATTTTTTAATAACGTTAACAGCATAATGCCTTTCTACCTTGAGAATGAAAACATGAGGCGGTAGAAGTAATGCTTCAGCTACACAAAGCACCCAGTTAAGTCACACCTTACAGTGCTTTGTGTGGTTCTGGGCACCAAACCCAGGAGGGATGTTACGCCTTTGAGAGCATAGGTGTACCAGAATGACTTTCGCACCTTAAGGGTTAAAGTACAAGAAATCTCAAAATCTAGTGCTGTTTTCCGCAGGACTTAGAACAGTAAAGGAGTGTTTTGATCACAGCTGTCAAGATATTAGGATGAAACAGATGGTTCTCTACTAGTTAGGGAGTTGGGAGCAAGAAGATAAAGTTTAAAAATTAGAGCCAGGCCTTTTAGGCTGGAAATTAGGACCGGGCAGTAGAAATTTGGAACTCTTCCATCAAATTGATGTGAGATCAATTGTTAATTTTGAATAATAGTGAAAGAATTTTGTTCACCAAAAGTATTGAAGGACTTTGGCAAAGGTATCGCTGTAGAGTTCAGTTGCAGATCAGCCATGACCTTTATTGAATGGTAGATCAGGTTCAAAGGGCTAAAAGGCTTACTCATGTTTGTGTGTTGTGGCAGTTATTTTTTTTTTAAATCATCAACATTGCGACATAAATTTTTCTTATGGTGTGAATAAACCGCCCAGTCACTTACATAATTATTAAAATTAAAGATAGGCAAATTAGGTGCATTCGGGCTAAGACAAAGTGACGTCTTAAATGATGAAGTAAAATCCAATCCATTGAAAAATGTTTAAGTAATGACAGTGTTCAGGCATGTATTATCTTAATCTGTAGAATGTTGCACTTAATTAGACACTAAATTCTGAACACCCACAAAGTATTTTACCTAAGGGATTTGAAGGAATAGGGTGTGTGTATGTGCAGTTATTTTGTTTAGGGAGAAGGGTGGGGTTGGTGTCATGTTCAATTAAATATTTCTTTTGAACATGTATTTTTTCCTTAATCTTGTTACAAATGATTAAGAGCATTTCTCAGAGGATTAACCAGCAGGTCCAAGCAATGCAAAATGTATATGTTCATGTTAAAAGGGACAGATGTTGAAATGTTATCACATCTTTCTTGCCGGATAAGGATATGAAGAGAAACGGACCAAAGGGAGATAAATGTGGAACTATGTAATATTGGTTAGCAGAATCCCAAGAGCCTGAATGGCTCAATCCTATCACTCTTGCTGGTCACAAGTATTAGAGTTGCAGAAGTCTCAAATGATTGAGGTCAGAAGTATGAATCTTGATTGATTTCTTCCCACTTCCATGCTGTAGCCAGTTATTGCAATGTTACTGCTGACATGAAATCTTGGGTATTGCATGCAAATGATTGAATTGGAATAGGACTCACTCTAATACAATCTCTGCCTGAAGGGATGACATTCAAAGCTTGTATGGGGAGGATACTGGAGTCCCAACGACATGTTGCTTAATGAATTGCATGGGCAAAGTGTTGTAAGAATGAGTATGATGTTGAAAGTGGCTGTTGCAAGTTGAAAATGTTGTCTAAAACCCATGTCCCAAGGATGTGTTTGCTTTGAATATCTCAAAACTAGAGATGAAGAACAAGACAGACAACATCTGGAATAATTGCCTATTACAGTTCAGAACCTCCAGTCGGTGAGGAAACTGGATTGAAAAACACTCCTAATAAATTCATCTCACTTTCTATATTTATTTTAAAATTTCACTTGGAGGCAATAGATAGCAAGCAGTGGATTGAAGCCCATATTCTAATATTGGGGTTCAGGCAAAGGTTATAAATAATTTGCAGTTCACTGTGCATTTTAATCCCTCAGTCTGATTAAAGCCCTGAGCTCACTCTGTTATTGGACACCCTTGACTTATAATTATTTCCAGATATCCATTAGTTTCTATATAACACATTCCAGCTCAACTTGTTCTTCATGATTAGAAGGGTGGAGTGCAGTGAATGCTATAGACACAAATAGTTTGCTGATGTAACCTGTTCTCCAGCAGCAGAATATCAGAAAGGCAGCAGGTGGCCTTTGGATGAGGAAGTAAACATAAGCAATTGTGAAATATATTAGAGCAGTATCTCTCTATTTTTCTCCCCATTGTGACCCTTTTTGTTTGAGGCTTGAAAATTGCCATGATCTCAGACCAGGGAGGGCTGACATATGGGAGATGATATTTCGACTGCAAGGATTTTTAAGGGAAGAAGTACCTGGCTTTTTACTGGAGTTTTCAGGATAGGAGTAGGCCTCGAAGATCAACCATTTTGGCACACGCATGGCAGCTATTGCTGGCTTGGAGCCTGTAACCTCAAAACTCTGGCTCATAACCCTGATGGGGTTGCAGTACCACTTTGGGAAACCCTGTATTAGAGCAAACCTTGGTATGTCTTGGTAACAAAAAAGAAAGTTTTCATTCTGAATTGCATACTCGTCGATATTTTTCTGTCTGTGAGAGATGATGATGTGCAGCAAATTCACTGGGGGGAATAGTTTCTGAAGGTGCACTTGTACTGATTGGTGAAGAGACCAATGAAGAGAGACAAGCTCTGCTGCAAGAGCCTCATATGAAATGGTTATTGGGTGTTGCTGTAGATGGTTGTTTTTTATCATGCCTATGTGACCACTGATCATCATGGTGACAGTTGCTCGCCCACAGGTGATGTTCCCATTTCCTTCTATCATTAGTTAGTGTCTCCCAGGTATGAAAATTATTACTTAGGGGTCTTCATTGCCATGCTTGTAAGCATCAATGAAGCAGACATAAAGTGTTCTTTTGGGTTTTTGGCTCATTGCCATCCAAAAGGTTCTTGGAAATTCTAAATTTGAAAAGCATTTGATTTGTAAAGGAAAAAAATGATGCCAAAAGTTTGTGTTGGCTGAAGAAGAGAGAACTGTGTCACTCTTACAAACCTGTAATCACTGATAGGCATGTGCCTCCATTTCCACTGCCCTTGTCATGTCATCAACAAATAGCCAAATTTTGTAATACAGAAGAACCTCGATTATCTGAAGGACGTGGGTAGGAAGTATTTCATTCAGTTAATTGAATTCGGGAGAATCAAATGCTGGATAACATGGTTTAGCCAAGCATTGGGATCTTAGGATCTTGCCGTATAGTCCAATATTCGATAATCAAGGTTGCTCTGTAATTATATGGAAAACAGGTCAAAGGCAGGCTGTAGAAAAACTGGTATCACAGTAAGAATATCTGGAGTTGGCCAGAAAAATGCTGCAGTCAGTATGAGTAGATATCAATATATGTCTTAATGTGTCCTGCCTTAACTTAGCGATCTGAGTCAAGTGAACAGTTGAGACCATTTTTGCCCTCAAGGAAAATAAGGAGTCGCCTATTTAAGAAAGGATAAAGTGAGATTTTCTTTTTTTCTGAGGGCAGCAAGTCTTTGAAATTCCCCTCCACAAAAGATGGTGGAAGCAAAGTCCTTGATTATTTTAAGGCAGAGTTAGACAGATGCTTGATAAGCAAGAAGGTGAAAGGATATTGGGAGGAGGCAGGAACATTAAGTAATCAAATCAGCTGTGACCTGACTGAATGGCAGAGCAGGCCCATGGTGCCACATGGCCCACTCCTGCTCATAAATGATATTTGCATATCAATGTCCAAAACATGATGGTGCCTTAAAGATAATGGGTTGAGGCTTCCATTTTAGTGGCTAAGTGAGAGTTCCATCAGTTTTTGGAGGGATTCTTGCAATGAGACCCTGCAAGGTTTCTTGCTTTATCTGATCAAACATGCCTCATTAACTAGCTACCACACCCCAGTGATATCCTTAATGTCTTATTCTAGTACCATCTTACTATGTACTGTTATTGGAACAAGTTGCCATCAGATATCGACTTTAAAAAAAACGAATGCCTCTTGTACCTGCATCTTCTTTAAAAGCCTGTTGTGCATGTGAACAATAACTCCATCTAGAGTGTCCTGTGGTTTGTTTGGAGGTATACTCAGCAATGGAGGAAGAAAGTCAATGACCTTCTCCACTTTACCAGTGTAAGAAGGCTATTCTACATGGAGTATCCTCCACTTCATTAAGAAGGGCATGGAGTATAAGAGCAAAGAGGTGATAGTGTATTCGTGTGAAATGTTTATTAGACAGTAGCTGAAATATTGTACATAGCTTTGGGTGCCACATTATAGGAAGGATGTGAAAACATTGGAGAGAGTAAAAGTGGTTTACAGGAATGAGAAACGTTTTTGAGGATAGATTGAACAAGTTGAGATTGCTCTTGGAGAGAGAAAACTGAGAGGAGATCTGAAATTTGAGCAGGCTGGCCAGAGTAAATAGAGAGAAACTGTTACGTCTGCAAAAGGAGCAAGAGAGTGTAGATTTAAAATAGTGTGCAAAAGAAGCATAGTTGAAATGAGGAAAGACATTTTCATTTGATGATAGTAAAGGTATGGAATGCACTGTCTGGAAGTGCGGTGGAGGCAGATTCAGTTGAGGCTTTAAAGAGGGTATTGAGTGATTATTTGGATGAAAATAATGTTGGCAGGGTATGGGAAAAAGCAGGAGATTGGCACAAGCTAATGGTACCCATTTAATTTAATCCTGTGCAGGCATGATGAACTGAAATGCCCTCCTTTGTGCTGTAGTACTTCTATGATGTGCCAGAATCTTCTCTCCAATTCCTCACACTCATTCTAACCCTGCTATGGCAACCATCCCTCACCAACGCTCATACTTCAGCACTTTTGCCATAGGTTACAATATTTTCTCTCACTCACTCTCACCCCACCATCCCTGTCAGTGCTTACTCTGCATGTCCTCCTCACTTGCTAGGATGCTTCCTCAGTGTTTCAGTGGCCAACCACTTTCATCTCCCTTAATACCTACCTCTCTCTCACTCCAGGAGGAAAACAGTGGAGCAGAAAGAGTCAAGATGGGTGGTCGCCATTTAGTTTCTCACTCCATCCTGCCTCTGATCACCCTGGTTGGCTGATTATTACCAAGCCCCTGAACTGGTATCAGATGGTGCCATTAACTTACTATGTCAGCACACCATATGAAGGCTATCTCCTTTGACTTGACGGAGGACTGCTGCCGACCCTGTCAATCTTCTTGCCTTTGTGTCTGCCCTAAACAGCAAAAAAATGAGCTTAGTATATCTGGCTGAGGGGCAAACCACAAAAGGGCAAGGTGAGGCAAATGTGACAGGTATGCTGTGAGCATCCAGGTAGACTCGGAGTGAACGAGTGCTATGACAGCAAGAAAATAGGCCTGAGCCTTGTGCAGTCCATGAGCTTGTTGTGTGACCCTGAGTTCAGTGTGTGTCTGTGGCAGCCCTTACAATGATAGTCACCAGTGCAGCATTAAAATACAGAAGTGTGGTATAAGATGTGCCATAAGAATTCTTGGAAGTAATTCCATGTTGAATACTTGACATTTACCTTGTTCAAAATGTTTGGTAAAGTATGAGGCTGAATACAAATGAGTTGAGTTGTGGCAATCAAAAGGCATTTTTAAAAAAAGTATTATCTCCTTAATTGGCAACATACCGCTATCAATAAGAGACTGGCCTCATCATTTAGTGAAAGCATAAAAGATACAGCAAGATGTATCTCACATCAAGATCAACCTCACCGAGTATCTTGTCTGATTCTGTCACAAATCTCACCATAGCTCATGTCACTCAGACCCCTGTAAGATTCCACCCAATAAAACAATCTAAAGTGCTTCAAAATAGGCGTTAAACCCATAACGTCAGATTTGAACAAAACAATTGGGTTTCAAGGAATACAAGAAGAAAAGAGGCAAAAAAAGGTTTAGAGAGCAAATTCCAGAGCCCTGTGCTTTGTTAGCTAAAGTGCAGGTTCCAAATATGAAGCAGTTACAATTGGGGATGCTCAAAAGGCCAGAATCCAAGGAGCGTCACTGGACTTTTAACTCCTGGCCTCATGTTAGAATGATTTATCAAGCTCCTGAAGATGTCATCAGAGATGAATTTACATATTTAAATTGAACTCTGCACCATCTTTGGGAGGTGTCCTTGCTGCCTGTAATTGTACAACCAGATCAGGGCAGGGCAGAGTAAGACTGGTTAAGTCTCCTGTTTTCCCACTTACCTACCCAATATCTCTTTATTGCAAGTTGAAATTAAAGTCACTTTCTCTTCTCATAAAATAATGAATAATTGGTCTTCCCTTCAAAGACTTGTTTCAAAGATCAATGGAATTTCATATCTGATCAAAAATGTCTACCTTCGCGTTGAAACATTCCTTTACCTTTGACCTTCTGGGACGATCATATTTCCTCTTAAGAATTTTGAGAGTGGAATAAATACAGACTTTAAACTTGCTTATCTTGTATGAGTGTAAAAATATGTTTAAGGAGTGTTAGTCTGCTTCACTGATGGCCTCCATCAATTTCAAATTGAACTCTATATGGACCTGGGCACCCTAAGATACAAGTAAACATTTGCTAATACAGGGACTTCTGCCTGTATGTTGATTATTAACCAAATTCAGTAATAGGTCAAGGCCATACAGTAGGATCTCATTAGGAATAGATTGAAGAGAGATTGTGAATGAAGTGGTCAGTAGGTTTGTGCACGTTTTTGCTTTGCTTGCTGTAAGAGAGAAACCTATGAGAGGTGAGGAGCTCCCCCAGTTTTAATATTCTGAGAAAGAATAGCCCTGAAACCTTGCGCACCAAAGCTAGCCACTCCTTTAAGTTGATCTAAGGTACAGCTAAGATACTGGCATCTACCTGACAATGTGGAAGATTGCCCAGCTGTGTCCTATCTACAAAGACCAGAAGAAATATCACTCAACCATTTATCGGCCTCCTCCCGGTCATCAGTAAAGTGATGGAAAGAATCAAAAATAGTTCCATCAAGCAACCTTGATTCACCGTCAATTGCTCCTTTCGATTCCACTGGAAGTATATGGTTCTGAAATTTGTTGTAGCCTTAGTCCACAAGTGGGCACTGAATACTAGAAGAGGGGTGTAAGTAACTGCCTCCAACATTAAGACAGCTTTTAACTGGAAATGGTGATGAGGAAGACCAGCAAAATTAATGTAAGAGGCATCAAAGGTTAAATAATCTGCCTGGTACAAGAAGGCATGATCATAGTTGTCAAAGGCATGTCGTCATTGTCCCAGGATATCACTAAGTGTTTCTCGGGGAGGTATCCTCAGCCCAACCATCTTCAGCTGCTTCATTGATGACTTTCCCTCTCTCAAAAGGTAAGGAAGGTTATCCATGATCAATTCTGTAATATTCAGCTTGATCAGCAATGTCTAATAACAAGGTAAGAAATACCCGTCTAAATCGAGACTAGGGAAATCTGAAAATTAGGAGAAAGTGAGGACTGCAGATGCTGGAGATCGGAGTCAAAGAGTGTGGTGCTGGAAAAGCACAGTTGGTCAGGCAGATCCCAGAGGCAGGAGAATTGATGTTTCAGGCATAAGCCATTCATCAGGAATTCCTGAATGGATCACGTCTTAATCCTTGAACAATGTCAGAATTTTCTTTTTAATTAACTTGAATCGGAAACAGAGCAGTAAGTCTTGATACCAACATAGTACAGATTCAGACAGAAGGCAGTGCACATGAGCTGGTTGCTTAGGGAAGCTCAAAGGTGTTGAAAGATGTTGCTGCATTTTGGAATGGCAAATCAGGGCGGGATTT
The DNA here is from genome assembly GCF_020745735.1 of Hemiscyllium ocellatum. Classification (NCBI taxonomy): domain Eukaryota; kingdom Metazoa; phylum Chordata; class Chondrichthyes; order Orectolobiformes; family Hemiscylliidae; genus Hemiscyllium; species Hemiscyllium ocellatum. Next base: position 9,447,861 of record NC_083447.1, on the reverse strand, counting down.
AAACGCTTAATGGTAAGGTCCTGGGAGTGTTGCTGAACAAAGAGACCTTGGAGTGCAGGTTCATAGTTCCTTGGAAATGGAGTCGCAGATCAACAAAATAGTGAAGAAGGGCATTTAGTATGCTTGCTTTTATTGGTCAGTGCAGTCATTCTGTTATAACACGTGTTTCATCAATGCAAATTCGCTGTAACTCGATTGGCGAATTGGGGACGCTGTTTCTACAGCACAAACTTTTAAAACGTGTGTTGGTTGTAATATGATTACAGCGCCAACACTTTAAGCACTGTTTATAAAGTGTGATTTTTCAATAATGTGGGGTTGCAGAAGAATTGATTGTATAGGAGTTAGAAGCTCATGTTGTGGCTATATGGGACATTGGCGAGGCCTCTTTTGGAATACTGCATTCAATTCTGGTTTCCCTGTTATAGGAAGGATGTTGTGAAACTTGAAAGGGTTCAGAAAAGATTTAAAAGGATGTTGGTGGGGTTAAAGGTTTGAGCTGTAGAGAGAGGCTGGAGTTATTTTCCTTCAAGCGTTGGAGACTGAGGTGTGACCTTTTAGAGACTTATAAAATCATAAGGAGCATGGTTGGGGTGAATAGACCCAAGGTCTTTTCCTTGGGGTGAGACTGTCCAGAACTAGAGGGCATAGGTTTAAGGTGAAAAGGGAAAGATATAAAAAGGGCCATAAGGGGCAACTTTTTTTACACAGTGGGTGGTGTGTTTATGTAATGAGCTGCCAGAGGAAGTGGTGGAGGCATGTTCAATTACAATATTTAAATGGCATCTGGATGGGTATATGAATAGGAAGGGTTTAGAGGGATATGAGCCAAATGCTGGCAAATGAGACTAGGTTAGAATATCTGGTCAGCATGGACAAGTTGGACCGAAGAGTCTGTTTCCATGCTGTACAACTGTATGACTATGATGTTCTGACCCTGTATTGACAAAAAAAGGAAGACTTAAGCCAAGGATTCATGTTCTTTTAGTTGTATCCTGTCCAGTTGTGAAGAATTGCTCAAAAAGCCTTCTCATTGTGTACATGCATATGTGATTTGTCCATTTGATGCTTGAGCCATATACTTCCTTTCAATGTGACAAGCTCTCTCAATTGTCCTTAGTTGTATAGATCCGAGCCACCTCGAAATTCAATTCTGACACAATTCCAAAGGGCAGCTTGAAAGAATTAGTCAACCAGTTGTCAACGCTGTTACCTCCATATCAGCTTTTGAAAACCAATTTATGAGGTGTATGCTAATTTAAATAAAAACATTGGACAGCTGGTTGCACTTTCCAAACAATTATTGGAAATGTTGTGCTCGAGTGAATTCAGCACAACCTCCAACTGTTAGAATACATTAAACCCAGCTCAATGGAACAGTTTTATCCTTGTTCGTCTAATGAAAATCCACTAGGCATGGTTTGGAAATATTAGTGATGGGACGTTTGCTACTTGCAATTTATACACCTAATTTCTTACTGCTTTCCTTCAAATCCTATAAAGGTTCTGCTAGACCATGAAGGTTAACAACATTCTAGGTTTGAACTCTCGTCTGAGCTATTATGGTTAATTCCAAACAGTGTACATAGCTTCATTTTGGTTAGATACGCCTGGATGAGGAATGGAAGTGTTGTTTTTGTTTTTCGATACTCAATTTCTATCCAGTGATATCAGTTACAGACCGTATCATTCTCCCTTGCAGGGCACCTCTAGATTGAATAGCCCAATTACACACACTGTCTAATGATTCACATCAGGTTATGGACACCCAAGGAATGAGACCACAGAATGTGTTGGCAGTTGCTTGAGAGGAGAAAGGAGGAAGATAAAGAACATAGGGCTCTTCGAGCAGTGAGATGTGAGTTCTGTTTCCCCAACTCTATTGAATTGCCAACATAACTAATCTTCTGTGAGTCTGGATCAACAAACCGCCAGTACAGGCCGGGGGGCAATTTGTTTACTGAGCCTTGCTGCCAGATATGTTGCACAAACAAAATGGAGGGGAGCATACATTCCAAAGTAATAAAAAGTAAAAAGTTTCATTGGTATTTCTCATGTAAGGTTGCTGTAAAATTTTCCCATGGGCACTAATTCAGTCAAAAAAATGACACCACTTCAGTTCACCAGTTTACTTTTCTCTCTTTAGATCCGTTTCATTCTTATTCAGAACCGTGCTGGGAAAACCCGCTTGGCAAAGTGGTATATGCAGTTTGATGATGATGAGAAACAGAAGCTCATTGAGGAGGTTCATGCAGTGGTGACCGTTCGTGATGCCAAGCACACCAACTTTGTGGAGGTACGGTCAGGCTTCAGGATTTTTGAAGCTGCTGTGATCAAGTTATTGGGGCAAGTGTGGTCCTTCATCTATAACTGAATTTGGTATTTGGCTTCTGTGCTTTCCCTCTAGTTATCTGTGTCACTCCCTCCCTGTGGTACAACATTATCGAACACATGCACATTGATAGTCAAGCTTCCTGTAACTGGCATTAGTAAATCTGGGCTAAGAAAAGGATAAATTGACTCAAGGGCTTTCCTCTGATTGTTGGAAAACATTTATAAATATTAGATAACTTGATGATCAGCCTCATTTGTGAAGTTCTCTCATTTGAATAGCATATTAATAACTGAAATTCTGCTGTCACACATAAAGTATAGTCTCTTAGGTGGGTGATTACTTTTGTTTCCACTTTCTGACAGTGGGTATTTGCTACAAAATGGTACCCATCATTTTACAATGCTTTGGAGAGTGATCAGGAAAGAAACCACAACATAAAAATATGAATTACGCAGCTGAAGTGGGGTGTAGGGGTGATGCCTGTAATTGATGCTTTTTCTTGTACAATAAGCCAAGTTCCTTGTTTCAGCTATCTAACTGGAGGCTGAATTTCCAACAGTAAAGGAGGTAAGGATGTTCTCCAAAGATTGCTCCCAAATGCACCAACCCTATGGGTTAGCAAGGCATTTTTTTTAATAAAAAAGCTCCGTTCATAATGTTATGACATTCCAAAGCCCTTTACAACCATTGAAATAATTCTGAAGTACAGTCACTGTAGGAAATGTGGCAGTCAGCTTGATATAAAAGATAATCTGACCACCCTATTGGAATTGGATGATGTATCATCACAGAGTGATAAAGCAGATAAACTCTTAACTCAAAAAAAGTATTTGAGTAACTAGTATATTGAAAGAAAAGTGCAAACCGTGAGTGTTTTTGCTGAATGATAGATTAAGGCTTCTTTGACAGCACCTCCCAAATTCATTATCCCGACAACCGAATGCAATTTTTTTCCAAATTTTTTCTCAGCGATCAAACTGTGAATGACCCCCATCTGAGACCAGGAAACTGTTAAAGTAGAAGCACAGTTGTTATAACTGTCAGAGTTCCATAGCAGTCGTTACTGCCTCAGAGTTTACCAACCCACAATTCCAGCTTGCTAGCCCACTTGGACTCCTGACCCCCGTGTTGCGAAACCCTCTACCAAAAGGACAAAGGTGATAGATATATGAAAACAGAAGCACCTGGAAGCTCCTCTTCAAGCCACATACCACCCTGACATGGGAATAGATTGGCATTTCTTCGCTGTCACTGAGTCAAATTCTCAAACTTTCTTAATCACTGTGAGTGTACTTACCCTAAATATGTGACTCCACCATCAGTACTTAAAGGAACAGTTAGAATAGTCAGTACATGCTGACTCAGCCAGACATGCCCACATCCCATTAATGAATAAACTGAAAGGTACATAGTTGCAGCTTGTGATTTGTAAAGGTTCCATCCAAAAAAAATGTACATATTGGCTATGTCTCACTAGAGTCAAATCAGCATTGTTCAAATGTCACTGCTCTATATGTACAAAGCTACATGTATACAAGTGTTACTGTTTAAGGGAGGTTTCTCATGTTAGATGTGCCAGATGTTAGCCCCTATTTAAAATGTGAAGCTTTCGGCTGTGACTGGATGTTCAGACACAGACGTCTGTCAGGAATTTGTAAAAACATCAGCTTTGGGAATCCTTAAATAGGAAGGTGAGATTAAAATTCCCTTGAGTCTCACATTTTGAAGCTGAATGCAGTTCAATCTTCATTATCTAGAACTTCTTCCCTATTGTGATGACACTATGGCTTTAAGAGGTGAGTCATAGAGCTGTACAGCATGCGAATAGACCCTTTGGTCCAACTCATCCATGCCGACCAGGTGTCCTACATTAATCTAGTCCCATTGTCAGTATTAGCCCATATCCCTCTAAACCCGTCCTATTCGTATATCCATCCAGATGTTGTCCTGTTATTTTTTAAAGAAAGGTTTTAAGGAGGTGCTGAGATGTATATTGAAAACTTGTAAACAACTTGCAAGGCCTTGGTTTTTTAAAAAAAGTTGGAACAATACAAGCAGCCTGAATGGGTGTGGTCAAGCTCTCACAGAATCAAGACTTTTAATTTCTTAGTTTTTCAGTAGCAGTTGTTGCTGGAGTTTCAGCAGGGTTTAGAAGCTCTGTACATCTCTCCCTGCTACATTCTCCTCTCTCTCGGTTACAACTAAAAACTGGGGGGGATGGGGAGGGTGGGAAGGGGAGAGGTCTCTTCCTTCTATGAATACAGTGTGCTTTGTTTCAGATCTGGAAGTTTAACCAATCAAATTGCATTTGGAGAGCAGCACCTTATCTTTAAAGTAAGAAAAAGTTAGGGTTTAGACTATCATTATAATATATTTTGAGGGGGTCAGGTCTGGTCCATAACTCTTATAAAGGAAATAATGTTCTTGCACTGGATGTTGGCTCCAGCCTTGAACAGTTCTTTTTTTTTTCAATTTGCTCCATTCATCTTCTGTAGGCAGCACCTTTGGGTAGCTTGACTCACCTATCATTGCATTCAAGCCATGACGGTGATTGTTACCAGATTATCAGTCAATTTACACAGCTGAGTCCAATTAATCCAATATTGACAAGTACAGCCTTTCAAATGAATTATGTGTGGGTGCTGTGAATGTCACTCATAGCATTCTGGGGCAAGGTGTTTGTCTCCTGGACTCTGCTTCTTTAAACAAAGTGTAACACCCCACACTGCCTATGCTGAGATCCAACAATCCAAAATATACTGAAAATTGAATGAGTTTACCACTGAAAAGGGGAAGAACCTGGCAGCTTTGTTGACAGATGTCATTGAGCCCTTAACTAGAAAATCACTGTTTCAGTTCCTGATATGTAATGAATTAATTCATCTCCACTGAGCCAGCAGTTGGGGATGCTACAATTAACATGTCAGGTTTTATTTTGGAATTCTCGAAGTCAATGCCTTTAACAGATTTATAATACAAAATAGCTGTCCAAACGCCACAGCTAATTCTGGTCATTTGTCACTAAAAGTGAATACCAACATCTGGTAGAATCAACAGAAGAATGACCCCATAGACAGTAACATCTGCCCACATGTAACCTTAATGGGTAGTGTTTCATGGCAGTAACGCTCATGTATTCACAATGCTGCGACAGCTCTAGTGGGACATAGCTAATATGTAACTTGATTGCCTTTGAGTCATTAGTTTCACATACTGCTCCAATTAGCCTTGTGCTGTGTCGCTGTTAGTTCACTGTTTTGTTTACTTCTTCGGTGTTATGTGAATTGTATTAATCCTCAGAGTACTGACTGTTTTTTAATCTTACAGCTCCTACTGCACATAGCGAGCTTACCATGGCAGCAGTGAGCAGTGGGACTCATTCGTTCTGAAAAATACTTCTATTTCTCCCCTCTTTAGAGGGCACTGATTTATACTGTGGATGTAGAAATTCAATGATATCGGGCCCATGTGACTATATCTCGTGTGTGTTGACAAACAGCATGCATATCACAGGCTAGAAATAAATAATCTTTCTGTTCTGTAGCAATAAGTGCCATGCCAGGTGGTACACTAACGTACCAAACTAAGATTCCCCAAGAGTTTTGTCGCCAGAAGCCTCCCATGTTGCACACCATAGGGCCTCTGATTCTGAAAACAATTAAACTGTGCTCCCATTAACATACAGGTATCTCAGATTGCTGATAACAGCAGATACCAGTGTTCTGATTTAGGACTTGTCCATCAAAGAGGTATCGAGCTAATAACAGCCTTCAACAAGCCTCCAGACCCATAAGTTTTAACAGCTTTATAATCAGGATCATGCACAGGCTGGCAATATCACTGTCTCAATGAGTGTACTTTAATGGTAAACAGGATTCAATTTCAGACCTGAAAACAACAGACAAAAGAGCTGCAGAGCAGGAACACTGAATATTATTGAGCAAAACACAGAAATGCACAAAGGCTCAATCTTTCCTCAGTTTCTTCTCAATTTTAGCCAATCAGCCCTGTATGCTCAAACCATGGAGTACCAATCAGCAGAAAGGTTAGCAAATCTAAGTGGACATTGTGATTAGGCTGTCGCTCATGCCAATTTGAAAGTTTTATTGGGATGGAAACAGATTTTAAAAAATCATATAATACTATCAGCCCTTACTGAGTAGAATGATCTTAGCACAACACCAGTGAGCAGTGGAACTTGAGTTCTTTCTGAAAAACATTTCTATTTCCTTTGTTCTTCAAAAGCCACTGATTTATGCTGAGGTACTAGCAGCTCACTGAAATTGGTCCATGTGGCTATTCTTCGGTGAGTGTTAGCACACAGCATGCTTATTAGATTAGAAATAAGTTTCCTTTCAATAACACAGTTAACAGTGTTATGGGCACTGACGTTGAACAGTAATTTATCAGAAAAAGACTGCAAGCACTCAAAGTCAGGCAAAATGAGAATGGTACATTAAAACAGCATAGATTGGCTTCTCATCACTGCACTCTTCTGTTAAACTTAGTTTCAAAAATGCTTCAAGTTGGTTTAGAAAGATTATTCAAATGTTAGAAGTATTTTTATATAGATTTTAGAATTGAAGATTACAGTGACCTTTTAATATGCCCTTAGATCCCGGAAGTAGTAGGGCATGTAAATAAGGTGATGAAGAATACAAATTAGATTATTGCCTTTACAAACCAAGGTATAAAATATGAGAAAAAAAAGGCAAAATTAATGAAGCGGCAAGTTGTGAGGGGGATGCAAACAGTTTATGTAGAGATATTGAGAGGTTAAGTAAGTGGGCAAAAGTTGGCCAATGAAGAATGATGTGGGAAAATGTATAGTTGTTATTTTTGGGAGGGAGAACAAAAGAACAGTGTTATTTAAATGGAGAGAAATTTCTGAAAGCTGCAACACAAAGGGATACTCACAGATGAAACATTGGAAACTAGTACGCAGACAGCAGGAAAGCTAATGGAATTATTTCAAGAGGTTTGGAGTATAAGAATAGGGAAGTCTTACTGTAACTGGACATGGTGGTGGTGAACCCATATCTGGAGTACTGTGTGCAGTTTTAGTTCCCTTGTTTAAGAAACTATTATTTCATTGGAGGTAGTTCAGTGGAGGTTCACTAGGGTGATCCTTGGTATGGAAGGGTTATCTTGTGAGCAAAGGTTAAATATGTTGGGATGGTACTCATTGGAATTAGTAAGAATGAGGGGTTTGACATGGTAAATGCTGAGAGAATGTTTCCCCTCAATGGAGAGTCTAGGACTAGAGGGCACAGTCTCAGAATAAAAGGACAGCAATTTTAACACTGAGATGAGGAGGAATGTCTTCTGTCAGCGGGTTGACTGTCTTGGGACTCCTTGTCACAGAGAGCTGTGAGGGTAGAGTCATTGTCTTTGAAAGCTGAGATAGATTCTTGAGGAGTAGGGGAGTCCAGGGTTACTGGGAAAGGGCAGGAAAGTGGACTTGAGGATTGTCGGATCAACCATGATCCAATTAAAATGGCGAAGTAGGCTTGAGGGGCCGAAAAACCTTCTCCTGTTCCTATTTCTTATTGTCTTATAGGTTATGCTAGAATTATATAAAAGGCAGCTTAGACCACAACTCATCTACTGTATGCAGCTTAAGTCACCTGTTTATTCAGAGGGTCAGAAGAGATTTACTAGGATGCTGCCTGGCTAGAGGGTCTGAGCAATGAGGAAAGATTGGATAGACTGGTGCTTTCTTTGGCACAGCGAAGATAGGGTGGATAGGAAGGCAGTTTCTTCCATGAAGAGAAAGGTCAGTAATCAGGGGCATAGAGTTAAGTAAAATGCAAGGAGGAGGATTTATTTCACTCAGTGATGGAATCTGGAATTCGCTGCCTGAAAGGGTGTTTGAATCAGAAACTCTAATAAGCAATTGGCAAGTGGGAGAATTTTATAAGTGAGATAATGAGAGTTCAGAGGCATTATGTTCCTGTTAGAGTAAAGGTTAAGGCTGGTAAGAGTAGGGAACAACGAATGACTAAAGATATTGAGGTTCCGGTCAAGAATAAGAGGGAGTCGTATATTAGATATAGACACTGGGATCAAGTGAATCTCTTGAAGAGTAAAAGGGGAGTAGGGGCATTCTTAAGAGGGAAATCAAGAGGGCAAAGAGGGGATATAAAATAGCCTTGGCAGGGAAGGTTAAAGATAATTCAAAGAGATTGGGCGGCGCGGTGGCACAGTGGTTAGCACTGCTGCCTCACAGCGCCAGGGACCTGGGTTCAATTCCCGCCTCAGGCGACTGACTGTGTGGAGTTTGCACGTTCTCCCCGTGTCTGCGTGGGTTTCCTCCGGGTGCTCCGGTTTCCTCCCACAGTCCAAGGATGTGCGGGTCAGGTGATTTGGCCATGCTAAATTGCCCGTAGTGTTAAGTAAGGGGCATGTGTAGGGGTATGGGTGGGTTGCGCTTCGGCGAGTCGGTGTGGACTTGTTGGGCCGAAGGGCCTGTTTCCACACTGTAAGTAATCTAATCTAAAAAAAAAGATACTACACCTACATTTAGAGCAAAAGAGCAACTAGGGAGAGAGTAGGGTCCCTTGAACATCAATGATGTCATCAATATGGGAGAGATCTAAATGAATTTTCTGCATCAGTTTTTACTGTGGAGAAAGAAATGGAGGCTCGAGTACTTGGGGAAATAGATGTTGATGACTTGAAAACAGTCCACATTACAGAAGAGGAAGCTCTGGAGGTCCTAAAAAACGTAAAGGTGGATAAATGTCCGGGAACTGTCCAAATATATCCCAGGATATTGTGGGAAGTTAGGGAAGAAATTGCAGGGCTCCTAGCAAAGATATATATATATCACCTCCGGTTATGGGTGAGATGCCAGAGGACTGGAGGGTGGCTAATGTTGTGCCTTTATTTTAGAAAGGCAGTCAAGAGAAGTCTGAGAACTATGGATTTGTGAGTCTGACCTCTATTGTTGGAAGGGATTCTGAAAAATAGGATTTACATGTGTTTGGAATAGTCAACATGGCTTTGTGCATGGGAAATTATCTCCCAAACTTGATTGATTTCTTTTATTTGAGGACATAAGATTGATGAGGACAGAGCAGTAGACATGGTCTACAAGGACTTCAATGAAGCCTTTGACAAGGCTTCGAATGGCAGATTAATTAGTAAAGTGAGATCACTGAAATTCAGAGCGAGCTTGCCAGTTAGATACAAAATTGGCTTGATGGTACGAGACAGAGGGTGGTGGAGGAGGGTTGGTTTTCAGACTGGAGATCTGTGACTAGTGGTGTTCTGCAGGGATCCGTGCTGGATCCACTTTTGTTAGCATTTATATAAATGATTTAGATGAGAATTTAGGAGGAATGATTAGTAAGTTTGTGGATGACACCAAAATTGATTGTATAGTCAACAGTGAAGATGGATATCTAAGATTATAAAGGGATCTTGATCAATTGGGCCACTGGGCTGAAGAGTGGCAGATGGAGTTGAATTTGGATAAATGCAAGATTGCATTTTGGTAATGTGAACATGAGCAGGCCTTGCACGGTTATTGGTAGGGCCTTGGTTAGTGTTGTAGAACAGAGAGACCTAAGGGTTCAGGTACATATTTCTTTGAAAGTTGTATCACAGGTGGACAGGGTGGTTAAGAAGGTGTTTAGCATGCTTGCCTTCATTGCTAAGACCATTGAGTATAGGAGTTGGGACATCATGTTGAGGTTTTACGGGACATTGTTGAGGCCATTTTTGGAGTACGGTGTTCAGTTTTGGTCACCCTGGTATAGAAAGGATATTATTAAATTGGAGAGGATTTACCAGGATGTTGCTGGGACTGGAGGGTTTGAGTTATAAGAATAAGCTAGGACTTTTTTCACTTGAGCGCAGAAGGTTGTGGGGTGACCTTATGGAGGCTTATAAAATCATGAGGGGTATAGATAGAGTAAATAGCAAAGGTCTTTTCCTAAGGCTGAGAAAGTTCAAAATCTAAAGGACAAAGTCTTAAGGTGAGAGGAGAAAGATTTAAAAGGATCCGAGAGGCAATTTTTTCCACGCAGGGTGGTTCGGATGTAGAATGAACTGCAAGATGGAGTGGTGGGTGCAGATTTGATTGGAACATTTTAAAAACCATTTGGATAGGTACATGAATAGGAAAGGTTTAGAGGGATAAAGGCCAAACACAGGCAAGTGGGATTAGTTAGTTTGACAAACTTGGCCGGCATGGATGAGTTGGACTGTAGTGTCTGTTTCCATTTCTGCCGAATGATGCTATAAGCAAATTAGAATATTTATTTGTGTTGCCATCTTCTCCATAGACCTGGGCCAAAGCTAGGAAGTGCAATTAGTGAAGCCAGATTTTTGTTGGCTGGCGGAGATAGGTAGCACAAAAGGAGGCTATGAGTCTACTGTTGCAGTAACCACAAGATCAGAAGACATTAGAGCAGAAGGAAGCCATTCAATGAAATCATAGCTGATCTGACAATCCTCAGTACCTTCCTGTCTTTTCCCTCTAACCATTGATTTCCTTATTGATTATCTGTCTATCTAAACCTTGAATATAGTCAACCGGCGTACACTCTACTTTTCTTTTCAACCATGCGGGACTCTGCGGTCCATGCATGGGAGCAACTTCTGGAAGTAGAAGTCAACAGTATGATCAGTGTGCAGACGCCAGTCAACCTTGGAGAAGCTGCGCACATGCACAGCCTCACTGCTTAGAGGGAATGATGTTAATGACTCCGCCTTGACAGCACTCTGTGGAAAAGAATTCCATAAATTCACTACCCTCTGAGAGAAGGAATTCAGCCTCATTTCTGTCTTAAATGGGTGGCCCCTTATTCAGAGATTATGTCCTCTGGTCCTAGACTCTCCCACAAGGGGAAAACAACCTTTCTGCATTTACCCATGTCAAGTCCCCTGAGAATCTTGTACATCTGAATAAGGTCCTTATTCTTTGAAACTCCACTGATTTACAAACCCAGTCTATTCTTCCTTCCCAATAACAACATCCCTCCTTACCTGGTATCGGCCGAATGATTATTTTCTGCAGTGCCCTCCATTGCTATACATTTTTTGTTCAATAAAGAGGCCCAAAACTGTTTGCAGTATACCTCTGTGTTTTATAGACAATAGGGCGGCACGGTGGCACAGTGGTTAGCACTGCTGCCTCACAGCGCCTGAGACCAGGGTTCAATTCCCGACTCAGGCGACTGACTGTGTGGAGTTTGCACGTTCTCCCTGTGTCAGCGTGGGTTTCCTCCGGGTGCTCCGGTTTCCTCCCACAGTCCAAAGATGTGCGGGTCAGGTGAATTGGCCATGCTAAATTGCCCGTAGTGTTAGGTAAGGGGTAAATGTAGGGGTATGGGTGGGTTTCGCTTCGGCGGGTCGGTGTGGACTTGTTGGGCCGAAGGGCCTGTTTCCACACTGTAAGTCTAATCTAATCTAATCTAATCTAATCTAATCTAATCTAGGTGCAGGAGTTGGCCATTCTGCCCTTCGAGCCAGCACCACCATTCATTATGATCATGGGCTGATCATCCTCAATCAGTATCCTGTTCCTGCCTTATCCCAATAACCCTTGATTCCACTATCCTTAAGAGCTCTATCCAACTCTTCTTTGAAAGTATCAGAGACTTGGCCTCCACAGCCTTCTGGGGCAGAGCATTTCACACACTCACCACTCTCTGGGTGAAGAAGTTTCTCCTCAACTCTGTTCTAAATGGCCTACCCCTTATTTTTAAGCTGTGTCCTCTGGTTCGGGACTCATCCATCAGCAGAAACATGCTGCCTGCCTCCAGAGTGTCCAATCCTTTAATAATCTTATACGTCTCCATCAGATCCCCTCTCGGCCTTCTAAACTCAAGGATATACAAGCCCAGTCGCTCCAATCTTTCAACGTAAGATAGTCCCGCCATTCTGGGAATTGACCTTGTGAACCTACGCTGCGCTCCCTCAATAGCCAGAATGTCTTTTCTCAAATTTGGAGACCAAAACTGCACACAATATTCCAGGTGTGGTCTCACCAGGGCCCTGTACAGCTGCAGAAGAACCTCTTTGCTTCTATACTCAATTCCTCTTGTTATGAAGGCCAGCCTGTTATTAGCTTTCTTCACTGCCTGCTGTACCTGCATGCTTGCTTTCATTGACTGATGTACAAGAACACCTAGTTTTGACTAGTGTCTTGCAGGTTTAGCAAAATCTCTCTACCGTTTAAACTCCATTCCCTTTGAAAGAAAGGCCAACGTTCCATTTGCCTTCCCTATTACCTATTGAACGTGAATGCTGGCTTTTTATGATTCATAAGTGTGAACTTCCAAATTACTCTGTTCCGCTGCTTTTTACAGTCTTTCTCCATTTAAATACTATTCACCCTGTCTGTGCTTCCTACCAAAGTGCATAACTTCACATTTTCCTATATTATATTTCATCTGCCAAGTTTTTGCCCACTCGCTTAATCTGTCCATATCTTTCTATAGACTCTTTGTGCTCATCCTCACAATTTTGCCTTTTGACCAATGTTTGTGTCATCTCCAAACTTGCTACAATACATTCACTTCCTTCATCCAAGTCATTAATATCTATTATAAGTAATTGTGGTTTCAGCTATGGATACTGCGGTGCTCCACTAGTTACAAGTTGCCCTCCTGAAAATGCCCCCCCTTATCTGAATTCCCTGTCTTAGCCAATCCTCTCTCCATCCTTGTACACAAGATCCAAATCTATGGGTTCTTATTAAGTAGCCTAATGTGTAGTACCTTTATCAAATGCCTTCTCAAAATCCAAGTTCTGGATATCCGCAGCTTCCCCTTTATTTATCCTGCTTGTTACCACATCAGAGAATTCTGACAAATTTGTTAGACATGATTCCTCTTTACGAAGCCATGTTGGCTCTGCTTGATCTTATGATGTGTTTTTAAATGATCTGCTATTGCATTTTTCCCAGTGACAAACCAGCATTTAAATTGTCTTGTTGTACTAAATCATTTGTATGAGCAAATCCTAAAAGAAAACCTCAATGGGTTATGAATGATGTTAGCAGAGGTGGAGATCACATTGATCGAGGCATCCAAGTGACAATTGTTTCTGTGTAACCTTAACAGAGAATGCAAGCTGTCTGTGTGAATAGAAGGGTGACACAATTGAGTTCAGTCATGCCCGTTTCTGGTTGCCGTGAACACACTTCCAGTATAGTATTTAAGATTGGAAATCATGGCTAATTTCTCTTTGCTGGCTCAAATATCGCCATGCTGTGGGTTAGTTGTAGCATGCCTAATGTTACTCAGCTGAGATTCCATGTAGAGCCCAGATAAAAACCAAACCTGCAGTAGCAATCTTGTCTTTACAGCTTGGAGCTTGCAGCTTTAATCGATTGCAGCATGTTTTAATACCCGATATCATTGGGGTCGTTGCTGAGTGCAAGTACAAGAGTTCTTGCTGCAAATATGCAGAGCATAGTTGAGGCCATACCTGGAATATTGTGCGCAGTTTTGGGCTCCTTAACTGAGGAAGGGTATTCTTGCTATAGAGGGAGTGCAATAAAGGTTTACCAAATTGATTCCTGCAATGACATGGCTTGTGTATGAGGAGACGTTCAGTTGGTTAGGATTGTATTCACTGGAGTTGAGAAGAAGTGGAGGGAGGGATTTAATATAAAATTATAACAGGAGTAGACAGGTTGGATGCAGTAAGGATGCTCCAGATGGAAGAGAAGTCTAGATATTATTGAGAACAGTGCATTTGATGTGATTCACTTAGACTCCAGTAAGACCTTTGATGTTGTCCCACATGGAAGACTGGTCCAAATGTTGAGAGCCCATGGAATCCAAGGCTTGGGAAGCTGGATCCAAAATTGACTTGCAAAAAGGAGGCACAATGTGATGGTGGAGGGTTGTTTTTGTAATTGGAAGCCTATGACCACAAGGTTCAGTGCTGAAACCCTTACTGTTTATATGTACATTAGCGACTGAGTTGTAAACATAGACAGTATAATTAGTAAGTTGGCAGATGACATGAAAATTAGTGGTGATGTTGACAGAGAGGAGGATGGTCTCAGGCTACAGTCTGATACTAGTCAGCTGGCAAATTGGGCAGAGCAAGGACAGATGGAACTTTATTCCAGTAAATGCAAGTTGATGCATTTTGGGAGGCCCAATAAGGGAAGGTTATATACTTAATGAATGGTAGATCCCAAGGGAGTACTGTTGGGGAGTTCAAAACTGGACAGCAGAATTTTAAGGTGAGAGGAAATAGGTTTAAAAGGGACCTGAGCAGCAACTTTTTCACACAGGGTGGTTCGTGTGTGGAATGAAATGCCAATCACCTCCAATCTCTACCTCCCCACTCAGATCTTCATCAGTCTACTCCTTCCTATCCTCTGTTACCAGTGACAGAGTTTTGGCAGCCTGTTCCCATGTTATGAAATTTTTTCCCTAAGACCTCTTCAAAAAATGCCTCTAATATCTACATGTTTAATCATGATATGCACCAGAACGTTTGTGACAGTATGAAGATGCCTTTATAAGTTTGAATTACTATTTAATGAGTAATTCTGCAAAGACAGCTTTGCATCCCACAAGAAGTATGGTGATTTACAGACGGATTTGTCTTATTGTCACTCCCTGTTACTGCCACTGCCTTCAACTCTTGACCTGGGTGGGGTTTTTTTCTTTCTTCTATCCCTTTCCACATGCATGATCATTTAGCCAATCAACATAGAGCTTTGACAGACTCCATATCTGTCATTAACATATGACTGAGCGAAGAGAATAGAGTGAGGGATGAAGCGTGGTTAATGCCAAGACAGGGATTTGGAATTGACAGACAATTAATGAGTCGTGAAAGAAATATTAATGCCATTTAGACCCCCGAAACTGATTCAGCGAAAGGAAATGCTCCAGATGGGAATGAATGCCAGGAATGATGGACATAACCTGCTTTGTCTATCACTGTGATCTGTTAAACACAAGGATCAAAAGTGAGGGAGCACCACTACTCTAGTTCAGTGGGAAAATGCACCATCTTTTCTGACAGAGTTGTGCTGATCTTTGGAATCCTATCCCCCTCTGGCAAACCATTTCTGTAACTGGAATTGAGACACTTCAGTTCAATTTAGCGTCTCCCAGCTAGGGAGGGCAAAAAGAAATCAACCTGTATTCACTCTTTTGAATTTGCTGAAAAGTAGATGTGTTTAGTAAGGACAGGAACATTATGATGCCGCCTGTAAGCTGCTCTGTTGACACAATCCACGTTGAATCATTTCAGGCACCACCTTCTGCATTCATGTTTTAAACCGAACTCAAAAAGCTTGAGGGTTCATACCTCGGGGCAAAAGAAACCACACTGTGGGCTAGGGTCATAGATTAGCCAGACCAGTCAGAGGAGTGAAACAAAGATAGAAATTGCTGGAGAAACAGATGGAGAAACACTGAACTTGAAGCATTAACTCTGTTTTCTCCCCATAAATGTTGCCATATCTGCTGAGTTTATCCAGAAATTTGTTTTTATTTCAGATCTCCAGCGTTCACTGTTCTTTGTTTTGTTCCAATTAAAGGGGTGGCAGGTTCCACTCCTGAGGGACTATATAAGCATTGAATAGTAGAGAAGAGGTGTCCTTTCTTCCTTGGCTGTTATAATTCACTTACCTCCTCATTCAGCAGATAAAGGTCTTTTTCTGCACCCCAGACATGAATATTTCCTTCCACGTTGGTGCCCTATGGCACTTCATCTTTCCATTTCTATTGTCCCCATTTCATCTCCCAGT